>NC_081325.1:2118504-2422426 GCF_026419965.1 Kogia breviceps
ACCATCAAAACCTAGTTAGAAAGATAAAGCTGATAAAGGTAAAATATTAAACATGTTTTAAGGTACAGTTCAAAGTAACAGAAAAGAAGCCATAAGGACAGGTCATAAGTAATTGCCAAGTAAATTACATAGGAAACAGTTGCAGTCCCTGTTAAAGGATGGGAGTACTTTGGTAGATACACGAGCGGAAGGTCATTCTTAAGTGCACAGCATGAGTAGACATATGAAGATTATTTAATCCTTATAGAGACATCATAGGGAATAAATAAGATTTAAATGTAAGGACCGTTAAAATAATGCATTTATATAGTAGGTAAAGGAAGTGTTTTGATTAAAGAATAGAATAACAAAATGCTGTTTTTGGACAAGTCATTAAACCAGTTTTACTTCCCTGAAGGTCCTTTAGGGTGACAGAGATGGGTAAGGCTAGAGAATTTAGCTGAAATGCCTGCTTAGCTGAGTTTATCTTTTAAGTTTGCTCATTGCCTCTCCACTTTTCGTTTCTCTAAAATGCCCATTTGTGGTGTGTTTGAGATACTTCAGCAGGATTATATTGGATTATATTTACACAGAGCAGGTACAACAGTTCTGAAGTGTTACTAGATTTGAAAGTCTTAGGACATGAATTACTTGAACCCACACCCTATCTAATGTAATATTCCGTGTCCTCTTCAGTTTTCACAGGCTGGTGTGGATCACAGTAGATTTCACAGTTTTGATCAGGAGAGAAAGAGGGCTGTATATGTGAATGTATAAACACTTTCTAAAGCCAGTGTGCTCTGTTTGACCTTTCAACTCCTTCTTACCTCAAAAATGAGTTTTTGTTTTAATAATAAAACCTTATATTTCTCAGGCTGCAAACTGTTGTACAAACAGGATTTTGCAAGGCGTTTAGGATTGAGGTGTGTGACTTGCAACTACTGCTCTCAGCTGTGTAAGAAGGGGGCGACGAAGGAGCTGGACGGCGTGGTGAGGGACTTCTGCAGCGAGGACTGCTGCCGGCGGTTCCAGGACTGGTACTACAAGGCAAGTACTCCCGGCCCCGTGGGCCCCCAAACTAGGATGTGTCTATATTTTCAGCAGTGTAGTTTAACAAAATGGATTATTTATCTAAAATTTGTGTCTTTATCTCACTAAATAGAAGTGATTTTGATGAGTACTTTATCAGTTATGAACATTGACAGATAATTGTTTTAGATACTTCGGATGTTTTTTTTTTTTTTTTTTTTTTTTTTTTTTTTCCGTAAGTCCATAGTTTATAACAGGGTTCAATCTTTTTTTCTTTTATACATTTATTATTTATTTATTTATCTCTTTGGCTGCATTGGGTCATCGTTGCTGCGCGCGGGCTTTCTCCAGTTGCAGCCAGCAGGGGCTACTCTTCATCACAGTGCACGGGCTTCTCATTGCGGGGCACGGGCTCTAGGTGTGAGGGCTTCAGTAGCTGTGGCGCACGGGCCCAGCCGCTCCGCGGCACGTGGGATCTTCCCGGACCAGGGCTTGAACCCGTGTCCCCTGCATTGGCAGGCGGACTCTCAACCACTGCGCCACCAGGGAAGTCCCCAAACATCTTTTTAACTAAAGAGAGGAACGATACTTTCCAAGTTGTTATAGGCTAAGATTTTGCTGCACTTTTAAAGTTACTTCACTATTTTACTGTTATTTCTGACTACTTTAAGCCTTAGAATTAAGGTTCACATTTTAGAAACACACAGCACAAATACTAACACACTGGAGGCTGCATCCCTTTCCGGCTGAGCCAGCACCTTGTTACAGACAGATGAGAAATCACTCAGGAAATGTTACTTTGATGGCTCTAAGCGCTCAGTTTCAGTTTAGCACACAAATATACCTTTTCCTCCACTGTTTAGGAGGTTTTATTTTTAAAAACTGGTTTTGGATGCAGATATTTAGTGGACACAGGTGTGGGAACTCCATTTGTTCTTACTATCTGTCACCCTTTTCACCATTTGCTTTGCTGGTTGAGACAGAGGTTGTTAACCGTGTGATATTGAGGAACCCCTGTCATTAGTTTATCATACAAATTTCTGTCCAATCGTGTAACTGTGAACTCAGAACTTCAGTTCTTTCAAATAATCTTTCTTGGAGGATATTGTTTTTTGTTCACAACACATGGGCTGTATTTCTCTGTTTGGCTTCTTTCTTTGATTCTTCCTGTTCTCTTTTTTATATTATAATTAAAAGAAAAATCTTTTGGTTTCCTTTTTTTTCTTTTTTGGGAAGCAAAGAAGTGTCCTTTGGCAAAAGACCAAATTATTCTAGATGTTGCCATTTGTTCCAGTTTCCTATTTAAAGGAAAATTGTAGCTAATGTTTTTATAAGTTCAATGATGAAATTTCGGTGAGGCAGTACATTTCAGAAAGTTAGTTAAATAACTAGTGACAATTATCTGTTTATGTTTAATGTCAGTATTCTATACATTAAACATTTTTATTATTCCTTGTCTTACTTTAAACCCCACAAATCTTTGTATAATATATACAATAGCATTATTACAAACTGTACTAATCTGAGGAGTAAAGACACGTGATAGGAATTTGTAAAGCAAGCAACAGTGATGATTTTTAATGTAATCAATAGGATTGCAACCTTCAAAATGGGGAAACAGTTGCCCCTCCTAATTGGGCCCCGTGTGGAGGCAGCCAGTGCTGAGTCAGAGAATCCCTGTGCTCTGTGCTTTCTGCTCGAGCAGCTGTCTTTTCTGACATTTCTCATGAGCCCCCTTATCCACTGCTACCATTACATGGTCATTTTGAAAATGTGTTAAATTGAGTCCCAACCAAATTATGATTTTTTCCTGACCTTCTTTCCCCTTCCACTTTTTAAGTTTAAGAACTCAGAATTTTAGATTTTAGTTCATTAGAAAACGTGACCCTTAATCTATAAAAAGCGCCTCATCAAGGAATGTTTACAACGAGAGCAGCCAGCCCAGCTGAAGCCACCACAGAGGAGCACGCGCCGTATTTACCTAGAGTCTCAAGAGCTTTACATTTTTGTCTGTTTAAATTTAGGTATTTGATACTATATTTTTAAAATTAAAAATATAATATTTATGCCTATATTTGTTTAACTTGACAAGACATTTTGAATAATCTGTGTTTTCAGTTCTGTAAAATGGTTTGCTTTTGGATTTAAAATAGAGGTTAATTAAATACTGTCTCTTCGAAATTAGAATACAAAAGCCATTGAAATCATGCAACCAATAAACGCTGAGAATAAAATTAATGTTTGTTTCTTCTCCCAGATAACTCTTTAGAAGGAAGTAGGTTTTACTTTTCCTCAAAGTTAATGTTTCCAGGCATAATGTGAAACCAGGTTGGGAGGATAGTTCTTTTCATTTCTGTAAGTTTACATTTTTTGGAGAAAAAGGATTTAGTATTGTAATAGAATAAAAGCTAGGTGTTTGACCTATAGCGAAGATAATTCAAAAGTCCCACTGTTTCCCAAGAATACTTTCATAGTACTTCTTAATAGAACTAATAAGCTTTTCTTAAACTTTCTTCAAATTACAGTTTTTTAATACAGGCGCTTTTTAAAAAAAATTTATTTATTTTTGGCTGCGTTGGGTCTTCATTGCTGCATGTGGGCTTTCTCTAGTTGTGGCGAGCGGGGGCTACTCTTCGTTGCAGTGCGCGGGTTTCTCATTGCAGTGGCGTCTGTTGTTGCGGAGCATGGGCTCTAGGCGCGCGGGCTTCAGTAGTTGTAGCACATGGGCTCAGTAGTTGTGGCTCACGGGCTCTAGAGCACAGGCTCAGCAGTTGGGGTGCACGGGCTTAGCTGCTCCGCGGCATGTGGGATCTTCCTGGACCAGGGCTCAAACCCATGTCCCCTGCGTTGGCAGGCAGACTCTTAACCGCTGCGCCACCAGGGAAGCCCTGATACAGGCTTTGATTTGCCTTAAAAACCAGTAGTGAAGGGTGACGGTGTTAAATTCTTCAGTGCAAATGCCCCAACAGTTGAACAGCATGACTTTGGGCTGTAATCAAATTAATACTTACATTTTAATAAGCCTTATTCATAAAAGGATACCTGAATGAAAAATATTTTGGGGCTTCTGTGTTTTTCTTTTTTGTCTATAGACTGCCAGAAATATTGATTTTAGAAAATCATTCATTGTTTTTGACACTAAGTTTCGAAAGGAAATACCTAATATTCTCGCTTTAAATGTACCTTTGGGTAATTGAAGAATTCTTATCACTTAAATGCTTTGCACAGTATCCAGTGCCCAGTCTTTTATTACTGCATTCTTTTTTTAAGTAAGTGACTGTACAATCCCCCGTTTCATTTTGTTCATGGCTCCCCCTTGCAAAATTAGGTCTGACTGGGGCAGTGGGAACAAGAGGGTGGAAGGTTACAAGGATGTGTATACATCAACCCAAACTGTCCCAGACAGGGAAAGGGCTGTGTCAGTGTAGGTCCAATGACCTTTTCTCACTTACTGCAGAGGAGGCTCCTGGATTAGCTGAGCAGTTGGATTAAGGTTTTTGAATTGATTTTCGTTAGTACCTGCCTATTATTTAGATTGTTTGAATCAGTAACTTTTTTTTTTTCCTCCTCAAAATAATGCACAACCCTTGATTTTTCACAGTGACAGGAAAACCACGAAGTGTTTGTTAAACCAGAAACAGGTGTTCTTACGCTGCAGGAATGTTAAGCTTTCCTAAGAGTCCTGTCTTGTGAGTAGGAGGTTGGTGGTGGTGGTGTCGGTAACGCATGAGGGGCATTAATGAGATTTTCCATTGAGCGTGTGGTTCCAGACGCTTTACCAGGAGTTTGTATGAGTGGCTGCAAAAGGAAAAAACAAGCCAAAAAACAAGAGGTTCACAACCTCTAAAATTTTGATTATAGTATAAGCTTGAATTAGTATTGAGTTGTTACTGTCCTTTTTCCTGAAAAAATACATACATATTTTGTTGCCATTTGCAAATTAGCACTAATCTTGCTCCTTTTTTTTTTTTTTTTAAATTGAAATCATCTAAATTTGTTTTGAACTTCCTGGAAGAAAGGAGCTTAAAGTGTTGTGAGGACAGAATTACAAATGTCTATAATTAGAAAATAATGAAGCGATTTTATTGTTCAGATTCTTTGGGTGGAATGTGCTTGGTTGTAGGCTCTAGGCCTATTAAATTATTGTGTAAGTGCAAATATTACCATATGCAAAGAGTCAGCACAGTACTTTGTTTACAAATATAAATTGTATACAAATTGATGTGGGTTTTAGATGTTACACTGAGAACCTCCTTGCAGCATTTTACATCTGTTAGGATTTTTATTTCTAGTTATTCATAAACTCATTTGTTTTTCCATTGTCTTTGTAACTTGGTGCACTAAATAACGCCTTGGTTTTGACTTGGACTGTATGCTTTGAATCCTGCCTCTGCACCTTGGCCTTTGGCCCTAAGAAGTCACTTACTGTATTGGGACTTTAGTTTCCCACCCTGTTGTAAGGCTTGTGGAATGGAGAGGGCAGCCTGGCCTTTGTTTTCGGGTTCTCATCTTCACTTTTGCTGTGTTCTTGACTGTTTAGACTCAGTTCCTCCAGTGGTGCTTTGGCTTTTCTTTGAGTATCAAGTATAAAAAGGAAAAAATCCCGGAAACCTGGAGCACTTCAATGATTATTTTAAAGAACAGTCTTTTCATGGTGAGAGTTTTACGTAGGGACTTTTTTTTATTATTGAGTAAACTAGGACCTGGTTGATAGTGCTGATGTTATTGAGATTACCATGTTATATTACCAGCAGTCTAACATTTAAGCTCACAAGGTTTTGGACAAGAGATGCGATATTGGCATCACTTAATAGTCATAATTTATACTGAAAATCTTCATTGGTTTAACATTTATTCGGCAGGAGAAATCCCTGACCTGGAGAAATAGAGAGCCTGTGTTCTAACCCTGGTGGGGTATGTCTGTTACATAAGGCCTGTTTACCCACACAGCCTTTTTGTTCATGTGCCAGCCAGGAATTTGTTGTAGTGTTGATTCATGGGACTCCTGTGGAGACATAAAGTGAGTGGTTTCCAAACCCACAGTATAAAAGTCTAGGTGATTAGAGCAGTCAGGGAAAGCTACAGCTGTGACTGTTACCAGCTACCAAGTACTTAATATTTACTGCTTTGTCAAAACTTCTAAGTTGGTGGCTAAACTAAAGGGCAGTTTTTAAAATTGCAGTCATTTATTTCTACTCTAAGTAGATAAAAAACTTAATTAGGAAAGGTACTATATTTGAAATTGATTGTTCTACCTTTTGGCCCACTCATTGATCAAGATGTTAAGAAATAGTGAAAATGGGCAAAATCTAGGTAAAATGGAATCTCTCAAAAATCTGTCCCTAGATTAATTTATTCACCATCATAAAGTATAACTTTTTATGTATGAATTTTAGTTGGTTTTATTTTGCATATTAAGTTGTAGACTAGTTAGGCCTGATTGTTTTCCTAGATGTAGTTCACATTTGTGATCTTAAAATATAACTTTTTTTTTTTTTTTTTACGGTACGCGGGCCTCTCACTGTTGTGGCCTCTCACTGTTGTGGAGCACAGGTTCTGGACGCACAGGCTCAGCGGCCATGGCTCACGGGCCCAGCCGCTCCGCGGCACGTGGGATCTTCCCGGACCGGGGCACGAACCCGCGTCCCCTGCATCGGCAGGTGGACTCTCAACCACTGCGCCACCAGGGAAGCCCTATAATTGTTTTTTAATTAATTAAATACCGAGTGTTTTAAGACATGAACTTGAAGTTCTTGTTTTTAAAACAGTATTGGGGCTTCCCTGGTGGCGCAGTGGTTAAGAATCCACCTGCCAAGGCAGGGGACATGGGTTCGAGCCCTGGTCCGGGAAGATCCCACATGCCATGGAGCAACTAAGCCCATCTGTTGCAACTGCTGGAGCCTATGCTCTGAAGCCTGTGAGCCACAACTACTGAAGCCCACGCACCTAGAGCCCGTGCTCTGCAACAAGAGAAGCCACCGCAACTAGAGAAAGCCCCTGTGCAACAACAAAGACCCAATGCAGCCAAAAATAGATTAAAAAAAAAAAAGTATCAAAGCCCTTCAAATTTATTAAACTATTGAAACAAAACTTTTCAAATTAACGTCCATGATTTTCTCAGCGTAAGAGCTGGTTTCAAAATTATTCTGGTCTGTACAGTTGTATAAATGGGTCCATTATGAGCTCAGCTGAACCTGGGAAATCTGTTCATTAATCAGAGATTTTCAGTGTAGTATGATTGTGGGAGATTTCGACCACTATATCATTATGGCTCTCAAAATCATTTTGTAATATTAAAATGCATTGTACCGGGACTTCCCTGGTGGTCCAGTGGTTAAGACTTTGCCTTCCAATCCAGGGGGTGCGGGTTCAATCCCTGGTCAGGGAGCTGAGATCCCACATACCTCGGGCCAAAAAATCAAAACATAAAACAGAAGGAGTATTGTAACAAATTCAATAAAGACTTTAAAAATGGTCCATATCCAAAAAAAAATTCTTAAAAAAAAAAAAACACATCATGCCAATTTGGCTACCACTGTTCAGTTTTTTTGGTTAGCCTATCTTTGTAATGCTGGTCTTTGACTTCTGGTAAATATAGAAAGGGATTTTGACAGGTAAATTGCTACTTGTAAAAAACTTTTGTGGATTTTACTGTATGTTTATGATTTATATTACAATTTTATTTTTTCTTTATCAGACATTGTTTTATCACATTTGACAACAGTCACTGAACCGTCTAGAAATCTTGTAAAGAACATGTCTGACTTTTTAAACCTTGTCGTGGGAGGTGTCTGACACCTTCCTTTTGTCGTCCAGGCCGCCAGGTGTGACTGCTGTAAATCTCAGGGCACCCTGAGGGAGAGGGTGCAGTGGCGCGGGGAGATGAAGCATTTCTGCGACCAGCACTGCTTGTTGCGCTTCTACTGTCAGCAGAACGAGCCCAACATGACAACCCAGAAAGGACCTGAAAACTTACACTATGGTATGTGATCGTTTAGGTAGTAACTTGAAAAACCTGTAAAGCAGTTTTCAGTTTCAGAGATCTGGATGCAAGGTAATGATAATAAGCATTTGACTTCAGAGATAGTTTAATAGCAACTTCCATAGTTTCCCTGGGTGGAAGTGCCTTCAGTGATGTTTCTGTAGATGTACTGCTTTTTGTTTTATTCTCTTAAAAATTTAATGCTAGTTGAACAAAATAGAGTCTACTTGGGGATAGAGAGAAGCTAAACAGAATTATAACAAAAATTGTAAAAAAGTTGATCTGCCTATCATGTGTCAATTGCAATTTTTTTTTTTTTTTTTTTTTTTAATTTATTTTTGGCTGTGTTGGGCCCTCGTTTCTGCGCAAGGGCTTTCTCTAGTTGCAGCGAGACGGGGCCACTCTTCATCACGGTGCGCGGGTCTCCCACTATCGCGGCCTCTCCTGTTGCGGAGCACAGGCTCCAAACACGCAGGCTCAGTAGTTGTGACACACTGGCCCAGCCGCTCCGCGGCATGTGGGATCTTCCCAGACCAGGGCTCGAACCCATGTCCCCCGTAATGGCAGGCCAGACTCCCAACCACTGCGCCACCAGGGAAGCCCCTCACTTGCATTTTAAATGAAAACTATTTTTAGCAAATTGTATGTGCTGGGGGTAGGTAGGAGAGACAATGAAAACCCTTTAGACTTATTTAATAAATGAGTTAAATCTAAGAACATAGTATTGCTCCCAAAGCAGTGGATACTTTCTGAGGGGACAAAATGGGGAAAGAGTTAATTCCACTACTTAGGTCTGTATTTCAGCTCTCAAATCTCATATTGTTTACTTGAAAGAACTTAAAATATATTTTCTTCAATAACTATTTTAAAAATCAGTAAAAATTAATGAGAAATATGGATTTAGAAAACCCTGAAGAAAGTGATATATTTGTCTTATTTTAAATTTGTTTGTTTTTAGATCAGGGTTGTCAGACGTCCCGAACCAAAATGACAGTAAGTATTGCTTAAGTAAAGTGCTCAATACTGACTCTCATCATGTGGGGAGAAAAAGTAATTAGTCCATTTTAATCTGATTGTAATAATAAAAGATTTTTTTACTTTCCTCTATTGAGACAGTTGAAGCATTCATATTCTGCTAACTTACCCGATATAAAAACAGGTCCTTTTCTACCTGCTAAGGAATATAAAGGTGAATTAATTGTGGCCTTTACCCACATTGGGCGGGAGAGACATATCAATATTTGCGTTGAGCGCTCATCCCAGCTGCATGTTTAGGGCAGTAGCAATGGTGCATTTGAAATGGTGGAGTGTATGCGGTCCTGGCAGCTGTGACAAAACTTCTGAACAGCTGAGTAGAAGGTTGCCAGTAGACGATGAGAAGTCGGGGGTATAATAATGTCCAGAGGCGTGCGTGTTTGGCCAGACTGTTCACTGGGGCCGAACTTGGAGGGGTGGACCTGAGCGGGCGGGATCCGGGGAAGCGGGAGGCAGGCCGGGCGAGGCGGATGCCCCTCAGACAGACGGGTCTGGAGATCTGTCCTGGGGGCCAGGCCCTGGGAGTTTGTAAGCTTGAGGAGTTCTTCCATAATGCTTTGTCCTGGGGGTTTTTCTGTTTTCTTTTTTTTTTTTCTGTAGTGTTTTTCTTTCTCTTGATGTAATACATCAGATTCTGCTTTCACATTAGCATTTCAAGGCCCTTGTAGGCTGAAAGTGGCCATTGTTGTATAAACGGAGCCTCGCACTGAACAGTGGGCCGGCCCTCTCGTGCCCGCCTGCAGGAGCCACCCTGATCCAGGGGCCTCTGTGGGAGCCATTTACCAGCATCGTGGTCGGCCTCTGCTCGTGTGGTCCTGGGCAGAGGAGTTAACCAGCTCTGGCTACAGACTGGAATTACCTGGGGAGTGTTCAAAACCTTGAGAATACCCGGGCTCCAACTCAGAACTTCTTTAGGTGATTTTAACATGTAACCACAGTTTAGGATCTCTGATGTAGATGAAAGATTGGTGTTTTTGTATTATTCCATTCCGCGTGTGTTTGTTTTTGGCAACATCTAGTTCCCCCGCACGGGGATCAAATGGAATGGAAGTGCAGAGTCCTAACCACTGTACCACCAGCGAATTCCCAGTTTTGGGTTTTGATGTTAATAGTTAGAATCCTAGACAAGTAAGAGTGCTTTTTTCTTTGCTTTCCTCCCCTATCTGTTCTGCCCTTGCGGTAATATATATATATATATATATATATATTTTTTTTTTTTTTTTTTTTTTTTTTGCGGTACGCGGGCCTCTCGCTGTTGTGGCCTCTCCCGCTGCGGAGCACAGGCTCCGGACGCGCAGGCGCAGTGGCCATGGCTCACGGGCCCAGCCGCTCCGCGGCACGTGGTATCTTCCCGGACCGGGGCACGAACCCGTGTCTCCTGCATCGGCAGGCGGGCTCTCGACCACTGCGCCACCAGGGAAGCCCGCGGTAATATATTTTTCAGTCAGATAATTCAGGAGTGTTGAGCTGAATTGTCAGATTCTAACCAGGCACTTGATCCGTGCTGAGGAGCGTAAAGATGATCACTCCCTGTTTGGCATCCGCGTGCAGCCGTAAGGCAGCTCCCAACCTTGTTTCAAAGCTTTGACCAAGGATTCAAGACGCCCTTCTGCCCGCACAGAAGCAGGTACTCTTCTCCTGCTGCAGCACTGAGGCCTCCTCATGGGACGGATGGAAGGATGGCCCTTTGCAGCCATCACCTCCTGTCACGTAGAGCCCCTCCCACCTTGTCCTGGGATGAGAGCTCAGCTGTAGAGTTTGGGGCAAGTCACTTTATGGCTCTTTGTGTGACCTTCCCCTTGTTTGTAATGTGGGCATGAAGACGGAACCTCGTCGGGGTCGTCACCAAGAGCGCTAACCCACGGGGGCAGGGCGTGTGGTGTTGGAGACATAGGGCCTGCGTTGGGGAAGCCACTTGAACCCTGACTTCAGAACTCTTCACTCTGTCACCTCCACTGGGCTGTACAGCTTCTGAGCCTCAGTTTCCTCATCTGTAAAATGGGAGTGAGAAAACACCTACTACCCCTTGTGGTACTGAGGGTTAAAGAATTCATTTCATGAGGTGTGTGACTTTGGTGCTCTGCATAGTGTCCTAGTCCGTTTGAGCTACTATATATAACAGGATGCTATAAGTGAGGCAGCTTACAAACAACAGAAGGTATTTCTTGGAGTTCTGGAGGCTGGAAGTCTGAGATCATGGCTGCAGCAGGCCTGGTGTCTATTGAGGGCCTGCTTCCTGGTTCCCAGATGGCCGTCTTGTCACGTGTCCTCACGTGGGGGAGGGTTTTTTTTGGGTCTCTTCTGTGAGGGGCACTGATCCCATTCACAAGGGCTCTGCTTTCATGGCTGAAATCACCACCTAAAGGCCACACCTTCACATGACATCCCCTTGGGGATTAGATCTGAGTGTGAATTTTAGGGGGACATAGACATTGTCTGTAGCTTCAAGTCCCTGGCCATATAGCAAATACTCAAGAGGTGCGGTGGCTTTTGTCATTATAATTTTCATTATTTGGGGTCCTTCTTCAGAATTCATTATCAGTAGGTATAGATCCTGCCTGTTGACCAACAGAAAAGTAAGAAGCATTATCAGGTGTCGGTTTTTACCAGGTGGCATAGTTTAGTGGACATAGTGCCCTGTCAGCAGAATGACGAGTAACCTAGGATGTCTGTGACTTTGACCCCTGGTTCATAAGAGGGTTCTAGAGTGTTTCCCAGTTCAGACACAACTTACCCAGGTTTGGTATGTAGTAGATACTCAATAGCTGTTTGTTAACTATTCCTCCCGCTTTGCAGTTGAGGAAATTGAGGCTCAGGAGACCAAGTGACTTGCCTGATGTTGCACGGCGGTGATGTCAGACCAGCTCCGTGGCGCGGGGTTGGGAATCGTGGTGAGCGTTGAATGAGCTTACACGGGACCAGCCCCCTTGGCCATGAGCATGACTTGAAACTTATGAGAGATCCACCGTGCATCGTTTTTTATTAGTACCCTTTCATCTTTGTGAATTGGCCTGCTCTCTAAGATGTCTGTCACCCCCGAATCAGTGCCCACTAGCTGTCGAGGTCACGTGCAGACCGTGAGTTTCCAGGGGTGTGGGCCCCTGGGGCTGCTTGACCATCTCCTCTCAGCTTCAAGCAAGTGTCCTCTTCACAGTCTGACGAGTGCCAGTTTTTCCTATTTTTGTGCTTTGTGTTGGTGATTTTTGCTGCTGGGTTAAGCACCAGAAGGTGCTGTGTGTCTGACTGGGGACCCGTGTGAGTTCAGTTTCGTGGATGAACGATGTGGTTCATCTATAAAGAGGGATAAGGAATCCAGCATCTGTAGGGCTAAGGTAAACACTGGTGCATAGGGAAGCTGTGGGAAAGATGGTATGGTGACTAAATTTGTGGATTCGCGAGCTTATGACTGATTGCAACACAGCACAGTGACCAGCAGTGTGGTGAGCCTGTCGGCTCACAGCCTGTCACCAGGATCAGGGAAAGGGTGGCCTCTTTGTGCTGGTGCTGGCCCACTCACATGTGAAAAATGTGGGCCTTGCAGGCCCCGGTGGGCTCTGCAGGTCTGGGCTCTGCAGAGAGGGGGCTGCTTGGGGTTACGCAGGAAGATGCAGGTTGGCTAGTTTTTGCAAGGTCATTGGTAAAACGAACCTACCGAATGCACAGTCGTCTCAAAGCCCTGACTTGAATCCTTCTGAGACTGTGTGACCTTGCTCTTGGGCCAAGGCCAAGGGTGACCAAGTGCAACCCTCTGGTGCGTAGAGCCCCAGACCACGAGCACTTAGAGGGGAATGTGGCCCGTGTGCCCGTCCGTGGGGTGGGACAGAAAAAGCAGGGTTGGTGTCCGAAATATTCTGGGGTTGGTTTCGCAGCTGCATCATCCTAGAAGTTGAACTCGGCCTCCAGGATGGAAACCTTGAGCCTTCGGGATTTGATTATCGGATGTTATCCATGGTGGTGGAGGACTCAGAAACCACCCCCAGACGCTGAGTACCCCTCCCCCCTCCCCCACCCCCAGCAGGGCGCACTGGGCGTTCAGGGCCCAGTTGCAGCGAGGACGCCGGGGACGGGCCCCGCCCTGCGCAGCATCAGGAGGCCGCTTGGGAAATGAGTGGCGTTGGAAGATGTTTGATGAGACTGCGTGGAAAATGTCCGTCTTTGAAGGTGTTACAGAAAATAAAAAGAGCGTTGAAAACGTGCGCATCGCACACAGATGAGTGCAGGTGGTTGTGGCAGAAAAGGTGGCCAAGCCCAGCGGGGAGACTGGACAAGGTGGCAAAGCCTCAGAATGGCTGCCGGAAGACGGCCTGAGACCCCCGGAGTTGTGCCCTGACCGCGGCTGAGATACTGCCCTGGGGTCCTGCCGCGGGGCCGGGCCGGGAAGCGCCCGGGAGACCATGCGGTCTTCATTTCTGACGCGAGTTACCCCCCTCCCCGGGACAGCCGGGTTCCGCAGCGCAGCCCCGGGGCGGTGACGAGGCACCCTCGCTTTTCCGGACTCGGGCTCCGCCTGCTGCGCATGCGTGCGCGGGGAGGGGCGGGGGCGGGGCGCCGTACGCCGCGTGCGGAGAGTGAGATCCCTTTCGGAGCGAGGGTTCCATTTCCGCAGGGGCTGTGTGCGCTTGGCACCCGAAGACTCGGAGCTCTGAGTTGTGTCCCTTTCCCCGTAGCGGTAGGTGGTGTGCACAGCACCTTCGTGTCGTCTCTTAGGCACGGAGCTGCAACTTGCTTTACAGCGTGTGTGTGTGATTGTTTACGTGGTGTAAACGGTACTGTGGTGAACAGGCTGAAACATCTGACCGTATCGAGAGGAGACGTTCCTAAAATTGCCGTGGTTGGGACAGAGGAAACAAAGTTTGATAACATTTTTGGTAATAATTTTCATTTTTCTTTTCAAATTTAGCACCACGTATAAGCAGTTTATACAGTAGAGGGAGCTAGAGTATCAGGAAGCCATAATAAGAGTCTAATTATTTTCAAAAGTCAGGTTAACAACCTTGCTTTTTTTTTTCTTTTTTTTGCGGTACGCGGGCCTCTCACTGCCACGGCCTCTCCCATTGCAGAGCACAGGCTCCGGATGCGCAGGCTCAGCGGCCACGGCTCACGGGCCCAGCCGCTCCGCGGCACGTGGGATCTTCCCGCACCGGGGCCCGAACCCGCGTCCCCTGCATCGGCAGGCGGATACTCAACCACTGCGCCACCAGAGAAGCCCAACAACCTTGCTTTTTTACTTAGGAATGAGACTTGTCTTTTATTTTATTTAAAAAAGTGCACTGTGGTATCCTTCGAAAAAGATAAATCCGTAGAATGAACGATTACTACTGCTTTGCCAGTAGTTAGGATAGATTCATGTTGATCTTTCCAGATTAAGAGTTTGGTAAACATAGTAGAAAAGGCATAAATTGATTATATTCTTCCACTTTTGTGTGTTCCCCCCGCTGGACCTAGAAACCAGATATTATTAACAGCATGAAGTAATAAAAATTAGAGGCAGAAATAAAAATGTTTCTCTTTGCTTCTCTGTAGGGCTCAGCACCACCCCCTTCTCCAACCCCCAACAAGGAGATGAAGAACAAGGCAGTTCTGTGCAAACCTTTGACCATGACGAAGGCAACTTACTGCAAACCTCACATGCAGAGCAAGTCTTGTCAGACAGGTGACTCGCATCCTGACCCTCGCTGAGTGAAATCCATGCTTTTCTCAAATAATGGGGCTACAGAGTAGATTTGTTGGGTCACTTTGTCACTTTCTGTTGATTTTGCTTATCTGGTTTTAGACATGCCTTCAGAATACAGCATGTCATTTAAAATCATTAATAAAGATCAATCTCTAACAAAGGCCTGCAAGTTATGTCACCAGTGATAAAACACTGTATCAGAAATTTCCTTAGGGGCCAAGACCCGCTAAAGTTACAGTGCTCTTCTGAGAAGGCCGTCTCTGAGTGTGGTCTGTAACCGTAACTATTCTGTGCCCTTGTCAGGATGCGCTGAAATCATTCAGATATGTATTTTCATCACATTTAAATGTTAGCTGTATTCTGATTGTTTGAATAAGTAAACTTTTTTGTGGGGGTGTGAGAGTGTCTGGGACCATATATAATACTTTAAAAGATGTTTTCTTTCTATTTTTAAAAAGTCTAGGGGCTTCCCTGGCCGTCCAGTGGTTAAGACTCCGCTCTTCCAGTGCGGGGGGCCCAGGTTCCATCCCTGGTCGGATCCCCACGTGCCACGTGGCCAAAAAAAAGGTCTACATTCTGCTCCCTATAACTTAGGACAGCTACTGCATTCAGTTTTGTTGTTTTTGGTTTGTTTGTTTGTTTGTTTGTTTTTGATCACGCCGCGCAGCATGTGGGCTCTTAGTTCCCTGTCCAGGGATGGAAGCTGTGCCCCCTGCGCTGGAAGCACGGAGTGTTAACCGTCGGACTGCCGGGGAAGTGCCTGTTGTTTTTAACTTAGCCTAGTTTTATGGAAACTGGGAACTTCTTTTAAATGGGTACTGAGGTGCTTAAATTTTTCTTTTGCTGCCACATTACTTTGACTCGTCGTGGTTGACGTTGTCCTTGAACTCTTTCTTTGCCCCAGACGGTGAGTGGCGGACGGAGTACGTGCCGGTGCCCGTGCCGGTGCCCGTGTACGTGCCGGTGCCCATGCACATGTACAGCCAGAGTGTGCCCGTGCCCACGGCCGTGCCCGTGCCTGTAAGTCGGGGTGGGGGGTGTGGCAGTGGGGTGGCGGTGACTGCTGCAGTGACGCTGCTGGGACAGAGGGTGGAGGCTTGGCTTGGCTTGGGCAGTTCACTTGGGTCTGGTGGAGGCTTTGCCAGGGGTTGCTCTGTGCGTAAGCAGCTAAGAGCTCATCTTTGAGAGTGAAGTTCAGCCGATGTCTGCACCTGCTTTACACATACTGTGTAAACATATTTGTGTTCATTTTAGAAAGACAGATTTCTGAACCGTAAGGTTTACAACTGATACATGGAATAGAGGCTCATACAAATGTCATCCCCTGCAGTGCTGGGGACACTGTGTCAGGGCTTGGCTACTGTACTGTAGTCCCCTGGTGACAGAAATGCCTCAAAAATTACTTGTTACTTCAAAAAGTAGCTGCTTGTATTCGGGGCTTTCTTTGTGATACTTAACATACGTGTTCTTGCCAGAACTTCTAACCAGTGCAGCATTATGAAGTAGATCGTGTGTCGGAGTGATTTTTAATTTGGAGGAACACCTTGTACTGCTGAGTGAGCCCGAGAGTAAGTCCTTTGTTTACTTAGGTGCCAGTCCCCGTGTTTCTGCCCGTCCCCGCGGACGGCAGTGAGAAGATCCCCGCAGCAGCCGAGGAGCTCAAGAGCACGGTGTCTTCCGATCCCCTGGGCACAGAGCTGCTGCCGGTGACTGACACGGCTGAGGACGAGGGGAAGGCAGAGGGCGCCGACGTCCACAGTGAGTCCCCCGCTGCTGGGGGGCGGTGGGGGCCACTGGAGGAGCGAGGCCGGGCTGTCGCTGTGCTGCAGCCCGAGCGGGCGTGGGCACGCTGCAGCAGAAGTGCATGTCGGGTCACGAGGCCCGCGCTGTATCTAGCAGGTGCTCTCTGATGTCGAGCCCAGGAACTTGCACGGTCCCTGTTTCACTTGCTAACAGGATTTAACTTGTAAAATCGACTCGTGAGTTATTCTTGTTTCAGTGGACGAGCTCAGACACAAAAAACTAAGTTGTACTAGGCTTTTATAATTCAAACTCTTATTTTATGATGGTTATCCCACATTTTGTTTTATTGATTTATACTAAGAAAGTAAGCTGCATTATCTAAGCCAGCGTTTGTCCTAACTAGTGCTTGTCAAACGGTGTAGCGGGACGTGTGTCTCTGGGCACGCTTCTCCTGCCTCAGCCCTCCAGGGCCACCCTGAGCTTCCCGCTCCCCTCGCCCAGAGCACAGTGCGTCTCGTGCGTGACGTGTTTGGGAAGCACTCTGTTAGGCAGTGGGAAATGAATTTAGTGGTTGCAACCAGTGTTCTCTGTGTTTTGTTTTTGTTTTTGTTTTTTAAAAAAAGAAAGAAAGAAATGGAAAAAATATGTCAGCATGAATCCCTCCTAGAAAGGGTATTGTTTTGTGAAACTTTTGTTTCCAGTGTGTATGCATGTGTCTCTGTTTCCCACCACCACCCTGAACTCAATAAAATGCCTTTCTCACTGGGTTGCAGTACAAATGTGTTTCAGGCAACCGATCAAAACGTTAGAAGCCAGTTGTGAATAAGCGTATTTTGAATGACGTGAAAACCTAGGTCACAATTCAGAAAGAGTTGAAAATTACAGTTATCCATGCTCGTAAGTTTATTTTTGACGAGATTGCTCTTAGAGACACTCTACAGAGTTGTTTTAGTACTAAAGCATGCTTTCTAACTTTGTAGAGGGGCAGTCAAAACTTAGAAGATTGAAAGTTTTTGTGTATTCACGATTATCTAATACAAAGTTTATAGTAGCTTACGTTTCAAGGTAGCTGCATGCTTTTTCGTTTTGTACCTATTAATATAAGTATTCCTGTTTTGCATTTACAATTCAATGGCTTTTGCCAGATTATATGTAGGTATTGTTGAAGTTTTCTATTTTGATTTCTGATGATATTATGGCTTGATTACAGGTGTAATTATTGAAACGGACATAATTGGTTCAGATCTCTTGAAGAACTCTGACCCAGAGACACAGTCCAGCATGCCTGATGTACCATATGAACCAGATTTGGACATTGAAATAGATTTCCCCAGAGGTAGTAAAAATGCCGGTTTATTCTCTCAGTGCGAAGTGTGGCTCTGCACTTCAGTTATGGCGTCATAACCGTGGTTATGATCGTTAACAATCTGATGTTCGTGTCACTGCCTGTGCTGTTACTGTGGGTCTTTTCTTTTTTACCCAGATAAAACCCAGCAGTTAACTTCCAAAATGAAGCATATGTTGAATTGTAGGAACTTAAAAGGAATTTCCCAGAGCCTTAAAAAGAAACTTTCTTAAAACTAATTCATTATAGAAACTTTTACAGATATAGAAGTGTTGGTGTGTCTTTTAAAAAATTTAAATAAAATATTGATAGTATTTTTCTTAAAATCGCTTTGAAAATTAAGTTAACCTTCAAAGGGAAACCTTTTCTGGTGTTTTGTAAAAGAAATGTGTTCTGTGTTTCATTGTTTATTTCCTTTATCGATGGGCAGTAAGCATATTGAAGAGAATGTAAAGCCTTTCACACTGGAAAAGATTTAATAGATTGACACAGATTTGTTCTGAGACCGTTTAGATCTCATAATTAAATTTCAGGTTTTAGTAATTTTTCTGTCACACACTTCCACAAAATTCCATGCTGATACGCATTGTCCATGTGTTTTAAGAGTATGAACAGGCGTTATCAGAACTTATAGACCAGGTTAGGTAGAGAAAATGGTTTGTTCTCCACGCAGCACAGGCTGCCCTGTGCGTGGTGCCTGTGCGCGTTCAGCGGGTGTTCCTTCGTTGGCTGAGTTTACATAGTGTGAGCCTGTGCTATTACGTTTGAAATGAAAGTTCTTCTGATTCACTTGTCAGCTGCTGAGGAGCTTGATATGGAAAGTGAGTTTTTATTACCACCTGTTTTTGGAGAAGAATATGAGGAACAGCCTAGACCTCGATCTAAAAAAAAGGTATGAAATGTAACAGTATTCTTGCATTCACGTCCTGTCTTTGTGTAATAGAGGGCAAGGGTACTTGAGCTTCAGTTGTGCCTGAGAATGTGGGAAGGTACTTTGTATTCTGGAATTAAAAAGACTTAAGAGGTAAAGCTTTTATTACTTCATTTCTAGGTAATAAAAATATATCCTATTTAGTTGTAGTTTCATAGAAGAGTGAATATTATTGCAACTTTTTATTTTGAATTTTTAATCTTGATAAAAGGTTGTCATTGATAAAAGGTTTACATATTTGCTAAAAAAGTAAATTCAGTTATTAGACAACAACTGAGACTGTTTTCTAGGGAGCTGTTTTTTCCATTGTTATTTTTGATGAGGTTGAGGTGTACACAGTTGTTACATCTGGTCTCCCTGAAGCATCCCAGCACATAGGAAGACGTACTGGACAATTCAGTCATTCAGGGATCCCAAGTCTAAATGTACAAATGGATATCCTTGTTCTGAACGTTTTATTAACAACTTTCTGTATTTCTGACTTCCAACATAAAGCAAGGATTTTTTTTTAAAAGATGACGTTTCCCAAATTTCTCCAAAAAAGAAAGAAAGGAAAAATTGAAAAAAGGAGTGAATACCTGCAGTAGAATGAAATTGGACTCTTAAACTTGACACCACACACAAAAATGAACTCAAAATGAGTCAAAAACCTAAATGTAAGAACTGAAATTATAAAACTCTTAGAAGAAAACATAGGCCTGAATCTTCATTAACTTGGGCTAGACATTGTTTCTTAGATGAGACACCAAAAGCACAGGAACAAAAGGAGAAAACAGATGAATTGGGTTATATCCAAATTTAAAATTTTTGTACAGCAAACAGTACCATCAAGGACGTGGGAAGGAGCTGAGGAGTCATCTCCTATGAGGTGGAGTCTTTGAGAAGTTCTTCAGTTTCTCTCTTACATTAATATTTGGAATCCTTCTATTTCAGATTTTAATTATTATATATGTATTTTCTCATCAGTGACTCTCAACTCACAGCAGTAGTTAATATGATTTTGTTGGACAAAGTAGTTTATGCAGAAATAGAGCATTCATGGAGAGAGATTTCAAGTAATGTCATAGGTAACTGTTCTCAGATCAGAAATTCCAGTCAGTTCTAATCATGTAAATATATTTCTTTGTAATGTGCATTTGTTGAGAGATGGCTTATATAAAGTCATGAAATAATACAGGCTTAAGAAAATGAAGATCTGACAGTGGTGTTTTACTACCAGGGGGCCAAGAGGAAGGCAGTGTCAGGGTACCAGTGTCACGATGACAGTTCTGACAACTCGGAATGCAGCTTCCCTTTCAAGTACACGTATGGGGTAAACGCCTGGAAACACTGGGTCAGAACGAGGCAGCTTGATGAAGATCTTCTGGTGTTAGATGAGCTAAAATCTCGTAAGTGTTCTAATTTTTAAAATCAAGGTTTTTATTCATATTTTGGTAACTTCTTCTGTGCATCCGTTTACGTGCACGAGCGAGCTTGCGCGCAGACACGCACATGCGCACCGTGTTGCTCGAGTGAAGTCCTTATGGTCACGTCGGGTCGTGGAGCTCTTGTTGCTTGGTGGTCAGTACAACTCAAATAGACCTTCCGTTTCCTTATTGAAGTTGGTGATTATGATGATTGTGGGTAAAGAAGAAAGTTTGCTCTAAGCAGATAGAGCCCTTTGCAGCAGGACAGGTTCTTTACTGTGGATGGACCCGTCCATGGCACCACAAAGAGGGTAGGAAGTTTGGCCTTATTAAGGTGCTGGAGTCAGACTGCCAGGGCTCCCTCATGTATGAGCATCTCAGTTCCCCAGCTCTGAAGGGGGGGGGGTAACATTACCCACCCTGTAGGGTTGTCTTGAGAATTACATTAGAAAATACACGTAAACTTAGAACATTCCTTCATCCACAGGAAAGGCTTAATGTTGACTGATATTAGAATACCCACAGTATGTGAAAATCCAGAAGGTACTCAAGTTAATCATTAATTACCGTGAAGCTACATGTACTGTACATTAAAAAAAATGTTTTTCCTTGAAAAAAAAAAAAAAAGGTTTTTGTTGTTAACTGCCTTTGATTTTAAAAATCATGAATGTAGCTTAAAATATTTTACATTTAAATGTAGCTGTTATTTGATCTTTAAATTCTTACACAGAATAAAGTGATTTCAGAAAGTTTCTTAATCTTAAGACAGTAAATAATAATTTTTTTCTTTTTTTTTTTTTTTTTTTTTTTTTTTTTTTTTTTTTTTTTTTTTTTTGCGGTACGCGAGCCTCCCACTGTTGTGGCCTCTCCCGCTGCGGAGCGCAGGCTCCGGACGCGCAGGCTCAGCGGCCATGGCTCACAGGCCCAGCCTCTCCGCGGCACGTGGGATCTTCCTGGACCGGGGCACGAACCCGCGTCCCCTGCATCGGCAGGCAGAGTCTCAACCACTGCGCCACCTGGGAAGCCCAATAATTATTATTTTAAATTTTATTTCTTTTTAGCTAAGTCGGTAAAGTTGAAAGAGGATCTCCTCTGTCACACCACAGCTGAGCTTGACTATGGCTTGGCCCATTTTGTCAATGAGATCCGAAGGCCAAATGGGGAGAACTATGCACCTGACAGCATTTATTATCTTTGCCTCGGGATTCAAGAGGTGAGTGATTTCACGGTTACTTTTGAATATAACGTTGTTAAGAAAGGTTGTTGTGGTAGGTTCTTGGAGAAAAAAAAGTTCTGCTTCAAGAATATTACGGAACATCAGGGTTTATTGGCTTACCAAGAGAGGCAAAAGTGATTTATTCAAAAATACTGGGGTATTATAAAGGGTTTTCTTAGCTACTTTGTATACAGGTGTTTCTGCTATAATGTGCTATGTCCCTAAAAGTGAAATTCAGGTTCTCCAAAACTGTACCAAAACCAAAAAGAACTTAGGTGAAAAACAAAGTTAGTAATGGATCACTCGAAGCTCATGCATCTTTTGTAACAGGACTAATGATGTGTCTGTTTGTTACCATGTATATATATATATATATGATAATCAGGTTGATTTCATCCCCACCTTACAATTGCAAATAAACGAGTTAACATTCTGAGGCATGGTGTATATATGTGTATATGTAGATCTGTGCTGATCTACATGTAAACAGATAAATGACTTCCCTCTGCAAGTAGGTCTGCTTCATCTCTGATGTGTGTCTAACTTGTTAAATAGTGTAAGTACTCATTAGTTCTTTGGAATCATCTTATAAAAGATTTCATTCTTTAGAGGTTTTAGGTAAACTTCAACCACATGTCTGTGAATCTTGAATGAATACATTTCCCATGATAAACATGAAGATCCACTTCAGATAATGACTTTTAGTTTTGAACAGATTGTACAGGTTTGAGCCCAGAGGTCAGGAAAGGTCCTAGCTTTACATTCTATGTATTTGTAAATATGGTAAATGATAGGAGGAAATATTCTTATGTAGAGTTTTGTTTATAGGCCTAAAATTAAATGTTAATGCTGCTAACAGGTAGTAGGTGCTGAAATAAATTAATGGAGAAAACTAGAATTGTCTTAATTTGTGTTTCACTTTCCCTCTTCCGGATAGAAATGTGCCTAAGATTCTCTAGGCGCTGGTGGAGAAAAACATATAGCTCGAAATTACTGTGTATTCAGAGACCATCACATAGTTTGCAGTAGCAAAATATTTATATATTAGAACTTCAAATACCATTAGAGGTTTGAAAGCTAAATGGATTGTAATATTAATGATTATAAATGATGTCTTCAAGTAGGTTCATTTTTTTCCAGTTTTTTAATTGTGGTAAATAAAATACATATAACACAAAATTTACCATCTTAACTAATTTTAAGTGTACAGTTCTGGGGTATAAAGTACATTGATAATCTTGTGGAAACATCACCAACATCCATCTTCATAACCCTCTTCATCTTGCAAAACTGAGACTTTGTCCCCATTAAATACTAACTCCTCATCCCCCACTGCCCTGGCACCCACCCTTCTTCTTTCTGTTTCTGTGAGTTTGACTCTCCCAGGTACCTCATGTAAGTGAAATCAGCATAATGTCCTGAAGTTCATCCATGTTGTAGCACACATCAGAATTTCCTTTCTTTTTAAAATAGCTTCTTTATACACTGAAAAACGTTTCCTCAAAATAAATTTTTACTACCGGAGCAGTACTCTTAAAGCTAGTCAAGATGGGACTTCCCTGGGGTTCCAGTGGTTGGGACTCCGTGCTTCCAACGCAGGGGGCTCGGGTTCCATCAATCCCTGGTTGGGGAACTAGGATCCCGCATGCCGTGCGGCGCAGCCAAAAAATTTATAAAAAAGAAAAAAAAAAAGGTCAAAATGGTAAATTTTATGTTCTGTGTATTTTTACCACAATTGGAAAACGAGTTGTTTTACTCTTCTCATCACTGGACAGATTTTCACAGGCTTGATTTAATTTTTTGTAAAAGACTGTATGGTATTTATAACCAGCTTTTTAAAAATAATCTTCAAACTCACTGTGGTGATAAGATGTCTGAAAGAGAGTTTCCAGCAAGCATTGCTGTTTGTTGGTACTTTGAGGATGCGTACCGAGGTAGAATTATTTTGGAAGAATGTGCGTCGTTTTCTGTGTGATGCGTTTTCTGATTCCATCCCCGGCGGACAACAGAAGCAGCCCGGCTTCCTCTCCAATGCCTGTGGACGTGTGGGGCAGGTGGTGTGTTGAGAAGTGAGGGTGGGCCAGCCTCTTTCCTCCCTCAGAGATGCGATCACTAATCCTGTCCTCTGACGGCATAAGGGGTGGTGGCTGTCGCCAGAAGCTCACGCAATATGGAGGTGAGGAAGGAGGAGGGGCTGCGTGAGCCCACAGTCCCGGTCAGTCTTTCGCACACTGTCGTACATCTGTGTGCGCGTGCTGCACACCACTTTTACCCAGCGTGGGTGGTGGGCGCCTGTTCCCCTGGGTCCTCCCACCCCATCGCGCTTGGCCAGATGTGAGTGCATCTCTGTTTTTTTATGAACGTGGCAAGACACACGGAAGCTTTGTCCCCAAGGACAGGGAACCCTGTTACACACTTCGGTGTCTTTCTTTCCCTCTGCTTCCCAGTCGTTGTGTCAGCCCCTGAAGACGTCTGGGTCAGAGCTCAGTGAATTCAGTCAGTGACGAGCATTCCCTCTGTTTTATAAACAGTGTGCACCCCCCCCTCCCCCCTGCCCACCAGATCTTACATAATTGTCCTGAGGAGCTGGTGCTTTTATTTCTAACCTTCCTTCTGACTAGCAGGGGTAACGTTAGGTCAACTCAGATGATGGTGCTCTGGCCTAGTTGCTGGTTAGCGTACACATGGTTTATATTCTTCATCCTTTTACTTTCCACTTGCTGTGTCTCCAGGTATAAAGCAGGCGCCTTTTAGGCAGCATATTGTTGGGACTTGTTTTTTATTTTTTATTTATCTTTTAATTTTTTTTTTGGCTGCATTGGAGCTTCTTTGTGGTGCACGGGCTTCTCATTGCAGTGGCTTCTCTTGCTATGGAGCACGGCACGTGGGCTCAGTAGTTGTGTTACACAGGCTCAGTGGTTGTGGCGCACGGGCTTAGTTTTAGTTGCTCCGTGGCATGTGGGATCTTCCCGGACCAGGGCTCGAACCCGTGTCCCCTGCACTGGCAGGCGAATTCTTAACCACTGTGTCACCAGGGAAGTCCCGGCTTGTTTTTCAAATTAAAAAAAATTTTAATCCAGTCTGACAATATTTGTCTTGGTGTGTTTAGACCAACAAAATTTTTTATTTAAAGAACCGGCTGGCAAACATTTTAGGCTCTGTAGGCCATACTTAATCTGTCGAAAGCAGCCTGGGCGCATGCAACTCTGTTTTAAGAAAACTTGGTTGTATTTGTAGATAGGCAGCGGGCCAGCCTTCAGGACTGTAGTGCAGACCCCGGTTTAGACCTTTTACATTTAATAATCACTGGGTTGAAAATCCTGCTTGTTTGTGCTTGTTATACAGTTGACCCCCCTTGTCTACAGGGGATACTGCAGGATCCCCACTGGAGGGCTGAAGCCTGTGTGTACTACACTGGCCTCTACACACCTACCTGTGATACAGTTTTGATTTGTAAATTAGGCACAGTAAGAGATGAACAATAGTTAATAATAGAACAGAATAATTATCATAATATGCTGTGATAAAAGTTATGTGAATGTGGTGTGTGTGTGTGTCTCTCTCTCTTAACACCTTTTCCATCGTAACTAAGCATTGACCACCCCTCTGTGGCTGTAGCTTTTTTAGTTTGAGGTGTGACAGCAAAACTAGCCTGAATTTTTTCCTGCTTTACGACATCGCAGATAAAAGATTCCTTCTTACCGTGGATCTCAGCAACCTCAGCATCCGATTTTTTTCTTTCCTGATTAAGTCCAGAACTGTCACCTTTTCACTCAGAGGAAGCACTGTGCGTCCTCTCTCTGGCGTGTCCGAATTGCCAGCTTCACTCCTCTTGCTTTGGGGCCATAGTTATGTAAAGTAAGGGTCACTTGAGCACAAGCCCTGCGACCCTGCAGTGGATCTGACAACCCGGATGGCCACCAGGTGCGTGATGGTGCGGGACGCGCCGGACGGACCAAGCGTGACTCACGTCCTTCCGGCCGGGACGGCGTGACATCGCGAGATTTCATCATGGCTTCTCAGAATGGCCTGCAATTAAAATTTATGAATTGTTTACTTCTGTCATCTTTCATTTAATAGTTTTGGACCTCGGTTGACTGTGGGTAACTGAAACCACAGAAAGTGAAACTGTGGATGAGGCGTCACTGTATCTATTCTTTGTGGGGTTTTTTTGTTTTTTTCTGCTTTCTTTTGAATTATTTTTCTGTGATTACATTTATCTCCATCATTGGTTTATTGTTTATGCCTGTTAGATTGTTTTTAGTGGGTTTGCAGTGTGCATCTTCAGTTAATCATTATATACCTTCAGATCCTCTTGCCCTGTCTCACATGCGGTAACCTCAAGCCCTGTGATCCCAGCTGCCGCCTCCAGTTCTTTGTGCTGTGGTCACATATTTTTCTTGTACATTCTTTTCACCCACTGGAGATGGACTCTGCAGACTTTGGTGTTTAAGTCATTCTTTAGCAACCCTCACTGTTAAGGTTTGTCATAGTAAGTTGTAAGAGTCATAAATTTGCACTAACTCACGGAGAGTGGGGCACAGAGAGGAGACAAGGGGAAAAGCATCAAGCTCACAGGCTGCTCAGAGAGGCTTCGCGCGCACAAACCCTTCCGCCCCGCCCTCACCGTGCGCGTCCGTGGAGTGTGTGCGCCACACCCTCTTCTCATCCGGGTCTCGCGCTCTGAGTTCTTGCCTTTGTATTTCAGCTTTGAGTTTTCTAAGCAACAGATTAGTTGGTAACTTATGTTTACTTGATTTCCAGATATACAGATACAGGCGATCATCTCGTATTAGTATGCTAATAAAGACAAGGACGTAAGACGTTTATTTTTTCCTTAGGAAATAGAGTGTAAGTGGTCTGTAACTAGTTCATATAAATCTTACATAAATGTTAAATCCTTCAAGTTTTGTTTTGTTTTTGTTTTTGTTTTGTAGTACTTGTATGGTAGTAATCGAAAAGACAACATATTTATTGATCCAGGATTCCAGACCTTTGAGCAAGAATTGAATAAAATACTCCGAAGTTGGCAACCAAGCATACTTCCAGATGGTAATGGTCCTTTAAATAAAATGTCACCGACTTGCTGCTGGGATTTTCTGTGTTTATAGAAAGTGTACTAAAGATAATTAGGAAATAATTTAATTGAGAGAGTACTTATTCACGGGCGCATCGGCTCGTCTTTTGTTGAAGTAGAAATGAATGTGGTTGATAGCTAGTGTTTATGAAGAACTTTGCAATAAACGTGACCCAGTTTCTCTGGAGTAAGAAACTGGATGTTCATTTCTTAAGCCCTCTAGTTGAGATTTTGATGTAAATTTCTCTAAGAAGCCTCTGTTTTAGATGTATCAAGAAAACTTGTTTGAATGGAGATCACCTATTCTTTTTCAGGATTTCTACAGATTTAAAATTCCCTTCTGACCATGGTCTGCTTGTCCTCTGGAAGGCCAGGAGCAGACTCCAGGGGTGCTAGTTGTGTAGTGTGTGGTGTTCCCCGGCTCTGTGTTGTCTCAGAGCCACATAGGTGATTCTGAAATTAATTCCAGTTGATCTGGAGTGAATGGAGGATTGGAATAGGTTTGTTCTTGAGTTAACTTTTATCTGTTTCTAGCTGGTTACGTGAAAACCGTTGATTGTAATTCTTTAAAAATCTTTCTCTCTATTTAAGGGTCAATATTTTCTCGCGTTGAAGAAGATTATCTCTGGAGGATAAAACAGCTAGGATCACACTCTCCAGTAGCTCTTCTGAATACCCTGTTCTACTTTAACACTAAGTATTTTGGCCTGAAAACAGTGGAACAGCACTTAAGGCTTTCCTTTGGCACTGTGTTTAGGCATTGGAAAAAAAACCCTTTAACCATGGAAAATAAAGCATGTCTTCGATACCAAGTGTCTTCCTTATGTGGAACAGATAATGAAGGTAGCGTAACAGCTTTTCATTTTGGGATTGTCGGCAGGGGCTGCCACTCTTTGCCTTACGACCACCCGGGTCACTTGTTACGAGCCTAAGGACTGTCATCTTCAAAGATAAGACAACCTATGTTGTCTTACAATTAGGAATTACCGGCTCTGAATCACAGTGTAGAGCTCTGAAGCACACCTGGTCCCTTTCTTTGGTGTGAGAGATACTGGGGGTGATCAGAGCGAATAGTGTCACCTGTCTTCAAGGCTGGTCTTAGAAAGTTTATGTAATTTTTATTTCTTAAGATAAAATTACTACTGGAAAAAGAAAACATGAAGATGATGAGCCAGTATTTGAACAAATTGAAAATACAGCCAATCCTTCTAGATGTCCTGTGAAAATGTTTGAATGCTACTTGTCTAAAAGGTAAGTGTTAATGACATTTGATTTTTTAAAAATGGTAGTAACAGTTAGTTGCTGTGAATTTATCACTACCAAGAGGTGACATTGTTTTCCTCGGTCCCTTTTTTTAGATTTCTCTGTTTTCTCACTTACGAAGTCCTTTCAGTTATAACGTTTTTAGTCCTGTTATTATAAAGTACCCAGCTTATACTTAACGTTTTAAGCACGTGTTAAGAAATCGCTCTCTACTAACGAAATGACTGCTGTTGTAGAGGGTCAGACAGTACATGTCTTAGGCTTTTTGGGCTGTGGTGTCTCTGTTGCAGCCAGCTCTTCTGTGGCAAGCAGAGAGCAGTCCTCGCTGGGCCTGGGTCCCAGTGACGCCCTGGTGAGAAGGTGGAGAGAAGGCGAGTCCATGGTTCTGGAGGGAGATCCCTGAGGTGTCTGCAGGGCGCGGCGTCTTCTCAGGGCCCTGCGCGTTCCAACTGCACCACTGCTTTCCCCCACGGGTACCAACAGGCGTTTAAAATATTTTAAACCAGTGAAATTTTTGGAGACCACAAATTATGTTATGCTTGTTCATTATTTTAAGTATGCACTCTGTAATTTTTAAAAGGCAAGCGTGAACTCAGAATGTATTTTCTTATGTAAACAGTTTTGTAAATTGTTTTTATAAATTTTTCCAGGTTAACTCTCAAGAACCATAAAAGCAGTAATGTCACCTATAGGATGATTATTTTTAATAATTAATATTTCTGACGATAGTTTGGGTGGCCCTGCACCAGTATCTGGATCTTCCAATGGTAGTAACTATTTATTAGTTGGAAATTCCTATCTCAGTATTATCTTATTTTAAAAATTATTTCTTTTGTGTAACGCTGTTGAAGTATTTTTATTTTATGTGCTATACCGTATTTCATCAATTCTAAGACACATTTCTCACATTTTATACTGTCTCTGAAACTGGGATGCATATTATAATTGATGCATCTTGCAATTACAATTGGCAGTGCTTTACTTGTTTAATGGCAATATTAAAATAATGATTAAAAATAATGTTTCTATCGATGGTGTCTTGGATTCAGTCAAATACCGAATTTAAATCATAGTGGGAAAATAATCTTTTAGTGTAGAAATGAGCTTTCAGAATATCTCAGTGACAGAATATTTAACGTAGGTGGTTACGCATGTGGTCTGCCATGTAATGTGGTTCATGGTAGCAGAATTATTCTTGAAAGAAAAGAAGGAAGTTGTGAGGAATTTCGTGTACATACTGTGACATGGACTTTCTCCTTTCTCCTGAAGTCCACAGAATCTTAATCAGAGAATGGATGTTTTCTATTTGCAACCAGAACGCTCTAGCTCTGCAGACAGCCCTGTCTGGTACACGTCTGCTTCGCTGGACCGAAACACCTTGGAAAATATGCTCGTACGGGTTCTTTTAGTAAAAGATATTTATGATAAAGACAATTATGAACTGGACGAAGACACAGAGTAAAAAGGAACGTTTTAGAAGCAATCGGGAGGAAACAGCATTAGATAGTCACGCTGCTAGATCTTTACTATGGAAAACATTTCAAGTTTACGCCTTCTGTTTCGAGTTTTGTAGCAGTGTACCCACACTGGGTATTACCTTGTAAATAATCTGTGAGTGAAAGTTGCCATTATTCTATGTAGTGGTTTTAGGATACTTACAAATACATTCAGATTCTTTTTTTTTTATTATTATTTATTTGATTAGGTATGTTTGTAACTTTTTACATTACAAGATATGAATGAGAATGTGCCATGTATAATTTTTTCTTGTAGTAAGAAACACCCATATTGCACAACTGTGCTCTTGCAAAGCTTCCTGCAAAGGGGGCTCTTCTGCTGGCTTCTTGACAAGATGGTTGTGTGTGCGGAGCACCTACTAAAAGTTCAGAACTTGCAGAGTGTCTTGCAGAATTTTTAAAATAAACTGTAAACTGATAGGCTGGGGTTTTTGTTTTGTTTTTTTTTGCGGGGGTTTTGTTTGTTTGTTTTATGCTTTAGTTACTGAAGCCTTACCAGGTTATGTAGAGAGATACCATCTTCTGTACCAAAAATAGACAAGAATATGCTGTCAATACTGGTGTACTGTAATGTGAATCTATACTGGTGAACAGAACTTTTTGTTCCCCTTATTAAAACCTTAGTGTCCTTTTCTCATTTGTGGCTTTCTGCATCACCCCAAACAATGATAATTATGTATATATACTTACATATGTGTGTGTGTATATATATGTACATATGTGTATACACACACATATATAAAGAATGATGTTGATAACATGATCATGGAGACATTTTCTTTGCAAAAGTGATGAAAATATAAAATTCTGTTTTCTGTGTCAACCCTAAGTATCCCAAATCCCCTTCATTTATAAGCGTTAAGCGTTTGGTTTTTCTCTCCCCTCGAAGATACCGGTCATGTTTCCATCCCCGGGTGGGACTCCACAGCTTCACCACCTTTATGAGAATTCTTGTGCCTGCCCTCAAATATGGCTGACGCACACGCTGGGTGTTTGAAAACGCCACTCCTGAGACTTGTTCCGGAAAGTCGAGCTAGTTTAAGTACGATAGCACCCGTTTCACTATGAGGGTAGCAGGGCAGTGACTCACGGTTCAGACTGATGGATAAAAGTGTATCTCGAAGGGAATTAGGCTCGATGTTAGATTGTTTGGCTTTTACATTTTAATTACTTCTTACAGAAGGTTGCATTAAAAAACTTGGTACTTCTGCATAGCGATTTATCCATTCAGACCTTTTCTTTTCGAACAAGAAGTTTACGTAAAATCCTCCCTTCTAAAGACCGAGAAAGTGCCAGCTGCAGCTCACGAGGAAACCCTTTGGCTGACTTCACAGAGCTTGAGTGTGATCGTGTAGTCGTGTTTCCCTCGGTCACCACGGCGATGTTCGTTATTACAGCTGTTCGGGGGAGATCGGGCTGTTATCCACAGCGGTTAAGCAATGTCTGCACATCCCTTAAATACTTCTCTCTTCCTTGGGATAAATGTTAGCTTTCAGAAGAAATCTCCTCATTTATGATTCGGGAAATTTCACGAGTATGATCAGCTGTATATTTAAGCAATAATTAACAAATATTTTTGGCATAAAAATTACTTTATAATGTTCTAACTTGTTTTATAAGTTTGAATAACGTTTCTGTCCCTTGATTGATTTTGTATTTCTGGATTTGATAATCGGACTGACAGTAGCAAATCTCATACACATAAATAGGTATAGGTTGCTTGTTGTCTGTTTAATGAAGTAGTTAACATATTTAAAATATACAATACAAAAAATTTCTCATCCTCACCTTTTTCCAGAACTACTGCTTTAAGCACTTTTCATATAAACGCATATTGTTGATTAAAGGTGATTAATCCTAACCATCTTTTCTTTGAACTGGTGCTATATTCCATCAAGAGCAATAAAGTTTTCCCCAAATGTCACTTAATGTATATTTTACCAAATAGCCTACATTTCTGCTATGATCCCACTATTAATAGCACCTTGTCTTGCTATTTTCATTTCCTTTATTGTACCTTTTGGCTTTTCTAAACAGAAGTGTCTACAGAGTTTTGATACCGATACGATTAAGGATGTAGAGCTCTTGTCTTTGTCTCGATCGCAATCCAGGATTGGTTAACTTGACTCTCGGGGTGGGGGGGAGAAAAAAATAATACTATTTTATGAGAATTGTTTGTTCTGTGAAACTTGCTTCATCTAGAATATGTTTCGTTAGTTCCTGGATCTCCTTAGTTTGTGTGGTCCTAGATGACTGCTGAGAAAAGGATAGTGAAATGATAGTTTCTTTCTGCTTCTTAGTGATTTCTGATGACGGCGTCCTGTAAATATAATACTGTTGCCTTTAGACGTCTGTTGGAGATGCTATATTTTTCTGTTCTGAAGATTTTGCCATTTAAAATGAATCAATACAAAAGTTTTTATCCATATTGAGAAAAGTGAACTTCCCATGCAAAATTGAATCTTCATTAACACTTGGCTTTTTCTTTCTTTTTTTTTTTTTAAGACTTTTAACTGTATTGGGTAATGTAAGATATTAAAGGACTTTTCTAGGCAAGAAGCTCAACTCTTCTTTTGGCCATAAAGAGACTTTTTGTTTGATTAGTAGTTCATGTTTCTTTCTCTCCTGCTGCGTGGAGTTGTTGCCCGTGGATCGCACGCAGCGAGATAGGGCGAGGGTGCGTGTTGCGCTGGGCGTTCAGACTCGCGCCGCCGTTTGCCGATGGGCTTTCCCGCTGTCCCGGCGACTGCTTTGTGGTTGCGGTGGGTAGGAGTGCACCGTGCTAGGGCCCCAGTAACGCAGAGGTGATAGCATTGCACAGTTTGGGTCTGTACCACTCTAATATTAATCGGCCCGTTTAGTCTGAGGTCTTAAATGTCTTGCAGTCTTAAATCACTATGAAAATTTACGCTTTTGTTTTGCCAGTTATTTCCAAAATGTATTGTTATACGCATATCACTTATGTTCTGGGTGGACCCTGCCTGTAGGACCGTCTCCTTACCCCCTCAAACAACGCAGTCATGAAAGTGTGCATGAAAATGTTTTTAGAGAATAAATTTCTTTAACTAAATTACAGTACTGTTGAATTTTCCCCCTTAATAAGCCCCTTACTCATTTTGAGAGAAGTTCTTTGGATTTTAGTTTTTCCATTCTACCGTGTTCTTAGGAACAGACCATTGTTAATGTTGTTTTCCTGTATTAAGTTCTTTTTTTGTCGTTTCAGGGTATATCATGCTTGAAAATGATACCACTTAACAAAACCTTAGAAATTCAGAAGTTGATGACCAGCACAGGTTAATTGTGTCAGTCTGGGTCTGAGAGTAGAAACACTTAAAATGCTGTCTCAACTTGTACTTTTTTTTCCTCTGTACTTAGAAGCTAGGTACCCCAAAGTACCTAGAGGGTATTTACTTAGAGGGGTACCCCAGATAAGTTGCTGTGATCCCCTGCCTTATAATGAACGAACTGGACAAGAGAAAGTTGTTTTTAATATCTGGACATACAATGTCCTAATTAATTACTGAGTTAAACAATCCATGAATTTAGACCTTTTGAGAAAAAAGAACCAAAGAGAAACTGAGATTTAATCTGTAAATAAAGTATGTATTAGGAATAGAACCGGAGGGGGTCCACAGATGCTGTGGGTATACCAACGGAGGTCGTTGTATCGTTGGATAACTCCTCAGAGGTGAACTCAGCACATGAAAATTCACTATCCCCAAACCCAAACAACTCTTGTTTCATATTTCCCCTGTGCTAAAGAGCTACTGCCAACCGTGGTAGTTAGGGAGGGAGAGAAAGTAAAAGATTAAGACAGCAGTGTTCCAAAGCTTACAGTTATGAGGGTGAACAAGATATACTTGTATGGTTATTTAAGTTCTAGGGAACGTGTAGGGAATGTATCCATAATAGTTGAAAACTGACAAGATTGTGGACACTCAGAAATATACCCTAAAAGGCTATTATGGTCTAGACTAGTTTTCATAGAATTAGCACCACTTGTGGTTTATTTAGATTCCTGTAACCTTGACATTGCTTGTGGCTCTGTAAGAAATGGTCAGTGGAGCAATTTCTGGTTATTTTAACGGTTCCATTTTGGTGGTATCAGCCCTCACCTCTGGCTTTCAGACTAACTTGTAATAGCACCCAAAGGGAGCACCCAAAGGGGTCGCTAGACCATGAGTTAGAGATAATACTGAAAAGTATGAAACCACATCGAATTAAGATAATTCAGCTTCTAGGTTATGTGATCTGGATGGAACATACGAGGTCCAATACATTACAGAAAGTTAAGAGAACTTCAGCCACTGAGGGTTTATTTCATGGCAATTGCTTTTGAAAGAAATAGAATCTCAGATTTTTTCAAGTCACCGGTGTGCTGCTCATAACCTCGTGAGCAAGATGAAACGTCTCCCTTTTGATTACGTACTTGTACTTCTAAACTGCCGTCAGCAGATGGCAATGGTGTACAGCACCAGGCTTCAGTTGCTTTTTTGTCTCTGTTTATACGACTGTAAGTATACTGTAGTCCCTTAGCAGAAATTCTTGGGGGTTTAGAGTTCAGAATTTTCTTTTTCAAAAATAACGTGTGCTTGTAGGTTACATAGGACCCTCAGTGAGCTGAGCTCGGGGCAACACCCTGTAATCAGTATCTCCTCAACGATAAATCAGGTATCGACAGTGACGGGGTGAGTGGCGTGCGGCCACAGAAAGCTTTGCGTGGCTTAGTTCGGCTTTGGTCACAAGCACAAAAAGCTAGACTTTCAAACTTCTTGGATCTCAGACTTGCTGATGAGGAATTGCAAGCCTGCAGTAAAACTAGTGGCAGATCTAGTATTTTCCTTCAATAAAACATTAGTATTTTTTTCTCTTGTATCGCTTAGTTTGGGTAGAGGTAACTGAAGGCTTACTGTAAAATTTGCCTATTCAGTTTAAGGGAAAATGCGAGGAATGCTTAGAACAGGCATAAATACAATGGCAGTTATAGAACCATAATTGAATGCTGAAACTTAAGAACAACTGCTTTCTTTTACTTTCCTTTTGGCCTCAGTATCTGTAGCATGACTGTTACACATAAATGTGATAGGCCTTTCTGAGTGGCTGCTGTCGTGTCCTGGAGCCATTGTTTATTCGTTCAACAAACACTCGAGTGATGGTTCTCTCAGGTACCTAAGCCAGGTAGTGGGAGCACAGTGCCTCTCCTCAAAGACTTAGTCTAGTTGGAGAGAAGTGAAAGCGTGATGGAATGTCAGAATGAGATGGGGCCGTGGGCCTTACTGAGCACAGTCACTTGTACAGTGAAATAAATAACACACAGGTCAAGGAACTCATCAAGCCCCTGCTCTTAGCCCAGCTCTCCAGTCCTGACTGCAGGCCAGGTCTCTGTGCTGTGCCCCCTGCTTCCCGTCCTGCAGAGGGAGAGTGGGCGCCGACTGCCTGGATAGGGCAGGGCCGCACCACCGGCCACGGCCACGGCCACGGGCACCATGCTGCAGGAGCGGGTGTTTCACCAGAAGGTAAGGTCACGGGCTGGGGCAAGTGTGCTTCCCTGCTGTGTCCCAAGCACCTGGAGAAGCTCCCAGCGTACACTAGGTGGTCATAAATGTTTGTTGAGTGAATTATTGATTGTAAGTACTTTAAGATTCAAGCACCTTGAAAGTGAACCGTGGGGAGCATGACTCAAGATCCATGAAATAATGCTTGCTCTTTGGTTCGCCTTTGACGCTAGTCTCCTGGGTGCTTCGTGTGTGTCTGTCCTATTTGCCCTGCGTTCGCTGGTGCTGCTTGAGCTCCTGTAATCTTAGGTTCATGACAGCCGAGGGGGTTGGGATGTAGGTCTTGATGATTCGTAGTCGTGATCAAAATAGAAACACTTAAAAATCACTTGTGAAGTTGGTTAAAAATGCAAATTTTGGGGAATTCCCTGGTGGTCCAGTGGTTAAGAAGCCGCCTTGCAATGCAGGGGACACGGGTTCGAGCCCTGGTCCGGGAGGATCCCACATGCTGTGGAGCAGCTAAGCCCGTGCGCCACAACTACTGAGCTTGCGCTCTAGAGCCTTCGAGCCATAGCTACTGAAGCCCGTCCTCCTAGAGCTCGTGCTCCACAAGAGAAGCCACTGCAATGAGAAGCCCGCGCACCGCAATGAAGAGCAGGCCCTGCTCGCCGCAACTAGAGAAAGCCCGCGTGCAGCAATGAAGACCCAACGCTGCCAAACATAAATAAATAAATATATTTTAAAAAATCTGCCACAGACATTTTTTTTTTTAATGAGATAGAATTGAACAGAATAGAACTTAATATGGGCATTTTTCTCATGAAAATTGTTCTGTACTTGGGTACTGAAATATGCTTTTTGGTCAGAGTTTGAAAGACCCCCTGTAGGAAACTCACTGAAAGAAGCCATATACCCATGGAAGGACTCGCTGTTAATGGGAGCGCTCTGTTTTGTTTTCAGTCCCGCTTTCTTAGTTTCACTCACGTCGAGCCGCAGAGAACTGTGAGCACGCAAGCTTTTCGTTTCGCCGTAACTAAGTGGCCGCCCGGCTCATTTGGGATGGACATTTTGTCTGCCTGTTCCCATAAGTTTGAGGCTTTCTTTTCTTCCAGGGTGGCTGTGGGAAGGAGATGAGTAGTTGCTGGAGTGCTTTCTGTGGGAAAGCCCGCGAGGTGGTGTTGATACGGTCTCCAAGTAAACCTCGCTCAGTGGTGCAGCTGTGAGCCCCGTTCAGGTCTCCCCCGGGCCCGAGTGCCCCTTCGCCCGTCGGCTGTCCGCCTCCTGTTCTGGTCTACGCCAGCCATCCGGGAGCCGCGTCCACTGACAGAAGGAATGTTTCGTAAGCATCTACCAAGACCGGAGTAAAGGCTGAGCAGCAGCAGAGTTCTGGAAGGTAGGCGATGGACTTGGGGGCCACGAAGAGCTGCCCCTGGAGCGGGTGCCCTGCCTGCAGCTCGCCCGCTGCTCTGTCCACCCACTGTTTCTCCTCAGTTACTTTCAGAGCTTTTCCGCTCTCCTCAGATCTGACACTTTCCCCCATACTGAAGCTCAGGGGTCAGCAAACTCATGTAAAGGACCAGAGAGTCAATAATTTAGGCGACGTGAAGCATGGTAGGTGGGCACTTGCAAGAGAAAACACATTTCCACAGATTTTTTTACGGACCCAATTCGGAATACAGTAATTGAGTATACAACGCTTCCTAATACACAGCTGCAGTGAGGAGGATGGAAGGTTTCACGTCATCAGAGTTGATTGGAAAAGTGCATCTCTTAGCTTTTAGTATTTCACCTTTGAAAAAGTGTTTTCAAACCTAAGTACGGCCGCGTGTTGCTCTCAGTCCGTGAGCACAGGGTTTTAATCTAGCACGTTTCTCACTTGGGAGGCGTTTGTTCGACTTCCTAGATTTTGATACTTGATGTTTGCCTCTTAGCAAGTCATCATGTTGCAGATTCATCGCTTCCAACTGAAAATCAGAGGGGATCTCCTCAGTTGCAAAAGCTAAATAGAACTTGAAATACGGAATTTTCCTTTACTATTGCAGTGGTCTTTGAAAAGCACTGCTGGAACTGTCGTTTGAGCTCGGGAAATATGCCTGCTCTACGCGTGTGGGAAACGTGGGGGAACCGAGATGCTGCTGCTTCCGCTTGGGACAGCCTGAGAAGTGACGTTTCGTGGGGTTCAGGCAGCGTTCGTTGCTGGAAGTAACTGCAGTGTGTTTTGTGTGCTAGCGCTGCTTTGGAGAACACTGTGTGGATGTGGTGCATTTGCACTGGTGAGGAGAAAAACCAAAACCTGCCCTGGGGGCGCAGGGCGGTACACCCAGCGCTCGAACTTCATCGAGCCCGCAACAACAGCTGATGTCCCGTGACAGTGGTCGGGTGCCGTCCTGCCCGTTCAGCCCGGGGGCCGCCAGCACTGATGGCGGGAGAGTCCCCGCGAGGGGCTTGCCCTGCCACCTCTGGCTCAGTGTTCACCTCAGGGCCTGCTGGTGAGCGGATAACCCCCTGAACACTTCCATGTCAACCACGGCGGCTTCTACTCCACGCGCGTTTTTGCACCGTCGGTCACATCGTCCCAGGTGCCGCTTTCAGGTTTTCCTGAGTGAGTGTTGCGTCAGCTTGTTTGGAGATAATTCTTGTCCGTAGTTGTGTCACCTACAGACAAATCATGGAGGCCAGTCTGCAGTCCCTTCAGACTTGGCGTTGACTTCTTGGAGAGACAGCTAAGCAATTTGGGTAAAAAATCTTTTCACTCTTCAAGAGCTGAGGCAAAGCACTTGAAAACACTTGCCTCATTTTTCAATTTTTGACTCTTCAACTCGGAGCTACTCTTTTTGCCAAAAGGCCGAGCTTGTTTTCTCTGGATACATTTCTTCGGCTGCTGCAATCAGATGATTTGATTTGATCCATAAACGCGCACCTGGCTGACCGATGAGCCGCTTGGAAACACTTTGGTTGCAGCCTCGTTCGAACGTTTACGTTTTGTGAGGAAATCCCGCTGGAATGAGGTATTCCATCTTGCGTTTTCTAGCTTTCTGACCGTCGCTCTCCCGTAAGTTGGAAACGCTAGGATGGAGCCCCAGTCTGGTCGTGTTGTGCATACTGCGTTCCTTCAGCGTAGCTGGGGGGGTCTTTGCAAAAGCAGCGCGACACGCGCCCTGTAATTCAATGACAGCAATGCAGCATGACATTTGGAGAACATATTGTTTCAACGTGGTGGGTTTGCACTGGTAAAAAATAAATAGGTGACACGGGGGCACGAGCAATGGAGGCAGCGCATGAAGCGCCGCGTGCCCGCCGCCGGAGCGCCCTGTGCGTCTGAGCTGCCCCGGGCGACACGCAGCTGCAAAGGCACGGCTGTGTTCCGGTGAGGCTTTCGTCGTGGACACGGACATTTACGTTTCTTATGTTACGAAATCTTTTAAGTTAATTTCCGAACCATTAAGAAATGTACAGGAGTCATCGTTGGCTGGTGTGCTGCGCAGAGACAGGCGGCGGGGAGGTGTGCCGCGTTGCTTGGCCTGCCTCTTACTTCAGCGGCAAACACGAGAGGCGTCCGAGGCGGCAGCCGTCTCTGTGGGGCCCCATCACAGTCGCCTACAGCACGTGGGCCTCTCCTGCCGCCTGCGGTCCCTTGTAGGGCTTGTCTTTCACAATCCTCTGAAATACCCCTCACGCTGGGGCAGAATTCCTCAGCGTTGCCGGGCCTCACGGTCCTTAACTCCTGCTTTCTCGTAAATGTTGAGAAGTTTAATGTCCGTCATCCCGCTAGGCGAGCTCCTCGTGTCACCAGGACCCGTGGAGACTCGGAGGCCTCGTGTTACTAGCCAGTCAGCAGCTGCAGGTCACTGCCTCTTTCTGAAATGCCTTTTCAGACTTAGTTTCCTGTGTTCTACGGTCTCCTGATTCTTCTGCTTCGTATAACGCCTCTTGTTGGTGTTTTGATAACATCCCCCTTGTCCTCTGACCTCTAAAAGCTGGGGCGTCTGTTTTATTAACTGAGCCCTCTGGGCTCTCGTGTGGGCTCAGCGGCTCTAAGTGCCGTCGATACACTATGGACTTCATCACGTGTGAAAAGAAACCTATCCAAACTGAGGAAGAAAGGGAAGAATGGCTTTATTTTGCTCTAGTACTTTAGCTGCATTGACTCAGTTGATACAACCGCCCTGAAAGCCAGACTTTCACGATCTGTAAAAGGCCAGGTGGGAACCATTTTAGGCTTTGTGGGCCTCTTAACAGTTTTGTCTCGCGTTCTCCTTTGAGAGCTTTCAACCTTTTAAAAATGTGAGCATCACTCTCAGCTCGCGGGTCACGCAGACGCCGGCGGTGGGCCAGCTCCGGGCCGTGGGTTGGCCGCCGGCCTCGCGAGGAGCCGCTGTAGCTGTAGTTGTGTCGCCCCCACTTTGCAGACGGAGAGACTGAGGCACGAAGAGGCCGAGTAACTGGCCCAAGCTCGCCAGCTAGGAGGTGATGGAACTAGGGTTCCCATGAGTGGCTCCAGACACCACGTGTCCAGTCACTGCACTAGTGCCTAGAAGACTAAATACGTGCAACGAAGAGCTATTATGCCCCAGCATCTCAGGAATTCAAATAAGCAGATGCCCCAAAGATAGGGTGTAGTAGATGGTTTAAAAGTGTGTAAAAGAAGCCGTTTAGCCCTTTCCAAAATACTGTGCCCCAGCCATGCAGCGTTCCCCACGCCCATGGGGTCTGGAGACGAGGGGGGGGGGGCGAGGGCCACAGACGCCAAGTGGGGCAGACAGGAGGGCTGGTGGGAGACCCAGCCTAGCGCCCAGGAAGCTGGAGATCTGGGGCACGGCCCCCACCCCGGGAAACAGAAGAGCCCAGGACAGTCTGCTCCCCACGGCGAGCCTTCCCTGAGTCTGGCAGGAGCCCCTGCTCATGTCCACAGCCTCCGGTCAGGTATCTTCTCGTTCTGGAGAAAGGACGGAAACTTCCACCTGGAAAGATGGACGTCCAAATAAAAGGAAGGTGCAAGAAAAAACTACCGCGGAGGAAGCAGAAGAAGACTTAAAAAAAAGTTAAAAGTGATAGTCGAGGGAAGATAAACATACAGGAAGCAATCAGAAGCTATGGAAAAGGAATGTTGGACAGATTAAAAATGCGATGGAGGGACTTCCCTGGTGGCGCAGTGCTTAAGAATCCGCCTGCTGATGCAGCGAACCTGGGTTCGATCCCTGGTCAGGGAAGATCCCACATGCCACAGAGCAACTAAGCCCGTGCGCCACAACTACTGAGCCTGCGCTCTAGAGCCCGCGAGCCACAATTACTGAGCCCACGAACCACAACTACTGAAGCCCGTGCGCCTAGAGCCCGTGCTCCGCCACAAGAGAAGCCACCGCAATGAGGACCCCCCGCTCGCCACAACTAGAGAAAGCCCACGCGCAGCAACGAAGACCCAACGCAACCAAAAATAAATAAATTTTAAAAATATATACGATGGAAGAGTCCGCCTGCCGATGCATGGGACACGGGCTCGTGCCCCGGTCCGGTAAGATCCCACGTGCCGTGGAGCGGCTGGGCCCGTGAGCCGTGGCCGCTGAGCCTGCACGTCTGGAGCCTGTGCTCCGCGACGGGAGGGGCCGCAACAGTGAGAGGCCCGCGTAATGCAAAAAAACAAAACAAAACAAATATATATATATATATATATACACACACACACGATGGAAATACCCAGTAGAAAGACTGGATAACAAGGTTGAGAAGATTTGCATAAAGTCGAGCAAGAAGATGAAAAAGGGCAAAGTATGAGAGAGAAAAGAAAAATTGAGTTTCCGCCTAGGAGATCCAACATGAAACAACCAGAACTTCCAGAAAGAACAGAAAATGCAGGGGAGGAAGATGGAACAGGGCCCAGGGCGCACAGAGTGACTGAAGACTCTGTGACCCAAGACACGTTGTTGGGAAATTTAAAAAGTCTGCATGTGAAGAAAAGATTCTAAAGGGTTCCACACGGGAAGGATTCAAAAAACAAAACATCACATACAAAAGATGAGGAGTCAGGATGTCATCAGGCTTTGTAGCAGCAGTGCTGGGAGATGGAAAAGGATGGCACAGTGCCTTTAAAATTGTGACAAAAGTGATTTCCAGTTTGGAATTCTGTAGCTTGCCAGACTACCAGGATGTGTTCAGGTATGCAAGTTCTCAGAAAGTTTACCTTTTGGATACATTTGTCAAAAAGCAACTCAGTTCCCCCCAAAATGAGGTGACCAAGAAGGAAAGGGAAGATGTAGGTCCAGGAACAGGATGGACGGGAGGTGACGGGTTGGGACCAGGGTGCGTCTCTCCCGGCCCTGCCTTGTGGTGCTGGAGCTGGACCCGCACACCGTCTCCTTTGTGATGTCACAGTGTCAGGTCTCGCAGGACCTGACAGGAGGGCACTGGAGGGCCCGGAGAGAGTAAGGGGCTGGCTTCTCGTGGGTTTCAGGCGTTGGTTTTCTCTTTTGCAGGCAAGACGGCCAGGTTGCACTGAAACCTCAGCATTGGCACATCACCCACCTTTTCTGCCACCGGGAGGTCACAGGCACAGGTCTCTGCCCCGTGGGGGGGGGGGCGCTCTCTCCCCATCCTGGAGACAGCAGCTGCTCCCTCGGCCCGATGTCTCCACACTTAGAGTTGTCACTTCCCTAATTACTAGTTAATAACTGTTAAATTCTCTCTGTTCATATTACCGGTGTGCTGTCTCCTGGCTGCACCCACACACGGTACTATAAACACTGAAGCGTATTTTGCCAAAACGTGGGATGTGGTTGTGTTGGGACAGCGGTGTCGGGAGACGTGGCTGGGGGGGTGCGCGAAGGGTGCGTGTAGAAGTGGGGCCAGTCGTCTGTGGTGGGGGGTCAGGAGATGACATTACACATTCCGAAACTCTAGAAAATGCACTGCAGGCATGTTTAGAAATACAGTTGTAATGACCCGAAGAGCGAGCCCAAAGAGTTGCCTTTGGGCAACAGGACAGGGGTCAGGAGTGTGACAGGAGATGTAGGTCTTGCCGTTCGCCCGGTACTGCTTTGTTTTTAAATCATACAAATGTACTACTGAAAAAAATAAGTTAATTCACAATAACCAAAAGGTGGAAACCACCCAAATGTTTATCGGTAGATTATGGATAAACCATGTGTGTAGATACAGTGCGATATTACTTAGCCCTGAAAGGGAAGGAAATTCTGAGACATGCTACAATATGGATGAACCTTAAAAACATTAGGCTGCGTGAGATAAGCCAGACACAGAAGGAAAAGACTGACGATTCCATTTATATGAAGTACCTAGAACAGGGAAACTCACTGAGACGGGAGAGTGGTGGCTGCCAGGGCCTGAGGGGAGGAGAATAGGGGACTCGTATTTGATGGGTACAGAGTCGCGGCTTGGGAAGATGGAAGAGCTCCGGAGCTGGGTGGTGAGGATGACGGCACGTCGGTGGGTGGACTTAATGCCGCTGAACCGCACACTGAAACGTGGTTGCGGTGGAAAGTTCCATGTGTATTTTATAAGAATGAGAAAATTTAAGTCTGATAAAAATTGGTGCATGAAAAATACGAGTCTCAGAGAAAGAGCACTAATTCATGTCCGCGACTTGAAATAGGAACGTCTGTGAGGAGCTTTGGTCTTTTCTGCGCCAGCGTCAATGTCTCGCTTCCTTATCTGGGCCCTGATTTCGCCCCAGCGACGAACCAGGTGTGTTGGGAGCTGCAGTCGGCTCCCAGCACCGCCCCCCGACTAGCGCGAGCGTGGACGCCCTGGACTTGGGACAGCGGTCCTCGCGGGGTCCCCGCGGTCACACAGGACAGACGGCGGATGGACAGGCGGACGGGGAGGCGCGGGGGCGTGGGGCGAGCCTGCGGTCGGGTACCTGTGCCCTGTGGGTGTGGGGAGGTGGGGCGCTCGTTCCTCCCGCGGCTCCGCCGGCCCCCGACCAAGCGCTGTGCTCGGAGCCGCGGGGCCGAGGCTCCAACAAGCGCGACCCGGACGTTCCGGGAGGGTCACCGTCGGGGACCCACCGAGAGGCCTGGGCGGGGTAGGGGGTGCGCCGAGGGCGGGGTGCGCGAGGTCCCCCGAGGCGCCTGGCCCGGGTGCGGCCGGGAGCGGCCCCAGCGCAGACCGGCTCCGCAAGGGGGCGCCGCGGGCGGGCGGGCTGAGCGCGCCGCTGGAGCCGTTCCCGAGGAATCTTTTAAACAGCTGCTCGCTCGGTACTTTAACAGAGATGCTGACCCGGGAGTGGGGGCGGACGGAGAGGCTTGGAGGGAGGACCAGCGTCTCTGAAGGCCGCCGGGGAGGCGTCGGCTTTGCACCCAGTCGGCGGACAGAGGGTCCCCTGGGGCCTTCCTTGGCGGCGGTGGGGCATCCGCGGAGGGGCAGCCTTCCCGGGGGCCTGGCCTCCTCCTCCCCGGACGGCCCAGGACAACGTGTCTTCTCCCCACACCTGCTGCTCCTTCGGCGAAGTCCGCCTTTCTCCGCCTGGCTCCGTTCTGGTCATGTCTCGTGCCCGTAGACGGGCCCCGGGACCACCGGACACCCTGACCGCCGGCCACGTGCCCGGCTCCAGGGGTGGGGCTGGCCTTGCAGGAGGGCTCGGCGCACAGTGGGCGCTGAAGGGTGACTCATTATTATTACGGGAAGTCGATAGCGTACAACATTCTTCAGTTGAGAAGCTGCAGGAGAAAAACTATGCCCTTTCCCCAGAACTTGAAAGGAAAAAAAAAAAAATCTATGCTGAAGTATTAGCTGTTGTTCCGGAGCCTGTCTGGGTACACTTGAGCTTGTTCCTTTGTGTGAAAAACAGTATGTTTTGACTTAAGCTGGTGGGGAGTTAAGCGGCTTCATGCCGCCACATCTTGAAAGCCTTGTCTGTGCTGGTTGGGCGCATTCGTGATTTTGTTCCCCGCCGCGTGTGCAAGAAGGAACGAGGTTTTCTCTCTGGCAACGTGGGATGGGTTCCTGTGCGTGACATTTCCAGTGACACGGGGAAGCATCAACCAAGAAAGAAACGGGTTTATTTTGTCATTGAAATCTCAGCTCTGTGGTAGATTCCAGAAGCCCTCAAATCTAGGTGAGTTTTGCTCAAAGACTGTGAAAAAGCAAACCTTCTGAAATAAGAGATAATTGTTTAAATCCCTGTTTGTCTTTCTTCTTCTCCCCCTGGTCTGGTGATGCGGGCCAGAAGCTTCTCCATCCTATTGAATTGAACCTCTGAGATAATCACGTGGTCAAGCTTTCAGGCAACACACAGCAAAGCGCCACGGCTACACAGTGACCCTGTGGGGAGGGGCTGATGGACCCCATTTTGGTGACCTGCAGGGAGCCGGGAGCAGGAAACAAAAAAGATGCTAAAGAGCTTTTTTAATCAGACATAGTAGAAAGTAATTAACTACATTTTGGAGTTAGGGTTTTTAAATAATAGCTTTCTGGACAATTCTTTTTGGTAAATATTCTGCTTTAGATTTAAAAAAATATTTTGGGTAAGATTATTTTGTAAAAGCAGTAAAGAATATTAAATTGTTATAATAAAGGGAAAACATTTTAATACCACAAATATATCTGAAACTTCACCCTCATATATCAATATTTCCTCCATCTGGTCCTTATCCATATGTTCATGTAATTTGTATGTAAATACAATTACATTTATATGCTACCTTTGCATTGATAGATCATAAGTATTTTTAATGTAGTTCCCCTGAGCATTTTTGATTATATAAAATATTTCTGTAGTTTACTGTGACCTCTTAAAAATGTGTTTTAGCATAACGTCATTGGGAGTAGGCTGCCGTTGTGCTTTACTCATTACTGCTGTTTTTTTAAGGTTAACTTTATAGTTATTAAGACCCACCTCTGAGGACTTCCCTGGTGGTCCAGTGGCTAAGACTCTGCACGATGCAGGGGGCCTGGTTTCCACCCCCGGTCCGGGAACTAGATCCCGCATGCCGCAGCAGAGACCCCGTGTGCCGCAACTAAGAGCCAGCGCAACCAAAACAAATAAATAAATATTAAAAAACAAACAAGCAAACAACCTACAGCCCACCACCTGTTAAAAAAAAAAAAAAAAAAAAGGAAAAAGAACCACTTGTGAAATACATGTCTGTGCCTGTCTGTGAAGTGACTTTAAAGGGGCCAAAAAAACAAAACCCAACACAAAGAATCTTATCTCTAGGAATGGTGGAAACAGCATCGTTTCTTCATTCACGCTTCTTCATTTGATCAGCACTGATCGGGCATCAACAATGGACAAGGCAATGCGGGAGAAGCGTCTTACAGAGCAGTCAGGAAGCATCAGGACCAGCAGGGGCACCTCCACCCTGGGGTGTCACGTGATCCATGGGATGGGAAGGCCATGAAATCAGGGCCATGGTGCAAGGAGGCTAAAGGAGCTGTCGTCCACGTCGGTGATATGGGGAGATGTCTGGAGGGACTGGATTTTAAACTGGGGTCGATGAGTGGGTCGGGAAAGACAGGAGGCATTCTACTCTTAGACACTAACAGGAGCAGCTACTGCAGAAGGACCCGCTAGCCGCGTTAGGACGTTGGTGGGTGAGTGGGTGTTCCCCTTGGTTCAGGTGCGGAGTCCACGTGGGGAAACAGTCCCCCAAAGCCAGTAACAGCTGGAGCTAGACCGTGGGACCTCGAAGCCTTATTTAAATGGGACCCACAGATGGTTTTTAAATAGGTGAGTGACTTCAAAATGGAGCTTTACAATATTAATCCGAGTGGTTTGGTTCAGGATGGGCTGAACAGGGCCCAGCGTGCAGGCCGAGAACCCAGTCCAATGGCCAGGGAGCGTCGGCCGGCGGGTGTTGCTGCCAGCGCCCGTCTGCCTCTGCAGATTGGAGCAGCCTCCTCTCCCGCCATCCTCATGCCCACCCCAGGCGGCATCGGGCAACCTAATCCAAATGCCGCCGGCCAAGCCTGCTGACAGATTCACAGGATTTCCAGGCTGGAGGGGCCCCTCGAGGTGACTGTCAGATGAGAAGCAGGGACTGGCAAGGCTGCTGCCCGCAGGCCAGGTCCTGCCCCGGCCTTTGGGGGGTCTCCTGGTGTGCGGGGACAGCAGGGGCTCACAGAGGCGGGCTGCTCTCGAGCAGCAACAGCGGAACAGAGTAGCTGCACCAGAGACCGTCTGGCTTGAAACATCTGAAATCTTTACTGCCCCGCTCTTTACACAAAATTTGAGGAACCCTGGCTGATATGGCTGGCTACCTAGCTAGCTGTGCTCCTGTCGTGAGTACACGGACCTTTCTCTCTCAACCTGGGCGAACTGTGATGCTTTAAAACAGAACCAGGAATCATTTTTAGAAGTCAGAGTTTTCCATTAAGTGGCTTGGCCGGATTCCAGAGAGTTTCTATTCATTGACCGTAGAGCAGGACGGGGCACATGTCGTGAACACAATCCTCAGACCTCACTTTTGTTTCTGCTCAATCCCTTGTCCTTTGAGCCAGCACAATAAAAGTGCTTCAATAAGCAGGGTCAAGTAGGATGGACCAGAGAGAAATGTGAAAACGAGATTACGGCTGTGATTAGAGGCCGAATGCCCTCAGTCACACAGCATGAACTGAGACCACCTTTATTCTAAACAGCTGCCTGGCTGGTATAGAATAGATGGCAACTGCATTTTAAACTGTTTTGTTCAAGTGAATGAGGCATAGTCATTTTGGACAACAGGGAAGCGAAATTTTAAAAGAGCTGAAAAGGTTTTCAAATGCTCATATTCAAATGCTCAAAGTTCCTGAGGGTCTTTGGTCGCTTTAGTTCCTGCCTGGGATGTGAAGTGGCCCCACACCAGGGGGGCTCTGATCTCCCCTCCCTTCACCAGCAAAGCCCTCAGACGGGGGCGGCCGTCCCTTCCCGCGCTCCGGGTCTGTGTTCTTCTACTAGTATAGAAGCATCAGGTCTTTTGGTTTTGGACTGATGTGTAGATGAGAATCAGTTAACTTGGGAAGTGCGTCCACCAAGACGTCCAGAGTTAGCTGGCCATCCTCTCCTTGGGTGAGGAGCCTTCTGTCCGCGGGAACGGCTGGTCTCTTTGGGAAGCAGGGGGGCAGATACATCAAAAGTCTTAATGGAGTTTATGTCTTTTGACCCAGCAATTCCACTTCTAACAATGTGTCCTAAAGAAACAGTGATGTGGAAAAGATTTATGTACCACAAGTACTATTTAAAATAGCCCAAAATCAGAAATAATTTAAATGTCCAACAGTTGGATTCTGCTTAAACAAACTGCCATACATTTATATGGTGGAATGTCATGGAGCCTTTAAAATTATGATTTAGACGAAAATGTATTAACCTGGAGAAATGTTCATAGTATATTAGGAAAAAATATCAGAATAAATATCATCACTTGGAAAATATCTCAAAGAAAATAAATCAAAACATTAGCAAAGTTTATCTCTGGGGGTGGGATTTTTAAGTGTCCTGTACATTTTTCTTCATGCTTTGGTGTTTGTACTTTCAGTATCATGTTTCTTGGTGTAGGTATTTTTTCCTTTGACTTGAGATCTGTTGGGCTTTTGAGTCTATGCATAGGATCTTTGATTAATTCTGGCAGATTCTCAGCTGTAATCTTTTCAAATATTGTCTCTGCTCCTTCTCTGTTTCCTGTCCTCTGGTTACTGATTAGACAGACCCTGGACCCTCTCTCTCTGTCCTCACATCCTTGAACCTCTTTTTCATTCTTCCCGTTTCTGTGGCTCTCCCTGCAATATTCTCATCATTCCTTCAACTGTATCTTTAGTGTTTCTTCGTCTGTGTTCAATCTATCCATTGAGTCTTAAATTTCAAATATCATTATTTTTTAAAATTTCTAGAACTTCTACTTGGTCATTACTTATAATTTCTTGTTCTCTGCACATATTTTTAATCTTGCCTTTAATTCTTTAGACATAGTAAACATAGTTCAATTACATTCTGTCTGATAATTCTAAAACCTAAAGTCCTTGTAGGTCTATTTCTGCTGTCTGTTGTTTCTGTTTATTCTCAATCATGGAGCCTTATTTCTTTTTCTTTTTTTAAAAAAAATATTTTATTTTTAAATTTTTTGGCCGAGTGGCTTGTGGGATCTTAGTTCCCGGACCAGGGATCAAACTCACACCCTCAGCTGTGAAAGTGCCAAGTCCTAACCACTGGACCACCAGGGAATTCCCTGGAGGCTCATTTCTTTTGTGCCTGTATGAGTTTTATCTGTGAGCTCTGTGAGAGTAAATTAAAAAATGAATTTTTCTGGTCGCTGAAGGGGAAAGAGAGTATTACTTCTCCAGTTGCTACTCACTGGAAAATCATTTGTGGGTTTCTTAGAGATGAAAGATAAAGAAAAATTCTTCCAGAGAGGAAGTGCAGGGTCTTTTTTTTTCCCCGTTTGGAGATGCCTTAAATCCAGCTCTCAGTGTAAAGGGACTTTATTGAACTACGAACGTGAGTTTAGGCTGCAAATCTGCAGTGAGAACTAGTGATGGTTGTAAGTACCTGGGGCAGGATATACCCTGTCCACTGGGCACCAAGGTTTAAAGCAGCAACGTTTCTTGCAGTCTTTGGAGCAGGGGAGGGACTTCTAATTCTTTTCTTCTAATTTTTTTTTTTAATAACACAAACCCTGCTTTTTTAAAAAAAATTTATTTATTTTTGGTTGCGTTGGGTCTTCGTTGCTGCACACGGGCTTTCTCTAGCTGCGGTGAGTGGGGGCTACTCTTCATTGTGGTGCACGGGCTTCTCATTGTGGTGGCTTCTCTTGTTACAGAGCATGGGCTCTAGGCACGTGGGCTTCAGTAGTTGTGGTACACATGCTCAGTAGTTGTGGCTCGTGGGCTCTAGAGCGCAGGCTCAGTAGGTGTGGCGCGCAGGCTTAGTTGCTCTGCGGCATGTGGGATCTTCCCAGACCAGGGCTTGAACCCGTGTCCCCTGCATTGGCAGGCGGATTCTTAACCGCTGTGCCACCAGGGAAGCCCCCTCTTCTTCTAATTGTTAAGCTGAGTGTGCGGTCCTCTGGGTGCCAGGCTTTGGGTGTCTGTGTCTCCTCGGATGGACGTTACCCTTAACCCTAGTTCCTCCTATGAGGTCGTGGATACTGAGGCTCAGATGAATCCTTGACCCCTTTCTTCCTCTCTGTTTTGCACCGTGAACCTGACAGGACATCACAGTGGCTCTGTCTTTAGTTATGTCTGGAGTCTGACCTCTTCTCACGACCCCCTTCCGCTGTCCCCTCTGGCCTCCCCTCTAGCCTGATCCCTGGCACTGCTGCTGAGCATTTCCTCGGCCATGTCTCTCCCCCGATCCTGCGTTCGGCTGTGGACTCGCCGCAGCCGTGGGGAGTTGGCAGGTGTGGCACCAGCAGAGGCTGAGACACGTGCTGGCCTGTGTCCGCCGCTCCTGCGGCCTTGAGCGCGGGCCCTGGTCCTCCTGTCGGCAGACGCCCTGCGTCGGCCAACGGCCAGCCGCTGTCAACCTTGCTGCCACCCTGCAGGTGACCGCGGTCCCGACCAACACCGACAGCCCGGCCCGGCCCAGCCGAAGCCCGCAGCGTAGAAACGAAACCGTGTTTCCTGCAGATGCCACGGCCTGTTAGGCAACGCAAAACGGAGACACGCAGGTTCCTCCTGAAAGGTAACTTGGGATTTTCCTTTTCCACTGAATTAACTGCCAAAGATATAATCAAGTAACTAACCCCTAAAAACAGCATGTAAAGAAATCCGAGATCTCTCTGTATATATTTCATGATTCCTCTATTTTCAATAAAAATATTTATCTTCCGTGTTTATTTATTTGCCAAGAACTAGGCAGCTTTACCTGAAGCCCTCCTACTACTACGTTGGTGGATTTCCCACTCTATTGTTTTCCTCTATGGCCATTTCCTTAAGAAGCTAAATGTGTACTCACCCCACGACCCAGTGGTCAGGCTCTCAGAACTGAAGTGTGTCTCCGTGAAGACTTGTGCACAAATGTTCATATCGGCCCCAAACAGCAAACAACTTGACAGGGGGCGCGCGCCCGGGGCGCCCAGGTGTCTGGCCAAACGCGATCGCGGGGGTGTCCGGGAAGGTGTTTGTGGATGAGATGAACAGTGGAGCTGCACGCGTCCTGAGGGGGGGCCCGCTCCGAGCAGCTGAAGGCCTGACCGGAATGAAAAGGCTGACCCCCCATGAGGAAGAGCGAGTTCTCCTGCCCGACGGCTCTGTGCCCGGACCCTGTGTTTCTCACGCCTTTAGCCTCGGACTGAATCCCTGGCTCCTCTGGGGTCTCAAACCTACTGGCCTTTGGACTGGAGTTTGCGTGATGGGCTCCCGGGGCCCCCAGCCCGTCGACTGCAGACCTCGGGGGTCATCAGCCTCTACAGCCATGGGGGGCAGTTCCTCAACATACACCCCCCTGCCGCCCAGAGGGTTCACTAGCGGCTGAATGGACGAATCCTGGAATTCTCCGCAATAAAAAGGCAAAAACTACCGAGACAGCAACAACAGACAGGAATCTTGAGAGCCCCGTGTGCAGTGAAGAGACGAGTTCGTGCTGGCTTTCCATTTGTGTGAAATCCCGGAGAAGACGGGTCTGTGGCGCCGGCAGGCAGCCTGGCGGCGCTGGCGAAGGGGGGGTGACCTGACGGGCACGGCCCCCGTGGCGGTGGCGCTTTGGCGCGCGCAGGGCAAACGCGCGTTCTGTCTCAGCAGAGCTGGTCTTGCAGAAAGAATCAGCCAGCCTGGCGGGAGCGGCCTTCTCTGAAACCACGTCCTCCGCTGCCCCAACCTGCGGCAGAGGACGTTGGCCGGGGTCGGGCAGAAACCAATTTGGGCCCAGCCCATGTGAGGCCCAGGGGCCGGGGCGGGGCTGCCCCTGCGGCTGCCGGCCCTTCCGGGCACGCGGCGACGCTGGCGCTTCCGGGCACGCGGTGACGCTGGTCCTTCCGGGCACGCGGCGACGCTGGTCCTTCCGGGCAGGCGGCCACGCTGGCCCTTCCGGGCACGCGGCGACGCTGGCGCTTCCGGGCAGGCGGCCACGCTGGTCCTTCCGGGCACGCGGCGACGCTGGTCCTTCCGGGCAGGCGGCCACGCTGGCCCTTCCGAGCACGCGGCGACGCTGGCCCTTCCGGGCAGGCGGCCATGCTGGCCCTTCCGGGCACGCGGCGACGCTGGCCCTGGCCCTCCCTCACCCCGCGGGGGAGCCGACAAGGCAGAGGCTGGGCTGGGACAGACGTGGGGTGTCCCTGGCCCTCGGGCCTCCAGCCGGCCTCACCCTCAGTCTCGCGATGCCTGGAGGTCTGGGCCGAGCCGACTCCCGCCTTCAACACGATCCGGAGGCCACGGATCACTTCTCAGCGGGGAAAGCTTCCCAGGACAGAGCGTAGGGGGCACGAAGAGCAAACGGAAGTGTCACGAGGCCCGGAGCACAGGTGAGCAGGGAGGAGCTGTTTACGCGTTAGCCGGACTTGCCAAACGGGTGAGTTGCAAACGGGTGGGAGCGTTCTCGGCCCCAACCAGCCCCGCCTGACTAGTAGAGGCGGTCCTAGGAGATCTGGTAGAGCAGCCCAGGCTGGGTGGCGACTTCGCTGTGGTAGTTAAAGAATTAGTCTCTTAACCACGCCTTCAGCCATGTTAACACCACTCCCCAAATTTGAGAACTCATTAAAAGAGAAACTCTTGATCATAGAAGCAATAACCTGAATTTTGGCCAATGTACTGAGAATCCATTTTAAATGGAAACGTGTTTTCTTGCTGAGGATTTTGGGGGGTGCCTCGGGGTGCGAAGGAGCCGGTGCCCAGCTGACGTGCACGTTGTTCCCTGCGGGCTCAGAGCGCCCCTCTCCGTGCTGGAGAGAAGGTGCTCTGTGACCTTGGGTGGGTGACTGGGCGTCTCTGTGCCTTAGCTTTTGCCCATGAGAAGGAGGTGACGATGGGAGCCCCCCACCCCACAGGCTGCTGCAAAGGACGAGGGCAGAGAACACACTAGCTGTGAGGGGCATGATTCATATTTTGCTTTTGGTCTGATTTGCAGCTTTTGCCTTTGACGACACTATTTGCCTTGTGTGGTTGTTGTGAGGATTAAATGAGATGATTTATGTAAACTGTCTGACAAGTTCAATAAGTAAAAGTTATTTATTTCGGAAGTTTATAGCTAAGGACGTAATTGTAAACATTATTACTGTTGGATGATGCCTTTAAACCTAAAGTTATGTGTTATTTGCCTGTTTTCATTTGGATGCGTCCTTTTCACGTGCTCTCTGGGTGTCGATCTCACCACAACCCCATGAAGTGAAAACCCTGGCCACAGGCAGCCACTAACCTGCCTTCTGTCAGTGCCAGTGTCACATCTTGTATATGGGATATGTAATATGTCACATCAGTGTCACATCTTGTATATCGGATATTTAATATGTCCGTAATCTTTAGGAGAATCTGGCATATTAGGGAGTCTCACAAATTAGGTTTGTAATTTCTATGTAAAGTGTATAATTAAGTGTAGACTTGTAATTTTTTTTAAACATCTTTATTGGAATACAACTGCTTTACAGTGTTGGGTTAGTTTCTGCTGTATAACAAAGTGAATCAGCCGTATATATACATATATCCCCATATCCCCTCCCTCCCACCCTCCCTAACCCACCCCTCTAGGGAGTCACAGAGCACCGAGCTGATCTCCCTGTGCTATGCGGCTGCTTCCCACTAGTTAGCTGTTTTACGTTTGGTAGTGTGTATATGTCCATGCCACTCTGTCACTTCATCCCAGCTTACCCTTCCCCCTCCCCGTGTCCTCAAGTCCATTCTCTACATCTGCGTCTTTATTCCTGTCCTGGCCCTTGGTTCTTCAGAACCTTTTTTTTTTTTTTTTAAGATTCCATATATATGCATTAGCATACGGTATTTGTTTTTCTCTTTCTGACTGACTTCACTCTGTATGACGGACTCTAGGTCCATCCACCTCACTACAAATAACTCAGTTTAGTTTCTTTTTATGGCGGATAGACTTGTAATTTTCAAGTTAAAAAGTTTAAGAGCATTTGACAAAGTTTGTAGATGCTATTGGAACGTATACAAGAAGTTGAAAGTTCCTGTACTTACACCTTTGATTTACTGGATTTTTAACGAGTTGTTTAAGGTTGTCATAAGTTTTTTGAGTTGGGGATATAGGTTGCATCCGCCATTCAGACATTTGAAATATTTAAGAAGAAAAATGAATCTATTAAATTTATAAGTGCAGTTCAAAATGTGGAGAAGAATTTAATTAAATGGATTGATTTTTAAGAGTTTAGTTGGTTCAACTAATTGAAGGTGATTCGTATATTATCTGAAGTTTTACACGTAGTATAACAGGACATAACAAGATGTGTACAATGAACATAAAAGCTAGAGGGAAAAAAGGGTTTTTTGAATTTGAACTTCAATAAGGCAACATTCATTTGAAATTTAAGTAGCTGTAAAGTTCTTCCTGCGCATTAAAGCCCCTCTTGCTCATTAAAAAAAAACCCCACACACAAAAACCCAAAGACCCAAACCACACATAGACACAGTCTCACAACTTTAATTTATACAGAGCTGGACACGGTCCACACTCATAACTGAATGGGCCTTGGCGTTTCGTGCAGTCTGGGCTCCCAGCCTTCGGAGTGGGGGAGGGGAGGGAGGGGGAGGGGTTGCCTGGCGATGACCTCATCGTGGTGATGTGGGCCCTGACCTCTACCCAGAGTGAGCAGTTGGGAGAGGAACCTGCGGACTGATGCTTGGATCTGTGATATTAGTATTGGCCTTTTCTTTCTTTCTTTTTTTTTTTTTTGCGGTACGCGGGCCTCTCACTGCTGTGGCCTCTCCCGTCGCGGAGCACAGGCTCCGGACGCGCAGGCTCAGCGGCCATGGCTCACGGGCCCAGCCGCTCTGCGGCACGTGGGATCTTCCCGGACCCGGGCACGAACCCGCGTCCCCTGCATCGGCAGGCGGACTCTCAACCACTGCGCCACCAGGGAAGCCCTACATGTTATTTTAAAAAGTTATTCTGAGAATACCCTGAGCCCTCTGAAGGCAGGGGTGGGGTGGCAGGATCTTTACAAAAGATTCACCCTTTGAAATCATGCAATACTCTGTATAAGAGTTTAGTTTTGGTGGAGATCCAAAAATTGATCCATAAATCAGTGTTACAAATATCAGAAGAAAAAGTTCAAAAGAAAGCATTTTAGAAAAAGCATTTTATTCAGTAACACTAAAGAATGAAAGAAAGTGTTAATAGAAGGAAAAAAAAAAGCCTAAACAGAAAAGAGACCTAAATCTCATCAGGTTAATTTTTTTAAAGGATGTTTGAATTGTCTTCACAGTTCTTATTCTAGGTGTTCTCGTACAAGAAATCTATGATCTAGCCACTTATTTAAAGATCAAAGAAGCTGGCATATATGGGAAATAGTCTGGCTTGCTCTTCTCCCCGTTCTCGTTTCTTTTTAAACTTAAGGTATCTTTTTTGTTAATTTCATGGGGAAAAACAACTCAGTAAAATAAAGTTTTTAAAAAGGGAAGGTGAGTGATGATGTATGAAGTGTTTTAGGATTTTAAAAAATGGATTTGGGCACTGTGAATGTAGTAATACTTGACATTTTGTAACCACTGAAGATCGTGCAGTGCCAGCTGGATGACCGGGCTTCCAAAAACAGGGGTGGAAGAATATAATTGTCTTGTACGCTGTGGATTAAAGAAACAGAGTGTGTAAATGTAATAGGTTTGGCATTTCAGTTTAAAAATAAGCTTAGGGGGCTTCCCTGGTGGCGCAGTGGTTGAGAGTCCTCCTGCCGATGCAGGGGACACAGGTTCGTGCCCCGGTCCGGGAAGATCCCACGTGCCGCGGAGCAGCTGGGCCCGTGAGCCATGGCCGCTGAGCCTGCGCGTCCGGAGCCTGTGCTCCGCAACGGGAGAGGCCGTAGCAGTGAGAGGCCCGCGTACCGCAAAAAATAAATAAATAAATAAATAAGCTTAGGGATTTTAAAAATTTCTATTAAATTGGGAGAAAAATAGTTTCAGTGAAATTTCCAAATAATTAACAAGCCAGAAGAAATGCATCTGGAATCTTGACCACAGGGGCGATGGTTTCTGTTTTTAACACACATATTAGTGCAAAAAGTGATTGAATAGAGGCAACCATTTCCCTGGCCATGTCCCTGTGAGGGAGGAGGACCCTGGCCTTCAGGGTCACGGACGCCCCAAATAGCAACATAACGTAAGACATGCTTTCATTGTTTACACGAACTGAAATCAAAACACTAACCTGAAGAAATACCACAGGCAACGTGGAATTGTGAAATTTTGCTTCTTTATCAATTAGTGGTTTTCAAGTAGGAGCATCTAATTTTACCCTCCTTACCCGGCACCGAGCGGCCCTACTAGACTATAGAGCAAACTGGCACCTTCACCAACATGCAGGGAATAAAATCCACATTTAAAGTGTAGAAATGAACTACAATTACAGTTCTCACTTCCATCTCCAGCCCCACTCAGAATCCCATCGTGGGTCCCGATTGTACCTGACATTTGTCCTGGTGGAACCTGAGGTACTGAGAACATTCACAGCCACCCAGTGAGCTGTCCTTTCACCGTCTGGTCACTGCGACAGCGGCTGAAGCTTTTTTATCAGAAAGCTTTTCCAATTTGGATTTTCTAGCGGCCCTTCTCGCCCAGGAAAACTCAGCCCCACAGCCGGGGGCCTGAGGCATCCCCTGTGGGTGAGGAATTACCTTCTCTCCCGAGCACCAGCCTGGAGAGAAGGGAGAAAATAGCCACTCGGATAAGTCTCTCCATCAGTCTGCTGGGAAAGGCTTTAATTTCCAAGCAGGCAGTCGCCAGCCAGCTGCACACAGTCATCTTTTCATCAGATTGTCAGTGGGTCACTCTTTACCATATAAAACACAGTCTGGGCCTCCCTGGTGGTGCAGTGGTTAAGAATCCGCCTGCCAATGCCGGGAAGATCCCACATGCCGCGGAGCAACTAAGCCCCGGCACCACAACTACTGGGCCTGCGCTCTACAGCTCGCGAGCCACAACTACTGAGCCTGCGTGCCACAACTACTGAAGCCCGCACGCCTAGAGCCCGTGCTCCACAGCAAGAGAAGCCACCGCGATGAGAAGCCCGCGCACCGCAACAAAAGAGTGGCCACCCCTCTCGCCACAGCTAGAGAAAGCCCACGTGCAGCAATGAAGACCCAACGCTGCCAAAAATAAAAAATTAAAAAAAACCCACAACAGTCTGCTGTGGAGTCTGGCCCCAAATATATCATCAGGAAGTTACAGTAATTCACAAAAAGATGAATCAGGTGGCGCAGGGTGCAGTTTTGTGGGACAAGAACTGACCAGCCGCAGAGGAGGTAGGATGTGAGGTGTGACAAGGACCAGGCTCAACATCACCAGTGTCCACTGGCTTGTATGCAAACAGCGACGGGACCCCTGTGTCATCTTCCAGCCTCCCCGGTCAGCGCAGGATCCGTGTAGACGCCAAACGGGGCCCTCGTCCCAACCAGCACACGCACTCACGCGGGCAGGAGACCCCGACACTGTCACTCATGCTTCAGAAAGCAAAGAGGCTGCCCACAAAGAATGGTTAGGAAACTTGAAGAGTTTTATTTTGTACTGTTAAAAAATGTAGGTCGTGGATTCATCTGTATAAATAATTGTTCTGGCAACAGTAGTTAACTTTTAACCTCCCGTTCAAAAACTTCACAACTTCAAGCGTTTGAAATGCACTTAAAGATTTCCCCTGCTTTTGTTTTATATGGTCCATGTTCATAGTAATTAGCCGACTCATAAAGTCAAAGAATTTCTTTCAAAATAAAGTTCAAATCTTTACTAGTATGTAATGGGACACATGTGCATTCTCTTGGTCAGTATCCATTTTAATACTTTTATTTTCTTTCATTTTTCCCTGAAAGATAGAAAGTGGGGGAAATAGGCTTACCTGTACGATTCAGATCAAAGCACAAAATGTCACTTAAAAAATAAGTACCTAAGGCATACCGGCCACACTTTTACTCAGTTTCCTCGCCTGTTCAGACTTATCTCGAGGGTCTGCCTCTCCCCCTGCTCTCCGCCTGCCGCGGCTCTGCCTCTGCTGGGCGGCTGCTCCCTGCCGCTTGTCATGAAGCGTGTGGCTGAATGTCTTGGGCTTCACATGCCGGTTCAGAAACTCAGTGACGCTACACGGACTTGCTCAAAATCTATTTTTAGTGCGGTTTGGCAAATATCCCAAATGAAATTCAACTCTAAGTTAAAGGCTCACACAGAGATAAGGCTAAGAGCATCTAGACTTGCTGGGCCGTCCAGAGGCTCCGGGGCGGGGATGGGGGCGTAGGAAAGGAAAACCGAATTGCCCCGAAACGGAAGTGCCGCAGAGCCCCCTGCTTTCCCACCACGGAACACAGGCGGCCGGGGTGCTGGGCGCGGGGGCTGCTGGGAGACTCTCTGGCGGCCCCGCCCCTGCGCCCCCTCCCTGCCTCGGACGCGCTGCCCGCTACTTCCCAGCGTTAGGAACAGCAAAAAGCACTGACACACAAACCCGACCCTCGCTCGCCCCCTCCTCCCGCTCCAGCCCCTCCCGCCTCCAGGCTCCACCCGCCGGGGTGAGTGAGCCCCCTGCGTCTTGGATGCCAGGCCGCGGCTAGATGGCCAAGTCACCGGCCCTGGCCCGGCCGCCGCTGGACCTACTGGCCTTGCTGGACCGGCCGGGGTCTGCGGGGAGCTCGGGGGGTGCGTGCAGCTCCACGGCAGTCACCGCCCCCTCCCCGTCGCTGTCGCCCGAGCTCCCCGCCCCGCCCTCCGGAGGGGGCTGCGGGGCTGCGGGCGCGGACAACGGCGGGGAGGCCTTCCCGGCCGAAGTCTGCAGCTCGGCCTCCCGGTCGGCCCAGTTCGGCGCCGTCGCGGGCGGGTGCTGGTGGCCGCCGGGGGAGCCGGCTGGGGGGCCCTCGCCGGGGGTCCCGGGCAGGGCCGCGGGCGGAGGGGGCTCGGGGTAGCCTGGGGCCGACGCCTGCCCCAGGGAAGAGGCCGAGGGCGCGTAGTAGGGCGGGAACCCGCCGGTGAGGGCGGGGGCGCTGGAGCGGGAGGGCAGCAGGAGGGGGCCCCGGCAGCCAGGCTTTGCGGCCCTCCCGCTGGAGCCGGGAGTGTCCGGGCGGTAAGGGTCGGTCATGCCCTGTTTCAGCTTCTTCCAGCCCAGGTGGTAGATCTCTAGCATGTTGAGCAAGAGGGACACGCAGGCCACGGCCAGCATGAAGAGGATGAAGACGGTCTTCTCCGTGGGCCGCGAGATGAAGCAGTCCACCGTGTTGGGGCAGGGCCACCGGTCACAGCGGTACAGCGGCTTCAGCTGGAAGCCGTACAGGAAGTACTGCCCGGCGATGAAGCCCACCTCGAACAGCGTCTTGAAGATGATGTTGAAGACGTAGGTGCGAAGCAGGGCGCCGGCCAGGCGGACCTTGCCCCGGTCGTCGCGCACCGGGGGCCTGTCTGGCCCGAGCGGCGGGCCGTCGGCCTTCAGCCGCTCCTCCTCCCGTTCCCTCCTCTTCTCCTCCATGCGCACCAGGTGCAGCACGTGGCCCAGGTAGATGAGGGTGGGCGTGGACACGAAGATGATCTGCAGCACCCAGAAGCGCACGTGCGAGATGGGGAAGGCGCGGTCGTAGCACACGTTCTCGCAGCCCGGCTGCTGCGTGTTGCACGTGAAGTCCGACTGCTCGTCCCCCCACACCTCCTCGGCCGCGGCCCCCAGCACCAGGATCCTGAAGATGAACAGCACCGTCAGCCAGACCTTGCCGATGACGGTGGAGTGCTCCTGGGCGTTCTCTAGGAGTCTCCCCAGGAAGCTCCAGTCGCCCATCGCTTCGGATTGCTAACCTGCAAGGGAACAGGCTCGTTACTAGGCAGGCTCGCCGGGTGAGCTGAGGGTGCAGCCCCCGGGCAGCCCTGGGCCCCGGTGGGCGTGGGACCAGCGGGAACTCTCCGCGGGAAGGTGTGTGCGTGTACGTGCACGCGCAGGTGTGTGTATGTGTGCAGGTATAGGTGTGAGCAGGCACGTGCATGCGTATCTCCCGGCCGTCCACCGAGCAGGGTTTGGTAGCTGTGTCCACAGCGCCTGTGGCCTGAGCGGCAGTTACACACGGCACAAGTGCCAGCGTGAGGGAGAGGACCGTAGGCTGTCCGTGCTCTCACCTCAGAGCCGAGGACACCAGGAAAGGTGCCCAAGGGGAGGGACCTCTCCCCAGCCTCCCGACTCCCGTCCTGCTCTCGTCCAGCGGCTCTCGGGGGCCATGGTGCTCTGTACACAGCTGGGGGGATTCCTAAGCGGACCTTTTTGTTCATGTGAAATCAGAGTGATTTTCCCAAACGGCCGTGGTTCCTAGGCCACTGCTGTAACTCCTGCCATGTCCACCTACTGCCTCCCCTCCCCTCCCTTCACCAGGCAAATGTTCCACAAACGGTCAGCTCGCCGCAGGCCCGGCCGTGCCGCCTCCCCCTGCAAGAGGGGACCTGGGCGCACGCGGCCAACTGCCCCATGGGAGGCGGCAGGGGGGACCCGCGGGCCTCCGTGCCCCGATGCAGGGCCCCGCCAGCCTCACGGACACACACACAGACACACACACAGAGACACACATGCATGCACACAGACACACAAACACGCATGCACACACAGACACACAGAGACACACACAGAGACACGCATGCACACACAGACACACACACAGACACACATGCACACACAGAGACATGCACACACAGACACACGCATGCGTGCACACACAGAGAAACACACAGACACACACGCATGCACACACATATATACACACTCACGGCCCTCCAGTGGAACCAAAGACAACTCTTCTCACATTGAATTTTAAAATGTTTAAAAACATTGATGTTTATGAGTTCGTTCCGAGGCAAAATACAAAACTTTACTGTGACCTAAAGAAACAGACAAATGTTAACTCTCTTTAGACCGAATTTCCAACTCTGTTTTGGTTGCCTGAGATCTTTCAGGACACCTTCGTCTTCTCAGGTCCCACCGGCCCCCCTGCCCCTGACTGACTGGCACCGGTTCTATTTTGCTTGTTCTCAGAGGGTAAAAGGTTTAACTTTAGAGACTTAACTTACTGAGCGTGAAGGAAGTCAGGTGTCAGGCACCTTCTGGGTTAAACGTGACTCTCATGCAGAGCCTACAGCTGCCCATGTGGGCCTGGACGGCACCGCCCTCCCCCTGCTGCCCCCTCCCCCTGCTGCCCGACAGCCCATCCGGGCAGGACGAGCCCGCTGTGCCCCCAGGGCTTCATTCGAGCTTCCGCACCTGCTGTTTCTTCACCTTAAAGCTCGGCGGGGGGGCGGGGCCCGGCCTGCTGACATCCACACTTAGGCCACCGTGGGGCCGCGCTGGCCCTTCGTCCTCGTCAGGCTGCGCCCGCGGATCTGCCGCCCTCCGCAGCCGCCGCCCAGCCTCAGAGGGCCCCCCGGCGGCCTGGCCTCAGGCCTCCACAGAAAACCTCCCGGACGGTCCTGACCACCCGTGGCCTTCCCATTTGGTTCCAGTTCTGAGGCCACGGCCCCTTGTCCGACACCTGCAGGCAGAGGCGTTGGGCACAGGGCACTCAGGGCCTCGCCGGCCGAACACTGTGGGCCATTCGGTCCTTCTCCCGCCTCCGTCGGATGAGCGGGTGCAGGTCATCCTCGCTGGGGAGCCGTCGGAGGGATGTGCCAGGCCGAGGGCAGCAGGTCCGCACACCCGGCGTCCAGAGGGAGGGGGCCCGGAGACTGGGGGGCATTGCTGGCATCGTCCTGCGGGGCCAGGGAGGCGAAATGTCCCGCTGTGTGTGTGTGCGCGCGTGGGGGGGGGCAGCGCCCACGGCATCTGCCCTTTTATTAGGAAACCAGACACAGGAAGGAATAGTTCCACCCCAAACGCCCTCTGCTGAGAGACACGGCCTATCGATGGGCTTGCTCCGTCAGTCAGAGGGAGGAGGGGCGGCGGCCCAGCCTCTCCAGAGCCCTTGGGTCCAGGGGCTGCAAAACACTTTCAAACAATGTGCCTTAAAGCTGCACCACGACCCCCAAGTGCAGCCTACGGAAGGGGGTTACCACCTGCAAACCCAGCGGGCATCTGGCAGCTTCCAAGGCTCCCTAAGTCCACGATGGCGCCAGTGAACGCGTGTCGCCGGTGGAGAGCCTGTATCCCCCTGCGGGTGAGACTGCGTCCCCAGGGGGAGCACCCACCCCCGCACTGAGGGGCGGCACAGGCTGGGAGGCCTTCCTGGGAAGGAGCTTCATCTTCTGTGTCAGGAGCTGTGGGGGTGAGGACATCCTGACCCACAGTTCTACTTCCAGGACGTCACACTAAGGAGCTAATCAGAGCCTTTGATAAGTGACGCGCACAGATGTTTACTGTAATACTGCTGATAAGAAGGAACACTTGGGAATGAAGTGTCCCCTGAAAGACGAGCAGTTAAATGAAGAAGAGCAGCTGTCTGTCCACGGCCACATCATGGTCTGGAGACCCAACTGCCACGCCCAGTGCTACTCTTCTCTAACATGACCGGGAAGGGAATTCTTGCTTTCCCGTCTCCTTGTGTGGCTGGCAGCGACTATAAAAGGCGGTTCTATCCGATGATGTGTAAGAAGTCAGCTGGGGAACCTCGAGGAAAGCTTTTGGATGTCTAATAAAAGGCAGGTGCTAGTCATGCTGTCCCTTCTCCCTTCTTTCCACATTGAGTACAGATGTGATGCCTGGAGCTGGGCAGCCATCTTGCAACCATGTGTCATAAGCACGAGGGAACCATCAGAAAAGTCCCCAGGCCCCTGCTGTGACACTGTGGACCTGCTGAATTGACCCCAGCTGCCACCTCTAGACTCACGGGAGAGGAAGAACCTTATTTGCTTGTCAGCTTTTCTGTCGCCTGCAGACAAAAGAATTCCCAACTGATATGCTATCTCAAAATCTTTATAAAATAAGGACAGGCATAAGTGAAAAGCCACGGCTCATTCATAACTACCAAAATGTAAGGTATTCATTAGATTTTGCAAACATTTGTACGTGCAAATAGGAAAAGGAAGGGCAGAGATGATACTGCAGTGTTAACTGCAGGGTTTCTGAGAACTGGGCAGTTTTCTGTTCTTTTCATATTCGTTTGTATTTGTCATTACAACTTATCACATTTATCATCATAAAAGATTAATGACCATGACTTTCATTTTCTGAAGTTCTAGTTTTGGAAAAAGTCTGCCAATTGCTTTCTCACTATTCTCTCATTATGGTCTGTAACCTTAGATCTCTTAAATCGTGTCCCTAATAAACACGCAAAGGACGAGCACAATACGTGTTGCACCAGTGGCCCAACAGCGGCCGTCACGGAGGACGCAGGGCTTGCCCTGGGCTACGTTCTCCCCGACGGTGGGAGCCCAAGTGCGCAGGGGCCAGACTGTTTGTCTCCCGCTGCTCACAGCCTTCCTACCGCACTTTGAAGCTTTGGTCTTGTTGTGGAAAATGCATGAATGAATGAATAGAAAAGCTAACCAAAGGGTCGAGTATCTTTTGGGAGACTGGCCAGGCCGGATCCAAACGGGAGCCTCCGAAGCTCCTCAGCCTGTCTCTCCAGACGGCACACAGAGGCCTCGGGGTGTGCTGTCAACACCACACATCCCTAATATCAACGAAGGAACAAAATAACGGCAGAGGATGAGCCCCTCAGAACAGCAAGTTCTGCTGGGCCAAGTAAGGACAGAAACGGACGACAGACAGACTCCACGCCCTACTGAGGCCAGAGTGGAGGGTCCTGAGAGGCAGTCGGCAGAGGAAACGTACCATCCGGGCGCAGGGCCATCTCAGGACGGAGCTAGAGCCGCCCACGGGCCCCGGCGCCCAGCACTGGCTCACCACTAAGCTCACGTGGAGATGGGACGTTACTTCTCTTCACGGATGGCATTTGATTGTTTTCTGCTTTTATCTCAAGGAAGAATGTCATTCTGACCCCATTGCCGAACGAAGAAGATCTTGGGTCTCAAAGTTTACGTGGCCGCTTTCCCACTCTTCCGATGGTTGCGTTTTCCTTCCAAAATTATACGTTTCCCCTTTGCCTTGAGGTCATGTCGTTCCCCCTCCCGGTCCATCGATGGTTATTTGCTCAGTGGCAGCCTGCTGCCCAACTCTGAGCCACAGGTTCCGTTGGACACAGTCGAAGTAAACACACCTGCCCCTGAAATCTTTGTGTGGAGACGGAAGTCAGGAAAACGGGCAGTGATGCAAGCGAAGAGGGTCTCCGAGAACGAGGACGTCTGTGCGAAATCACGTGCCCAGGGAAGAGGGGTTTTGCCGCGGGATCGGGCGGTGCGGCTTCGGGAAGCGAGAGCGGGCAGGAGTGCCTTTCCAGGCCGGAGCATCGTCCCGGGCGGCCGTGGCAAAGGTGCGGCGGGCGGTCAAGGGGGGAGGGGCGGGGGGGGTGCGGGAAGAAGCATCTCCAGGGCGCGGACACGAGACGGGGACTCCTCCGAGAGTCACAGCGGCCGTCTTCTCAGGCACGGGCAGGACCTGAGCTCGAGAAGAAAAGAGTTGGACAGCGAGGGCACAGAGGGGTCAGGCCTGGGTGCCCTGGAGCCACAGGGAGCTCGGGGCGCAGGGCGGGGCGGGGCGGGAGGGGCGCCAGGGACCGTGGCGGCCTCCCCGAGAGGGAGACACTGAGCGGAGCTTGGGGCGGAGCAGGGCTCTGGGCTCAGGAGAGGGCAGGCGGGGGGCTCGGGGGGAGCAGAGCAGCGGGCGGGGGGGCGTCGCGCAGCCCAGAGGAACAGGCGAGCGGGAGGCCGATGGCCCACGGCACCCGAGCTCTGACTCCAGGGGAGACGGGAAGGTACTGCGCGGGGGCTCGAACAGCTGTGACGTCATCCCAGCCCACGTCCCCGCGGGACCCCTGGCATCTGTGCTGAGGGCTGTCTTGGGGGCCAGCGTGAAAGCAGAGGGTCCGATGGGAGCGGGGCAGAGGACGCACAGGGTCACGTCGGAACAGAGCGCAAAGAGGAAACAGAACTCAACATAAATGTGTCGACGTAACAGAAGATTCCTTCTTCTTCTACTCTGGGAAGGTGACCCCAACATGTAGCTCTGTCCAGACTCCCAAGAGCAAGAGGGAAGCCAGCCCTGTAAGAGCCGGCCCGATTCAGGGCCACAGCCACGTGGAAAAGTTCAACCACAGAGACAAGCATGAACGAGGAAAAAGCTGAACCTCCGAGGTGTCACACTGAATAACACGGGACACGTGTTCTCCAGGAGAGGAGGACTGATCTCAGCGACCAGCAGGACAACACCCAGTGGCAACGGCTGCAGACACATTTGATACCTGGCAGGCCAAGTCCCCGGCTTTGTTCTTCATATTTGTCTCAACAATTTTTGCCCTTTTATTTCTTCCATATGAAATTTAGGCAGAGCTTGTCAAGTTCCACAAAAATCCGGACACCGTTTTGATTGGAATTGCATAGGATTCACAGATGAATCAAATCTACCTCTTTACAATGTAGGTCCCCCACCACTAAGCACAACTGCTCTACGGAGGGCATCTTTATGCTGTTGGACGCCGTCCCGAAAGGTCTTACACACCTTTTGTTAGATTTATTCCCAGGTAGCTTTGTGGTTGTTCTAATTCTTCGTTCTAAATAGTTGTTTTCATTATAATTTCTGAGTAGTTATTATTGCTACCTAGGAACCTTATTATATATGGATCTTGTATCCAGCGACCTGTTAGAAAGCCCCTCCTAGTTGCAACAAGTCAGGAGATTCGTTTGGATTTTCTGTGAAAGACACACGATCATATCTTCTGCCATGAAGGAGAGATGTGTTGTTCGAATCCCTGTTATTTTTTTTTTCTTGCCTTCTTGCATTGGCCTGGACTTCTGGTACAATGTGGACATGGTGACATCTTTCCTTGTTTCTGCCTTAAAACGAATGCTTCTGCAGTTTTATCACAGAGCGTGATGTTTCAACTTGTATCTGGCGAAGAGATTTTCCTTCAGTCTTTGTCTGCTTTTGTTTTCTAAATCATGAACGAGTATTGGATTTAGTGGAATACTTTCCCCCCCCCGCATCTATGGTGATTTTTAGATGGTGAAACACCTTACTGGTCATGACTTTATTTTTAATATACTATCAAATTAAACTTGCTACAACTTTATTTTGGATTATGTGTTTGTTCATATTTAAGATTGATCTCAGCGTTTTTTTGCACTATCATTGGATTTTGGTAAGAAAGTTATTTTAACCTGAAAAATTAAAAATTCTCTATGTAAAAAGCTTGTATAAGGATGTACTGTAAAAGCTTTTGGGACTAACGTCTTTTTTTTTTTTTTGAGGGGGTTAGGAGGATGACTAGATCACAAATTCAATCTCATCAACTGTTATTGACATACAAGTAGGTTTGCTATTTAAGTCATTTTCGATCATTTACATCTTTTGGAGAATTTTCCATTTCATTTAAATTTCAAATTTATTGGCATAAAATTGTTCATGGTAGTTTCTTATGATTTTAAAACCCTATGGTATCTGTAGTTAGATTCCTTTGTCTGGTTCCAATATTGTTTGAGACTTAAAATATTAGTTTTGCTAGAAGTTTCTCTCTTATTACAGAACCAACTTTGATATGCTTGAAACAGAATGAGAGTTTATGTTTTTCAATGTCTTACCATGCATGCTATATTCACAGTACATAGAATACATCTACCAAAAAGTCCTATGGATCTTTTAAATAGATAATGAAGATTTCAGTGTTTACTGGTAGTTTTATAAATGGCATACATACCAGTTAAGAGTATCCTTTACCTTAGTATACAATTATTCATTATTATATTTATTCTGTGTTATGTGTTCAAGTAATGGTTAACAGGTGAAAGGCAAATTATGGTTTAAATTCTCTACGTGTGTGAGACTGTGTAACATGGCTGTGATAAATACATATAATTATTTTGAAGTCTCAAATGTGTAGTGTAAAAGTTATCTTAGTTAAGAAAATGAACACAAAATGTAAGCAAAATTCAGGGAAATTATGTGAAAATTCTTTTTCTCATTGGCAAACAATGAAATTCTGTTACACGCCATTATTATAAGACAGCTTTAAGCCAGTTAGCATTTGCTGGTCGACATGAACAGCATTGTCTAATTAGTTACAGTTGTAAAGTTTCTGTGAATTACTTTATTACTTTACACGACAGTCACGTGCACTGCCCTCATTAGATGCTTATCTCAACAAGAACCAAACTGCTGAAGCAGTGGAACCCGTGCCAGATTGATTAGCTGATGCTTACTTTGAATATACTGACCTTTGGGAAAAAAAGCCCTTTTTCCTCTTTAATCTTTTAAAGTCTGATTTGCAATACATTTCACACCACATTGGTGGCCTGCCAGTGAAGTGAAGCACTTGTCATAAATCATCATTTTGAATTCTTGGGTGATAAAATCCAAAGCTGTTCGCATCCCGGCTGTTTGTATACAACCATTTTTAAATGGCACATCTGGGAGATATCTTGATAAAGCAAAAACTGGAGGACTCCCCTGGTCGCTGAAGTCCCTGTCACAAATACTCTGAACCGAGAGGTTCACACTAGGACGGATTCTGTTCACCAGACCAGACGGCACAGCAAACGCCTGCGCCTCACCGTGACGGCTGTCAGCACAGCCCCGAAGGGGCTCCGGCGGGGCGCAGAGAAGGCATCTCTCCACCCTCTGCAAATTCTGCTTAAACACACCACCACGCGCACACCCGGCAAGAAATGAGGTCTTGGCAATTAGAGCCAAAGTCTTTCCTTAAAAACTGAGAGTTTCGTAAAGGAGCGCAGGCGAGGCAAGACCTTCGGGAACAGCAGCGCGCACCCCGCAGGGAGCGTGGCGAGGCCGGCAGCGGCCCAGCGTCCGAAGGGTCCTTCAGACCCTGGACCTGAACTGCTAGGGCAGGTGCCGCTCCCCTCAAGGGAAAAACCCTGGAAGAGGCCTGAAGCCGCCTCCAGCCGCCCACCCAGGAAGCCACCGCTCGCTCCACCGAGCGCTCCAGGAGCGAAGGAGTGGCAGGGGCTCCGAAAGCCTCCAGGAGGTGCCCGAGCCCCGCTGTCCGTTCCCGCCACTCCCGCACGCCCCCAGATTCCCGAGGGAATCCCCGGCAGCCCACGCTTACCCGCCGCGCCGACCCGGTCAGCTCCTCCCGCGGGCAGGGCTCGGGCCGCTCTGCCGGACGCCTGCGCCCCGCGCCACCCGGGCTCCCCGCCCCGGAGCCATCCCGGCGCCCCGCGCTGCGCCCCGCGCCCGGGCCCCGCGCCACGCCCCTCGCCTCCGCCCCGCCTCGCCCGGCCCAGCCCCGTCCTGCGGCCGCCCCCCGCCCCCCCCGTCCGCATCCCCCACCCCCCCGCCGCACCGCGCGTCCCACCCCCCGCTCCACGGCCGCCCCCGCCCCCTAGCTCGCGTCCTGCGCCCCTTTCCACATTCCGAGCCCCGCCTTGCACAGCCCGCGTCCGCCTGGCTCCGCCCCGCACCCCACGCCCCGCGGCGGGACCTCCCGCCTGCTCGCTGGGGGCGCTAGGCGGGCAGGCGCGGGGCGTGGGGTGCGGGCGCCGCGCGGGGCCGGGTTCCGCCCGGGGTGCGGGTTCCGCGGCCGCTGCGGCCAGGCTGTGCGGGGGTCTCTAGATAGCGCGGCGAGCCTGGCTCAAGTCAGACGCGCTGAATTCAGTCGAGGGCCCCGGGATTCGTGGGGAGGCGCCTCACCCTGCGGGGGGCCAGGGGCGGCCGCGTCTAGGCTGCGGGCGGCCTGGGCTGCTTGGCGCCCGCGTCCCCCGGGCGGCCCGGGAGGAGGTGTAGGAAATGTTGGGTGACTGGAGGGGCCGGCCGCGACCTCAGCAGTCCCGAGTGAGCGGCGGCGCTGGGGCAGGAAGGCGGCGAAATTCGAGGCTCTGGTTGTTTTCAAAGCCCCACGGAGCCCTTATTAGCGCTCGGGTCTGTTTGACGAGCAATCTGCTTGCCCCGCAGAATTTGCCTGTTCAGTTGAGATCTGAACTTGAGGTTCTCCCACGGAGAAGGAAAGCTAAGCTGCCAGAGGCATGTCTGCAACACCTTCACCTTGTAGAACTCGGACGTGTATGTGTGTAGTAGGTGGTGGTTATGTGGACTTAGGTTTTGTTTTTTAATTGGGGAATATTACTAGAGAAGGTCTTCAGATATTTTTCTCGATTCTTAACTCACTGAGAAATGCAAGAATGGTTTTATTTTTTCTTGATCTCGGAAGAACTGAAAGTTCTTACTACTTAGTCTCTTAAACAAACACTATTATTGGTATTCCAAGGATAAAAAGTGGAAATACAATATTGCAATAATTTAAAACTTTTCATTAAAAACGCCGATTTAAAATGATATTGTCACTCAAATGTTTGTACGCATGTGCATAGCAGCATTATTCACGATCGCCCAAAGGTGCAAACAACTCCATGAATAGCTTAAAAAATGTGCTTATATGTACCCTAAAATATTATCCACCGGGAAAAAGGAAGGAAATTCTGATACAGGCTGCAACACATGACCCTGGAGGACATCATGTTAAGTGAAATAAGCCAGTCACGAATAGACGAATACCATACAATTCCACTTATATGAAGTACCTAAGGTCGTCAGAAAGGGCGCTGGGTGCCGGGGCGGAGAGGTGGTGTTTAGTGGAGGCGGAGTTTCCATCTGAGAAAATGAAGAGGTTACGGAGGTGATTGCAGAACAACGCGAATGTACTAAGACACGGAACTGTACAACTAAAATGGTCAAAACGGTAAATTTCTTAGCATGTATATTTTATTACAATAAAAATTTTCAGTGATGTTGTGTAAACACTAGCAAGACTAGAAAACAATGGTTTATTTACGTGTCATATTGTACATACTCTGGGTAGACAACTAAGATGTTAATCATGTGGTTTAATTTTTAGTTGTAAAGACTGCTTCTCCTTTGGTTTCAAGAGAGATTGTGTTTAGGATAACTTCGCGGGAAATATATACATGTACATACATGCACATATCACACACACACACACACACACACACACACACACGCGCGCGCGCGCGCGCGCGGGCGCCAAACTGCTTAGAGCCGAATTCGCAACTGATAGGTTCCATTTCCGTATTCGACAACATTTCCAGCTCAGAAATGTGTGCAGAGACGAGAGCCCGGAGCGCACTGCTGCTCTGTGAGCGGGGAGCCCCTGGCGCGTGGGTCCCGCAGAGGCGTCACCGGCCCGTGTCCTTCCCACCGGCCACGAAGAAGTGCTCGCCTCGGCCGCCCCCTGGTGGTCAGGGCCGGAACTACCTTTCAGGGCCTGTATAGAATCCGGGTAAATCCGCACTTTGTACACAAAGGAAGTTCAACAAATATTTGTTGGACATAGATGTCCTTCTTGAAGGCGGAGGCCCAGAGCAAACACAGTAATCCTGTCGTAATCGTGCAGAGCGGAATTAAATGGTGCTTTTCTTTAAGTAACTAGGTTTAAGGTGCTTAAAAAATTGTTACCTGATTTCTTTTCCTTTTAGTTTAAAATTACTCGTTCATTACCTACTTATACTAATTGGCGATGCATGGTATTTTAGTTACTTTTGAGGTGTATGTATCTTCTATGGTACTTTTGTAAATTCATTTTACTACTGTTTATCAAACATCTGCTCATTCAATGCTGTGGCTCGGTGCCATGGGAGGTGAGATGGCCCCACTTCCAAAGAATTCCAAAGAATTCCCTGAGCTGAGCTCTGGGCCCAACTCTGCCCACTGGGGGAATTTGCAACCTGTTCTGAAATACAAAGTATTAATTCACAAATAAACACTTTTTACATGGTGCTGAGGCCATTCAACCGGGTAAGGACAGTCTTTTCGAGAAATGGTGCCAGGAAAACGAGATATCCACATGCAAAAGAATGACATTATAACCTTACCAGACATCATATACAAAATTAACTCAAAATGCATCAAAGACCTAAAAGCAAGAGCTAAAACAATAACACTCTAAGAAGAAAACATAGGGCTAAAGCTTCACAACATTGGATTTGGCCATAATTTCTTAGATATGACACCAAAGGGACAGGAACAAAAAGAAAAATACTGTAGACAAATTGGACTTGAGGAAAATTAAATATTTTATGCACCAAAAGACAGCATCCACAGAGTAAGAACACAACCAACAGGGTGGGAGAAAATATTTGCAAATCATATATCTGATATGGAATTAATATCCAGAATATATAAGGAACTCCTAAAACTTGACATAAAAACGAACAAGCGACCCAATTCATAAATGGGCAAGGGACTTGAATAGACATTTCTCCAAAGATATACAAATGGCCAATAATCACTGGAAGAGATGCTCAACATCGCCTGTCCTTAGGGAAATGCAAATCAAAACTAGTCAATACGTTGAGATACCACCTCACACCCATTAGGATGGCTACTATCAAAAAACAGAACAAGTGCTGGTGAGGATGTGGAGAAAGTGGAACCCTTGGGAATGCAAAACGGTGCAGCCACTATGGAAAACAGTATTGAAGTTCTTAAAAAAAAAAAAAAAAAACAGACTTACCATATGATCCAGTAATCCCACTTCTGGGAATACACCCCAAAGAATCAAAGAGATAGTTGTACATCCGTGTTCACAGCAGCATTAGTCACCGTTGCTGTATCACGGAAGCGAGCCGAGCGTTCATGACAAATGAATGGATTGGCAAAATGTGGTTCATCCATACAGTGGAACATTATTCAGCCTTAAAAAGGAAGGAGATTCTGACACAGGCCACACCAAGGATGAACTCTGAGAACGTCATGCTAGGTGAAATCAGGCAGTCACAAAAGGACAAAAACTGTGTGATTCCCCTTATATGAGGTTCTTAGATCAGTCAAATTATAGAGACAGCAAGTAGGCTGGTGGGGGCCAGTGGCTGGGGGAGGGATAATGGGGAGTTAGTGTTTAATGGGGACCGAGCTTCAATTTTGCAAGTTGGAAGGAGTTCTGGAGAGGGTTCGCGGTGGTGACTGTGCAATAATGTGAATATAAGTGTACACTTCATTTAGAAATGTTTACGGTGGTACATCTCATGTTTATTGTACCATAATAAAAAAAGTGAAAAAAACACCACTCACACTTTCTAGAGGCCCCTAAAAGAAAGGTGAACGGAGGGGTTAAGAGTGTGGTGCTGAATTCCGTCTCCTCGAGGGGAAGAGGGTGATTTTTTTTTTTTTTTTTTTGCGGTACGCGGGCCTCTCACTGTCGTGGCCTCTCCGGTTGCGGAGCGCAGGCTCCGGACGCGCAGGCTCGGCGGCCACGGCTCACGGGTCCAGCCGCTCCGCGGCACGTGGGATCCTCCCGGACCGGGGCACGAACCCGCGTCCCCCGCATCGGCAGGCGGACTCTCGACCGCTGCGCCACCAGGAGAGCCCCAGAGGGTGATTTTTAAAGCAAGCAGAGCGCGCCTGATCCAAGCAGACCAGCAAGCGTGTAGGAGGCCTTGCCTGCCGGGTTAGCACCGTAGAGCACAGGCCTTTTCCCGGCATCGCATGCACTTCAGACACAACGACTTTGGGTTGAGAACGGCCTTCCTTCTGATAGCGATAATGGAGCCGTTCACAGCGGCCCGGTGTTCCGAAGTTTTCGAAGTGCTGCATCTTATCTGAGCTGCACAACAGAAGCGCGGGGGCGAGAGGGGGCAGGTCCTTCCCCGCTTTATGGAGGAAGAAGCAGGGACCGCGGCTGCGGGAGACCTTTCCCACTGCTGGTAAATAGCTCGCCCGCCCAACACTTTGCACCACGAATTTAGTGCTTTCTGTGTAAAACCGCGAGACTTCTGAGGCCAACAAGGAGAAGAACTGTGTCGTTTGTGAACGAGAAACGTCTTGGTGGCAGCTGGGAGGGGTCAGGTCTGCAGGCTGGGGTGGTGGCGTCGTGATGCTAGCGCCTTTTCATCTCTTCCTTTCTGCAGAAAGGTGCTTCTCCTCTCCCATCTCCGGCGAGATGTTATTTTGCCTACTTGACAACTGGGGAAACCAAGACAGAGAAAGGGTAAGTGACTTTTCAAGAGGATGAAATTCTTTGGCGGAAAATGGCTTCCCCGTCTCCGATTAAACGGTTACGGGTGAGAGGAAACGCGGGAGGTCAATGTGTGCAAAAACCGCGGCATTTGCGTTAGAAGAGATTTCTCTGCAAGGGTTGTTTTCGCGTGGGAGGTCAATGTGTGCAAAAACCGCGGCATTTGCGTTAGAAGAGATTTCTCTGCAAGGGTTGTTTTCGCGTGGGGGGCATTTCCCGCAGTTTGCTCAGCGTGTGCCGTACCGGGTGTGTTGAGCGGGTGTGTGCCGGGGTGGCCTGTTACAGGAGAGCGGGCGGGGGCGCCCGGCCTCAGCCTGGCCCCCAGCCCCGAGTTAGCATGAAGGCGTCCCAGAGCTCTGGGTGGAATGCAGTCTGTCCCCTCGCACCCCTGGGCCACCTCGGGTTGACACCCGAGGTGAAAGGCTGAAGGCCTTTCCTCTCCCCTGGCCCCATGGAAGATGAGATTCCCACCGGCTGAGCCGCGGCTGTGCCCGGGACCACCGTGGAGCCTCACAGTCTGTCAAGGCCGCTCTGCCGCCCGTCCTGGCACGTGTGCGCCGCCCAAGGGCCACCCTCTTCGTGGGGCCGCACTGGCTCCCTGCCGTCACTGCCCGCGCCGACCACGCCTGCAACAAGCCCCCTCCTGGGGTCTTGTGAGCCACCCACCCCTCCAGGAAGCCCACCCCAGGGGCACGGCTCTCGGCTGCGTCCACAGCCGCGGTCCCGAGGTCTGGTCCCTTGTCTGAACTCCTTCACTCCATCCCAAGTCCTGGGGAGCTCGGACCTGCTTCCTCGTAGGATGATGGTCCAGCCACAAAGAAGGGTGCTTTTAAGACGTACAAGCCTAAGCTCTTCTTCCGCGTTAGAAAGAGAGCTCAGCGTCACAGGCAATGAATCGAGACAGCATAGCAGTGCGCGTCTGATTATGTTAACAGAGTGGTGTGGATGGAAAGAATTTCGTGCCAGCAGAGGGGGGCTTACGGACAGTATTCCGAGCAAAGGCCGCTTGCTCCACCCTGTGCTGTGTGGACCACATTGCAGGGAGTGGACACAATGAGTGTTGGACACAAGCCAATCAAAATGTTGTTTAAACGGGACACCACCCACTGGAGAGGGTGGGACGGAGACTGAAAACCATAAACTATGAGGAGTGTGTGAAGGGACGGGGATAGTTCACTCGGGGGACCGGGGAGCTTCCTAGTCCGTCCCATGAGCAGGCACCGGGCCGAGAAAGGAACGCGTGTTAGTTCACCGAACCCACACTGCATGAATGGATAAAGATGTGTGCGTGTACACACACACACACACACACTGGAATATTACTCGGCCATAAAAAAGAATGAAATCCTGCCATTTGCAATGAAGGGATTATGCTAAGTGAGATAAATCAGATAGAAAACCAAATACCACATCGTCTCAGTTACATATGTGGAATCTTAAAAAAACCATCCCGAACCACAAAAAAATATGCCCTCCCCCCCAGCTCATGGATACAGAGAACAGATTGGTGGTTGCCTGAGGCCATGGGGTGGGGAAAATGGGTGAAGGGGCAAAAGCTACAAACTTCCATTTATAAAATGAGTAAGTCCTGGGGATGTAACACAGAGCATGGTGACTACAGCCAATAATACTGTATTGCTTTTTTTTTTTTTTTTTTTTTTGGCGGTACGCGGGCCTCACTGCTGTGGCCTCTCCCATTGCGGAGCACAGGCTCCGGACGCGCAGGCTCAGCGGCCCTGGCTCACGGGGCCCAGCCGCTCCGCGGCATGTGGGATCTTCCTGGACCGGGGCTCGAACCCGTGTCCCCTGCATCGGCAGGCAGATTCTCGACCACTGCGCCACCAGGGAAGCCCTGTATTGCACTTTTTTGAAAGTAGCTAGGAGAATGGATCTCAAAAGTTCTCATCACAAGGAAATACATCGTTAACTACAGTTGGCTTTCCATATCCACTGGTTTTGCATCCGTGGGTTCAACCAATTATAGACTGAAAATATTCTGGAAAAAAAAATTCCAGGAAGTTCCAAAAAGCAAAACGAATTTTCCAGAAGCTGGAAACTGTTTACATAGCATTTATGTTGCATTATGTATTATAAGTACCGTAATCTAGAGATGATTTAAAGTATACACGAGGGTGTGCGTAGGTTATGTGCAATTACTGTGCCCTTTGGTAAAAGGTACTTGAGCATTTGCAGATTCTGGTAGCCTTGGGGCCTCAAGGAACCAATCCCCTGCAGATACCAAGGTACAATGTTACGTGGGGTGACAGATATTACCTGGAGTTACTGTGGTGATCATTTTGCAATATATGCAAATATGAAATCATTACATTCTATGCCTGAAAGCAATAAAATGCTATGTCAATTACACCTCAAGAAGAGAAATTCTCACAGCAACCCTGTGAGGTTCATAGTCTCCCTGGTTTTGCAATGAAGAAATGGAAGCTCAGAGAGGTTAATTAACTTGCCCAAGGTCCCAAAGCCCTTGCTCTTAACCGGTAGTGTATGTATATGTTTTGGTTAGAAAGGTTAGGCTTGTCCTGTGTGTTCTCCAAAGGGACAGCTATGACCTATGGACAAAAGTCACTGGAGAATGGCGTTTGCTTCAATCCATCACAAGCGCCCTACTGGAGTCGTCAACAGGTGGGCGGTTCCCAGTGCTGGAGGTCCAGTAGGGTCAGGTGCTTGAGGCAGGAGGGGGTGACGCCGCCCTGAGCACCTGGCAGGGACTGCACCTGGGCAGAGGTGTTGAGGACAGCCTTCTGGAAGGGAGAGATGAGTTCAGATCCAATTAAGGCTGGACACCAGCACCGTGTGTCAACGCGTTAAATGAAACCTACTTGATGGCCTGCTTGGCTTTGGGACTTTGTCAGGAGGACGTCTGGGCCGGCCTCTGCACGTGAAGGAGGAGAAGGCTCCGGCATCTGCTGGAACCTGGGGTTCTCTGAGCCTGAGTGTCCGCGGCACTGAATCAGAGGAGCCGGGAGAGGACCGGGCTGCCCTGGGCCTTCCGAGCCACCTCCTGACGGCAGCCTCTGCTCCTGGAGACGGACAGACAGGACCTCGCAACCCCGGGGCCGAGGCTCCGCCCTTCTGCCGCTGGGGTGTGGATGAAACAGGCTGTTTACATTGATCGCCTGTTTAATTGTCTATCTACTCGTTTTCTTCTTGGCTTCTCCTGGCTACATCTTCTTCTCAGTTACCTTTTCCAGCCCTCTCATTTTTTGTTGTTGTTTTTTGGTGGTTTTTTTTTGCGGTACGCGGGCCTCTCACTGCCGTGGCCTCTCCCGCTGCAGAGCACAGGCTCCGGACGCGCAGGCGCAGCGGCCATGGCTCACGGGCCCAGCCGCCCCGCGGCACGTGGGATCCTCCCGGACCGGGGCGCGAACCCGCGTCCCCTGCATCGGCAGGCGGACTCGCAACCACTGCGCCACCAGGGAAGCCCTCCAACCCTCTCATTTTAATCTTGCTCTTGCCTAATGTACCATTTCTTCCTTCTCTCGCCCGCTTCCTCATCGAGGATGGCTCTTGCCCGCACTCCCGCACCACCTGTGATGGGGGTGAGAAGAGGGGGGCCAGGCAAGACCCCCACCCCCCAAGTAACTCCTGCGGACAGAGTCCCTGCCCTCAGCAGCGGTGATCAGACAGGCAGTACGTATATTCTTCAGATAACTTGAGAGGATGTCTTGAGTCCAAATCACAGATCTGACCCCCATCGGCTCCCCAGCATTCGGCAAGGGTCATGTGCCCAAAAGGGCACGAAATGGAGATTATCTACGTAGGATCATTTTGAAGATGCATCCACGTGACCCAGTGCATGAAACAATCGAATACAGTGCCTGGTATATAGCTGCCGCACCCAGTCCCCCCCCACGGCTCTCATTGTTACTACTTGGAAACTTTTCTAGCAAACATTGCCTTGACATTTACACTGTAATTTACAAAACTATCAGTTCCCACGAGATTAGGGAAAAAAACAATCTTTCGCTGCAGATGGTTTGAGAAACACTGGTCTGCATGCCATGATTTCCCCTCCTTAACAAAAGCTGCTTACTGTGGCTGGAGGCATTTCCATGATTAGCGAAGTCCTGGAAAGCTGAAAGAAGCAACTGCAAGTTAGCGCCATGCGTTGCTTTGGCAGAGAATAAACAGGCGGAAATGGGAACGGAGCTCCTATGGCATGAATTGCGTCCTCTTTCTCCTCTGTGCCCCTCTGCACGGCCCCCATGTCATCAGCAGGGCAGCGGCTGAAGGAATTGCCTGTGTGGGTGTGGCCCAAGCTCCGAGCTGTGGACTTGCCCTTGAGGAACCCGGACCAGGAACTCAAATGTCCCCTCCTAAGAGGACAGACTTGCTTTCCTGCCTATTCAAGAGTCCTTTTACTTGATATGTAGGAACAACCTGCTTGTAAGTGGTTTGCAGCTGCCAAGAGTTACAAGTGTGTCATTTTCTGAACATTGTCGACGCTCGGGAAAAAAAATGATACCACTTTCAAATGATTCCCGTGCGATGTCCGAGGCAGAGAGCATTGCCACAAAGACAAAACGAAAGAGCCCGTGTGTGTAGATTTCAGGAAGCAGCATTCTCTTTACAGAGGCCGGGCCAGTTGTTTGCCAAGGAAAAGAAAGCAGAAGTCACTGTGTTCTCCTGGCAGCGCTTACCTTGCTTTTCCCTCTAGAAGAATGAGGCGTGTTTAATCCTTTTCTTTCTATCAGAGAGCACAGACCAGTCGGGGGTGATGCTCTCTGGCTCGAATTTTGTTGACTCAGCAAGTGCCTAAGTGCCAGCAGCACCGTTCCAGGAACTGTGTGCTCCGGGGGAAGCAGCATGGACTGACTGCACCCTTGAAGAACTCGTCATTCATCCGTCAAGTAGCTGACAAGAGCAGCAGGTCAGAGACTGAGCCAGGCCTGGGGTGCAGCCGTGAGCTGAGCTGGTCACTGCTTCCTGGGAACTTACAGTCCGATGAGACCATCACTAAACAGGGCCCTACACCAGCAGACGTGTACCGTGTTCCGTGGACTCTAAAGCACCACTGATTGTAAGACGCGCCATCACGGGTGTCCCCTGCTGTCCGAAAGCAGAGCGTTCCTGTGAGGCCCTCCATAAGCCGGCATGGCGTAAAATGAAGAAGCAATTACCTTTTTTTGTAAAAGTGAAAATCTTCAAATTACTCTTGGTTAGCAAAAACAGGCACGAATGCAGCTCTTTTGGTAAAAGCAAAGTGGCATAAAGTGAACTTTAGAGAAGCAGGGATCCCTGTACTTTGTTCCACCAAAATAAAAGCTATGGTTATGATGCTAAGATGTCATGAATTGCAGGACACAGCTCCCTGCTTCAGGGATGTTCAAATGTTGAAAGAACTGTTTGTCTTAGAATCTGTGCGTATAAGAATTAACTTAGAAATTAGTTCGTTGCTGGGCTTCCCTGGTGGCGCAGTGGTTAAGAATCCACCTGCCAATGCAGGGGACACGGGTTTGAGCCCCGGTCCGGGAGGATCCCACGTACAGCGGAGCAACTAAGCCCGTGCGCCACAACCACTGAGCCCGCGCGCATAGAGCCTGTGCTCCGCAACAAGGGAAGCCCGTGCACTGCAACAAAGAGTAGCCCCCGCTCGCCGCAACTAGAGAAAGCCTGCGCACAGCAATGAAGACCCAACGCAGCCAAAAAATAATAAATAAATAAAATAAATACATTTATGGAATAAAAAAGAAAAAAGAAATTCGTTCATTGCTACTCATGGTGAGTGCTTTAAAGAAAAAAAACCCACCGTGTTACAAGGACTGGCATATCGGGTGACCTCCAAGCTAAGGATTATGGATTTAAGAGTGAGGAAGAGAGACAGATGCTGTCTTGAACGAACAGGACAGGACTCGAGGGAAGCAGGAGCTCAGAGGAGGGCGTCAATGAGGGTGGGAATCGCCAGGGAGGAACTGAGTTGGAATCTGAATGGGTTGAATGACAGGTGGGAAGAAAGCCCCAGACAAGAGATGTCACAGTCGCAATGGCAGAGAGAAAAGGAATGGGTGCAAAACCCATCCTAAAATTTGTATGGAATCTCAGGGAACGTCCAAAAAACGAACTTGAAAGGGAAGAACAAAGTCAGAGGACAGACACTTCCTGATTTCAACACCTACTACAAAGCCACAGTCATCACAACAGTGTGGTACTGGCAAATAGACAGACCGACGGACCAATGGGACAGAAATAGAGAGCCCAGAAGTGGACCCTTGCAAATATGGTCAAATGATTTTTGATAAGGATGCCAAGACCATTCAATGGGGAAAAGACAGTCTCTTTAAAAATGGCGCTGGGAAAACTGAATATCCACATGCAAAAGAAGGAAGTTATACCCCTGCCTCACACCATATACAAAAATCAACTCAAATTGCATCAAAGGCCTAAACATAAGACTACAACTATTACTTTTAGACGAAAACATAGGGCTAAAGCTTCACAATGTTGGATCCAGCAATTATTTCTCGGCTATGTGGCTATGACGCCCAAGGTACAGGCCACAAAGAAGAAAAATAGACAAACTGGACTTCACGAAGATAAAAACCTCTGTGCATCAAAGGACGCCACCCACAGAGTAAAAAGACAACCTACAGAATGGGAGAAAATATTTGCAAATCATATATCTGATATGGAATTAATATCCAGAAAGTATAGAGAACTCCTAAAACTTGACAACAAAAAACTCACCCATTTCAAAAACGGGTGAAGGACTTGAATAGACATTTCTCTAAAATATGCAAGTGGCCAATAATCACATGAAAAGATGCTCAGCATCACTAATGATTAGGGAAAAGCAAGTCAAAACCGCAATGAGACACCACCTCACACTCGTCAGGATGGTTACTAACAACAGCAACAAACTCCCAAACCCAGGAAGTAACAGGTGCAGGCGAGGGTGTGGGGAAATTGGAGCCCTTGTGCACTGTTGGTGGGAATGCAAAATGGCACAGCTGCGGTGGAAAACAAGATGGTGGTTCCTCCAAAAGTTAAAAATAAAATTTCCATAAGATCCAGCAATCCCACCTCTGGGAATATACCCAAAAGGATTGAAAGCAGGGTCTCAAAGACATATTTGTACACCCGTGTTCACAGCAGCATTAGTCGCAGTGGCTGTAACGTGGAAGCAACCCAAATGTTCATGACAGATGAATGGATTAGCAAAATGTGGTTCATCCATACAGTGGCACATTATTCAGCCTTAGAAAGGAAGGATGGGCTTCCCTGGTGGCGCAGCGGTTTAGAGTCCGCCCGCCGATGCAGGGGACGCAGATTCGTGCCCCGGTCCGGGAAGATCCCACGTGCCGCGGAGCGGCTGGGCCCGTGAGCCGTGGCCGCTGCGCCTGCGCGTCCGGAGCCTGTGCCCCGCAGCGGGAGAGGCCGCAACAGCGAGAGGCCCCCGTACCACACACACACACACAAAAACAAAAAACAAGCAAACAAAAAAACCAACCAAACAAACAAACAAAAAAAGGAAGGGATTCTGACACAGGCTACACCATGGATGAACTCTGAGAACATCGCGCTAGGTGAAATAAGCCAGATGCAAAAAGACAAATACTGTAGAACTCCACTTATACGAGGTCCCTAGCTAAGTCAGTTCATAGAGACGGAAAGTAGGCTGGTGGGGGCCAGGGGCTGGGGGAGGGGAGAAGGGGGAGGTAGTGTTTAATGGGGACAGAGCTTCAGTTTGGGAAGATGAAAAAGGTCTGGAGACGGGTGGTGGTGACGGCTGCGCAACAATGTGAAGGGGCCCAATGCCACAGAGCTGCGCACTTAAAAATGGTACATTTTATGTGATGTGTATTTACCACAATTGAAAAATTAAAAAAAGCTCATGGGGCCTATCCACAGCTCCAGGCAGAGACCATTTGGGCTGGAGTGGAGGACTCTTCGCTAGGGAAGCAGTGAGGTGGGTTTGGAAACAGAGACGGGGACCAGGCGTGAAAGGCACACGTCGGATGACAAACCAGTTTGGATGGAGGTTACCTCTCAGGCAGCAGGAGATCCCGGGAGGAGTCTCCCCTGCTCCCCGCCGTGCACACGGGCCCCCAAGTGAAGAGACAGGATGAGTTCCCCTTCCCGGCAAAGAGCCAGACCTGGAGACCCCAGGGCGGGGCGTTGGCAAGAGCTCTGGGGAGGAGCAGGGGGCTGCCCCACGGACCCAGCATCGGAGGGCGGCCCCGGAGCGCCGGGGGTGGGGGGGAAAGCACCGTGCGCGAGAGGACGCGGCGCCGGGCGGGGCTGTGCGAGGCCCGGGGGTGCCGGGGGCCTGCGGACGGGCAGGCGCTCTGAGTGGGAGGCAGCAGTGCAAGCTGGGTGTGCCCAGAGCTCTCGGGCGCTCCCGGGCGCTCGCCAGGGGACGACGGAGCCGGGAGGCCGGTCCCCCCCGGGGACACCATGTGGGTTACGGCCGCGCAGAACGTCCTTCAGGCGCACAGGTGGGGAGGGCGTGGGTCGGAGAGTGAAGGACGCCCACGTCTCTGAGCCCCAGAGCTGGAAACGGTCCCTGAGGGTGAGCAGGTCAGTGCGAGCTGACCCCCCCGTGTCCAGAGCCCGTGGGGGGGGGTCATCTTCCCCTCCCCCTCCCCGCTGACGGTTCTGTCTCCGTGCATTTCACTGTTCCAGGTGGTCCTGGGAATGTTTCTTAACGTCCTCTGGGTCAGGAAAGAAAGACTTCCCTGAAAAGCTCTCTGCTTGATCCTGTCGCTTAGAACTATAAACCTGTCTCTCAGGGACTTAAGGGACTCTCCTGCTTATGACCTTGAGGCCTGAGAGACAGGAGCCCGTCTCGACGTCTCTCTGGCCAGGAGTCCCGCAGACAGAGCCAGTTCTGAGCAGAGGAGCCTCGGGGGGAGGCGGGGAGGCGCAGGGAGCTCCGTGCTGGGACAGGTGTGTGGCAGTGGCTGCGAGGGTGGAGGGGGTCCTTAGCGCGACACCCACTCTGTGTGGTCAGGGTGGCCGCAGGCCCTCCAGCTGGACGAGCGTCCCGACGCCAAGGTCACATGCAGAGGAGGACTGGGCCTTCCAGAGACGGCGGCTCCGAGCACGTCGAGGGGGCCTTCAGAGGCCGCGGGGCGTCAGAGGGGCTTCGGCCGCAGGCCACCCACCCAGGGTGGGGCAAGGGTGCGGGAGCGGGCAGGTCCTGGCGGGAGGCCTGTGCGGTCGGCACCCGTGGGGGCGCGGGGGTGTCCTTCCCTCCGCTCTTGCCGCCATGGGTCACTTTGCGCCACGTCTGCTTAGCGAGGGTCCACCCACCTCGTGTAGCGCGCGCCCTGGCTCCCGCAGGGTCCCCTCCACCGCCGAGCGCGCCCCGCATCGAGGCAGGACCGACCCGTCCCCGCTTTGTTCTGTGGGTGGCACTTGGCGCGGAGTGGGGCCAGCGGTGGGCGCTGGGCTCTCGGGGGTTTCATTTAATCCGAATCGGCGTCAGCACCCTCCGAGCTCCCCGCAAGTTCAGAAGGAGAGGAAAAATAAGACGCGGGACGCAGAGATGGAAACCAAGCACCGGCTTTATAAAGGCGCAGCGAGGTGGCTTTCCAATTCTCCTCCCACAACGGAGCCGCCTGTGGGCCCCCCCGGGGCACAGAGCAGAGCCGGGGACTGAGCCTCGCGGGCCAGTTCCACCTTCCAAGCTCATCCACGCGTGGAGCCCTCCTCCAGGAGGGGGCTGGGGGGCACCTTGGGGTGCTCTCCTCCAGGCGCCCTTGGGGGTGGCCCCCCAGCACAGCTGCCCTCCTGTCTCCTTGTTCACCAGGATGGAGCTTTCCCTGGGCATTTAAGAGGCGGGTCTGCACACGTGGATGCTGAGTAGGTGTCGGTGGAGCTCGGGGACGGGCCGGGGGCAGGGCTGCGGCTCTCGTCCACCGGGGGCGCAGGCGCGCCCCCCAGCCTCAGGCCACAGCGGTCCACGGCCCACACGACGATCGTGCAGGGTCCTCAGGGCCTCCAGGCCGGGCTCCCCCTGTCGGCTCAGCGCCCGGCGGCTGGTCCCCCTCCAGGTGACGGGCGTGCTAGCCGTCCGTCTGCGCGGGGCTCCGGACTCTCGGGCGTTCAGCTTCCACGGTCCTGTTCCTTTATGCCAGCAGCAAAGTCTGCTTCTTCATTGGTTGTGGGAGATGAGGCCCTCACACCCTTTCCGAAACCTGTCCTGGGACTGACCCGGAGAGCAGCACCTGCCGGCCGCCCGGGGCCTCGCTCTTTGCCCCACGCAGCCACCGGGGTCTGAGGTCAGGGCCGCTTCCTCCAGGCAGGAGGATCCTTCTCTTTGTCTCGGCAGAACGATCTCAGAATCCAAACACGCCTACTCTTGACCCCGTGATGGTGGGTTTTGAAAGTTCTTCCCTTTCGCTGGGCCTTGAGATCACTGTTCTCCACCATTTTAAAAAGAGAGGTGGTGCTTACACTGAGTGCCAGTGGTGGAAATTCTGGAGAAGTTTAAAATAATCTACCGGTGACGTGAACGCTTCCTTGGGCAGAGGTTCCAACGGAATGACGCACTTGCAGGTCACAAAAGGCCGAGGTCTTTCGAGTCCCGATGCGGCCCCTGGTTCGCTGTCTTGCTCTGGACGAGCCACCTAGGTCTTTGCAGCGCTTTGCTCCTCTGCGACGTGGGGTCGCTCCCGTGGCAAGGGCGTCGCGGGGCTGGGCAGCCGGCAGCCCTACCAAGGCCCACGCGCGGCTACCGTGCCGGGCTCTTTCTCATGTTGACCTTTAAATGGTCTGGACGCTCAAAAAGTTACTCGAGTGTTGCTTATGATAAGTTGTATAACCATGGGGGAAGCCTGTTAACCTCTCTGAACTTAATTTCTGCATCTGTGAACCTGGAATAATACCAACAAACTCAAAGTGTTGTGTATAGGACTTAAATGAACCCACAGATGTGAAGGTACCAGGAAAAGCTACAAAGCAGCTTACAAACATTGCACATTACTGTTGTTTTTTTACTCATTTATTTATTTATTTACATTTTTGGCTGCATTGGGTCTTCGTTGCTGCACGCGGGCTTTCTCTAGTTGCGGCGAGCGGGGGCTACTCTTCATTGCGGTGCGCGGGCTTCTCCTTGCGGTGGCTTCTCTTGTTGCGGAGCACGGGCTCTAGGCGCGCGGGCTCAGTAGTCGTGGCGCACGGGCCTAGTTGCTCCGCGGCACCTGGGCTCTTCCCGGACCAGGGCTCGAACCCGTGTCCCCTGCACTGGCAGGCGGACTCTCAACCAGTGCGCCACCAGGGAAGTCCCTGTTGTTGTTGACGATACATGTTTAAAGCGTCTGCCGTCTTCCTAGAGGGACCCACCTTCCCAGCTGGGAGGCGGCCAGCAGAGTATCTGGTGTCCTTTATGCAACCGACTTTACACGCCTTCTGCTTGGGTCACGTGGTCAATTTCACAAGGGCTCGGGGCCAAACTCAACACTGCTGATGAGCTCACGTTTCTGGAGGTGCAGCTTTCCTTCTGTGAAAACAGGCACCAGCGTTTTCACAGCTTTTGTTTTTCAGACAAAACATGCTTTGGGATCTTTAACGTGAAGAATCCTAATGGTTGTGGAGAAGCTCAGGTAGCCACCATTCATTCTGCAGGACTGGTCTGTACCCGTGATGTCAGCATGAGAAACTCTGAACCGTCTCCGCAAACGTGAGCGGAAAGAGGACGCTTCGGAGCAGCAGGGAGGCCGGGCAGCCTCGGGAAAGGAGGCCAGGGCCCCCCGCTCCCGGGAGAGCCGTCCGCATCCAGGCCGCGCTGAGAGGAGCCGCTTCCTTACACCCCGACAGACGGTCCGCTGCCACCGTCTGCACAGCCTTCAGGAGGGATCTCGGGGCCTGTGTCCTTGGAAAGCCTGGCCTTGGTCCTGGCCCCCGAGTCCCTCTGCACCGCCGTGGGGACTCGCCGGCTCGGGGTCTCGCTACACAGAGAGCGTGCGTCCTTCTTCTGTCTGTCTGTCTCGCTCTCTCGGGAAGAACATTTACCGGGAGATCTACCCCCTTAACGACCTGCGGGGTGCACGACCCCTTGGGCTGCCTCGGGCCTTGCTCGAGGGAGTCTGGCCCTTCCGGTGCCCGCAGCCTCCCTTCTGCAGCGCCTGGAGCTCGGAGCTCTCTTCCTGGGGAGCATCCACGTCCCATCCCCGCAGGACAAGCTCCACAGCCCGCCGGCCCGCCTTCCGCCTTCCATCCCCTCGGGCTCCGCTCGCCTTGTGCCCCCACCTGAAATGTCCCCGCGCCGTCCCCACCGCCCCCTGTCCTTCTGCAAGGGCACTAGGACTCTTCAGACCCGCGTCGCGACTGCGCCGGCGAATCCAGAATTATTCTGTGTTCGTCCCTGGGATCAGCTGAGTTTCCTCCTCAGCCCCTGGGCTTTCCCGCACCTGTAAAATCGGTGCGGAACATTTGCCAGTTTCCGTCTGTCCCGCTCCTTCCTGGCCGGACCACATCTCGGCTCTCCGCTCCGACTGTGGTCGTGAGCCCCGGGCCGGCGGCGCGCTTGGAGCTGGACGGTGACTGGGGACTTGAGACAGAGAAGCTTAGGACTCGCGGGTCCTGCAGGACGAACCGGCGCCGCCCGGGGAGGTCAAGGCAGGTGCAGAGAGAGGGAGAAGCAGGACCCGGGCACGTCCTTTATTAGGGTCCAGGGTGGACCGCTCTGGGATGTCTCGGGCTAAGGTGGGCTTGGCCGGTTCAAACAGTAGACCGGGGTTTTGTTCAGCTCCCTGGGGTCCCATCTCAGGGCGCACGCAGGGGACGTGGGAGAGGTAGGGGGTCGGGGCAGGAGCTCCTGGGGGCTCGGTCCCTGCGGCTCTCAAGGGCCTGTGCACACAGGGGCCCAGTGTCCCCCCGGCCGCCTGGCCGCACAGGACGGCCCCGAGGCAGCGACACATGCAGCCGCGCAGCTCAGCTCTCCACCGTCTCCCAGGCGATGAACGAAAGCACCTTCCTGTCCCTGACAAAGCAGAAGGAACCCCAAAGAAATCACAGCTTAAAAAAGGCCAACAGGGCTTCCCTGGTGGCGCAGTGGTTGAGAATCCGCCTGCCGATGCAGGAGACACGGGTTCGTGCCCTGGTCCGGGAAGATCCCACATGCCGCGGAGCAACTAAGCCCGTGAGCCGTGGCCGCTGAGCCTGTGCGTCCGGAGCCTGTGCTCCGCAACGGGAGAGGCCACAACAGTGAGAGGCCCGCATACCGCAAAAAAAAAAAAAAAAAAAAAAAAAAAAAAAAAAAAAAAAAAAAAAAAAAGGCCAACAACCACAGAAGTGTCCTCTCCTGCTCCCCGTGAAGACGGTGACTCTGCCTGCTGCTGCCGGAGCTTTGCGTACGTTTTCAGAAACACAAAGGCAGTCGTGATGCTCGAGAACGAAAAGCCCGCAAGAATCCTTCTTGTGACTTAACATGTGCCGGCGGCTGGGGGCGCACTCTTCCGCCACGTGCGTCTGGATTTGGGGGATGTGAGTATTGTGAAAGCTGCTGCTTCCGTCTGGGGTGGAAGTGAGACCAGGGCACGTTACAGGGCACCCGCTGGAAGTGGACGTGAATCCACACCAGCTTCGGGAGAGGAGCTGACCGGCGACTTAGAGGGACGTGAGCTCTTACGATCTGGCCACGGGAATTTCCTCTGGTTTCTTCACCATCCCTGAACATCACTTCTATTCGTAATATCCTCCCTGGCACGGGCGACGGAGCACAGCAAGTACTTCCGAGGTGAGGAGAGGTCACTCCTGCATCTGAACTTGGGGCTGCTTCCCTGGACGACTTGACCGGACGTGAGAAGGGGTGAACCCCACGGGTCAGGAAGGACTGGGTTCCGTGCTCAGACTTGCCTCATCTGCATCCCGTTTATGGCTGATCTGGGGAGCTGCGTGGGGCGTTACAGCGCTAGTAAACTAGCCTGGAGACGCTCACGGTGTTTGATGTGTGTCGGGGCTCAGAGCACTTCTTAGTGCTGTGGTCACCATTCAGAGTCCTTCATGGAGACCATCCACTGTCTCTCGTGTTGAGAGGAGACATCTTAAAAAATTACGGTAGAATATACGTAACACAGAATTTACCACATTACCATTTTTCTGCGCACCCTTTAAAGTACATTCGCACTGCTGTGCGGCCAGCACCACTATCAGCTCCAGAGCTTTTCATCTCCCCAAACTGAAACTCTGTCCCCATTAAACTCTTATGCCCCCCTCCCCGCTCCCCCCGGCCCCTGGCAGCCAGCTTTCTACTTCTGCCTCTGTGAGGCTGACTGCTTTAGGGACCGCATAGAAGTGGCGTCACGCGGTATCTGTCCTTCCGTGACTGGCTTATTTCACTCAGCATCATGTCCATCATGGCTGAATAATATTTCATTGACTATATGAACCACGTTTTTTTATCTGTTCGTCTGTTGATGGACGCCTGTAATGCTTCCAGTTTTTGGCAAATGTGAGTAATGCTGCTGGAAAGCCGGCAAACAAATATCTGTTTACCCTGAGATCTTTTCCTTTTGGAAAAGTCGAGGCAAATGGGGAAAATTCATGCTTACTTGGGTTCTTGTGACTCACAATGGCCCTAAACCGATTCTTCAAGTTTTGTAAAGTAGATATCACAGTTAATAAAGAGCCTGAAAATTCTGAGTGGAATATATTAGGTGATTTGCTCCCCAGACAATGTAAGGGAATTAAGACCAGATAATACTGAATAGTTAAAGAGTTGCTGTGTTAATATTAGATGATGGTTTAAAAATATTTTAAATACAAGACTTCCCTGCCCCACAGATGAGTGCTGAATAAGAGATAATCTCACCGTGGCATTCATGGCCCTGGATGGTTAAGATTTCAAAATACAAGCAATGGAATAGTTAGAGAAACCCGAGGAAAAACCTAAGTCAGGACCTTGTAAATATAACCATGAGATCATAGAAGTTTGCTAAAACTGCTCATACACTGTTTGTGAGAGGAAGTGGTGCATGTTTACATGTGAATTTTTGTTTTTCATCTTTTACGGTTACCGTAAAGAAACAACGGCTATATACCTACAAATTGGAAATACAAACTCCAGGGCGATGGAAGCCATGTGGTTTCTATGAGGGTGGACGTGGCAGGTTCTTAAGAAAACCGCCTCCGCCCGGCGCCCTGCAGTCGCGAGGGAAGCGGGGGCGTATCGGGGTGGTGCCGTGCCCTGCAGTTCCCTTGAGGCAAGCGGAAGCGTCGCTGAGGGGTGTCCCGTCCCCACTGGGCTCCCCAGAAACCCGCCGGCCAGTTGTAACAGCAAGTGGCAGAGATCGGTCTCGATACGTTATGCAGCATCTCAAAGAGATGCAAGAACACCAGCTTCCTTTCCCGGCAAAGGGCCGCCATCTTTCATGGTTTAGTTTGTGCTCCTTTAGGCCCCAAAGAGACGATTTCTGGCCCTGACCTCTTCCTGCGGCGCCTGGTGTGCCGGCCACACCCAGCCGGTCGACGTTCTGTTCTGTGAAGTGACCGCCTGGGACACACCTGCCCCGCACGCCGTGACCTCTTCGGGAATCATTTTTGCGTTCGCCAGGGGCCCGCCGGTGCTCTGCACGCGAGGGCCTCAGCGAGCGTGTCTAGAGTGGATAACGGGGTGGCAAACGCACTCGGATGTTTGTGTAAGACCCTTCACCCAGTTGTCATAATATCCTTACCAGGAAGAAGAAAATGTGCAAACCAGACCCAGCTAAGTACACTTATCCTGAAAGCTGCAATCCTGCTGGTAAACGGACTGCGGCAAAGCTCGAGGGAAGTGTCTGGAAGCGTTCCACAGCCAACCTTTCTATCGGCTGAAGTAACTGAAGGCTCATTCAACTGACAGGTGACCTACAGCTGGAAGGCATTGCTACTAAGCTGAATACGGGGCCCAGGAAGGTCCAATGGACCGGAGGGATGCGCCCGGGCCGGAAGGGTGAAAGCCACCCCGGAGAAGGCCGAGTCCTGAATTTAGGCTGGGAAATGCATGCGACACGTGCCACACAGGAGAGTCTAGCTTGCAGGGAGGTGTGGGTGGCAGTGGGGGAGGAAGCGGGGAGGAACGGGGGGGGTCCTCTTCGTGAAAAGCTGGAAACGGTGTCATCGCTCACTAACGAGGCCGTGGTTACACGACTAAGGCTAGGCATTCCGCGGAACGTTGCACGTCTGTGAAAGAGAACAAGTCGGAGCTGTACACACAGACCTGCAGAGAGTTCCACAGCGCATCACCAGACGAGACGCCATCACAGGGAAAATGATGTAAGAAATGCAGACCAGCCAGCAAAGTGGTTGTGCGTGCGCGCGCGCGTTTGCCTGTAAGTACCCGCCACGCGGGACTTCCGGGCGGCGCTGCATCGAGACGTCGGTACCCACGCTCTGCAGGGCTGGAGAGGAGACTTTCACCTTGACTTTATCTATTTCTGTATTTCATCCCAAAGCAAAAGTATCTATATGCTAATTCTACAGTTGCACACATCACGCCGGGGGGCCTTTTTGACTGAAAATGAGGAAAGGTGATGAGGCTGCTGAAAAGCCAACTCGGGATCAGAGCCCTTGAGCGATAAGGCCACGTCCCAGCTGGTCGCCGGGCCCACCTCCCTGCGGAGAGGACAGGGGGCTCCAGAGGTGCCCCTCCTGCTGGACGCCGGCCGGGGCCGGGCTCCAGGGCAGAGGCGAGAGTGTGTCTGGTCCTGTTTCTCCTCTGCCTGGAGCCGGTGGGTCCGGACCCAGGAGCAGCTTAATAGTGAGTGGACGAATGGATGGTGACCGAGGACCCGTGTCGCTGGGAAATGAAGTCAGCGTTGAACTTGGACGTGTGCTCGCCTCTGGAGGGTTCGTGAGTGGCAGACAGACTCCTCCTGGCCCAGCGGAGGGCGGAGAGGACGGGCAAGCGGTTGTCCCGTGGCAGATGTCACGCCAGCCCAGAGGCCCCTTCTTGGGCCCCGCACCGCCCCGGCCTTTGTCCCTCAGCCGACCTGCAGGTGTCCTGGCGGCCAGGCCGCTCTGCCTGGGCCCCGGCACCTCCTACTTCCCGTTGGTTTTATTCTTCTCCACTGCACGCGTCTTCGGGGATTTGTTCGTGTCTCGTTTGCTCGCGGCCCTGCTGCCTGACCGTTCCGGGCGCTCGGCTGGCGCTCGGCGAATGCTGGCTGAGCGAATAAATACTTAGCGCCGGGCAGGGACGGAACCGGTGTCTCCGGAGGCGGGGTCCCTCACCCCTGCCGGGGCGCTGGGGAAGGGCCGCCAGCGTCAGGAATTAAGCCCTGGGGCTTCCGGAATCACGCCCACATCCCCTGCGCCCCTGCCCTGAGCCGCCCCCACCGTCCCGAGGCCTCGGCTGCAACTCCCGAGCGTTTCCGGGCGGCTTCCACGACGTCCTGCGTGTAAAGTCCTCTGTAACGTGCACAGAAGGTGTGTGGCCACTCTAAGGGGGTGAATCAAAGCTTGCCTTCTTACGTGTGATCTTTCTCCAGTTACAAACGGGGCCGCCCTTTTGTCCCGTCCACCCTCGCTCGTTCCTCCGCCTCCTCAGGGGTGTCTCAGTACCACCCCCCCCACCGGCCGAACTGGACTTATGCCGGGCTTTGAGGAAACGGGCATTTCCCCGGGGTGCCCGTGTGTCGAGCTTTGCGAGGGTCCTTCCTGTCTAGAACCCCATCCGTACCCGCTGTGCAGCCTGGGATCCGTCCAGTGGAAAAGAGCACAGTGGTATTCCGCTTTGTGCGTTCCTGCGCGGAGAGTTTTATGTAAATTACCTCATTTTTGGTTTTGAAGTTTTGAATTTTATTTATTTTTTATACAGCAGGTTCTTATTAGTCATCTATTTTATACATATTCGTGTATATATGTCAATCCCAATCTCCCAATTCATCACCCCACCGCGTTCCCCCCTTGGTGTCCATACGTTTGTTCTCTACATCCGTGCCTCTATTTCTGCCCCGCAGACCGGCTCATCTGTGCCACTTTTCTAGGTTCCACATATATGCGTTCATATACGATAGTTGTTTTGCTCTTTCTGACTTACTTCGCTACTGGACTGCCATTATTAACCTTGGGGGGCATTCAGCAGGCCCTTTATGATGAGGAAACAGGTCTGGAGGAGCAAGTGAGCCCCTGCGTACCCACGGTGACCCCTCAGCGCACCGCCTGCGCCCCGGCCCACCCCCAAGGTCAAAGACCCCGCGAGGGGGCAGCTCGGCCCCCCTGAGAACCCCCCCTCTGTCCTCCTGATTCAACCGGATCCACCCGCCAAGAGCCTCACACGTACGGAAGAGTTGAGACCAGGATTGCTAGTGTCCTAATAAGCCTCGAACAAGGAAGAATTAGCAGCTGGGCTGTTCCCACTACCTCTTAAGGCCCCAGAGGTCACGCTGGCACCCGGCCAGCGCCGAGGCCCTCCCGAGGCTGGCCTGTGAGGCCACAGGCTGGCTGTGGCCAACGTGACACAGAGAACTTTGGTGCAATCGTTAAAAATAAAACAGGGACTTCCCTGGCAGTCCAGTGGTTAGGACTCGGCGCTTCCACTGCAGGCATCTGGGTGCTATCCCTGGTCAGGGAACTAAGATCCCGCAAGCCACATGGCGAGACCCAAAGCAAAACAAAACAAAACAGAGCTTTTTCTTACCTACTAGAATTTGTAAGTGGATGCTTTGAGATATAGACTCAGGACGATCATTTCCAGAGCTCAAGCTCTAATTTTCAGGCATGTGGCCAAGCCTGTCTGTAAGTTCTTAAAAGTGGTCAGTATGGGCTTCCCTGGTGGCACAGTGGTTAAGAATAGCCTGCCGATGCCGGGGACACGGGTTCGAGCCCTGGTCTGGGAGGATCCCACACGCCGCGAAGCAACTAGGCCCGTGCACCACAACTACTGAGCCTGCGCTCCGCAACAAGAGAGGCCGCGATAGCGAGAGGCCCGCGCATCGCGATGAAGGGTGGCCCCCGCTCGCCGCAACTGGAGAAAGCCCTCGCACAGAAACGAAGACCCAACGCGGCCAAAAATAAATAATAAATAAATAATAATTTAAAAAAAAAAAGTGGTCAGTAGTCACCTGTAATTATTTCAATCTAGTCTTTTAATACCCAAGAGTAATAACCTTCATAGCTTGTAAGTGAGCACATCTATTCAAAAAGTCATGTGCTCCCATGACAGGCTGTGTGTAGGGCACCCTGGAAGGTGGCCGGGGACCATTTCTTATCCTTTCTCTATCACCTGGAGGAAAGTTGACTGCTTTTTGTCCTTTTAAGTCCATCTAAGGACTTCCCTGGCAGTCCAGTGGTTAGGACTCCGTGCTCTCGCCGAGGGCACGGGTTCGATCCCTAGTTGGGGAACTAAGATCCCACAAGCTGCACGGAGCAGCCAAAAAAAAAAAAAAAATCAGGGCTTCCCTGGTGGCGCAGGGGTTGAGAATCCGCCTGCCGATGCAGGGGACACGGGTTCGTGCCCCGGTCTGGGAAGATCCCACATGTTGCGGAGCGGCTGGGCCCGTGAGCCATGGCCGCTGAGCCTGCGCATCTGGAGCCTGTGCTCCGCAACGGGAGAGGCCACAACAGCGAGAGGCCCGCATACCACAAAAAAAAAAAAAAAAAAAATCATCTACAAAGCGTATGGCTCCTCATAAAAACACTCGTAATTACTGACGTGTAAAATGCTTTCAGGTCCCTGGATGAAGGCTCAGACCACGGGCCTGTTGCTGGCTGTCCCGGGAGGGTGCCGGGGCCATCAGGCCACACGCAGGGATGGGAAAGGGCTCCCGGGACAGAAAACAGGTGACAAGACCAGTTGTGGTTATATACAAACGTGCATTTGTATGAAATCCTGTAGAAAACCCCATAGAAAAGATACCTGACAGAATTTTTCTCACGCCTCAGCCGACCTTGACCGTGAATAACATTTTAAAGTGTTTAAATAATTCTTCTAGGAGCCAGACCGGTCATGTGGCCCCAACTCCAAGCAGCAAAGGCAATCCATACCCCACACTGTGCGTGTTCCTCAGGAACCCTGTAGCGGTGAGCGAGGGGTGGTGTAGGAAATCACCTTTCTTTCTCCCTTCCCCGTCAGCCTTTCTGGTGACAGGTTTTTCTGTAACTGGCGTGAAAGAATCCCAGAATCACGAACAGACACCGTGGTAACTTACCCATTTAGTGTTACGAAATAGAAAATATTAACATACTTTTACAAAACTGGCTATCGGCGAAATTAAAAGCTGCTATTCGATTAAAAACTGTAACAGATTTAAAATAACTATGATGTGAATTAATTATATTTTAATATTTAAATGACTTTTGAGATATGACAAAATTATTTTAGTTACAAGTATGTAATTAAAGCTATTATTTATTACAAAATGTTTTTATAATGCTATTCTTGGCAACAGGAAAATCTTTACTCTCATCGAAGTATGTTGAGTACCATTTTTTGGAAACCATGTCAAGCATCATGATAATATTAGGATTCGATTTGTCTTATAGAACTGCTAAATAGTTATCTAAACCCTAGTTTGTATTTTTTAAAAGTGTCTATTAATTCTGTTTTCACTTAAAAACCCTGGATGCTGAAAAGGGAAGCAAACAAACCTTTGAAGTAGACGAAACTCATTTTTAATTGTCAGAATTTAGGATCTAGTCTTTCCCTCTGTTCTTTAGAAACAGTTAACTACCCCCCCCCGCAATTTTGCCATTTTTTTCTGCACCATTAAATTGTACTGTGGGGGATTCCCCGGTGGCGCAGTGGTTGAGAGTCCGCCCGCCGATGCAGGGGACGCGGGTTCGTGCCCCGGTCCGGGAGGATCCCACGTGCCGCGGAGCGGCCGGGCCCGTGAGCCATGGCCGCTGAGCCTGCACGTCCAGAGCATCTCCCGCGAAGGGAGAGGCCACAACAGTGAGAGGCCCGCGTACCGCAAAAAAAAAAAAAAAAAAAAAAAATTGTACTGTGGCAATAAAATACTCCCAGGCCATCTCTGTAAGTCAGCATTCTTCCCGTGGACCATGGGAGTGGAAAAGGCAACGTCGTAGGGGAGCTGAGGGTGACGAGGCAACCCACCATTGGTAGTAGCTGGTGGCGCATCCAATCTGTATTTCTCATACAAAATCACATCTAAGCTCTTGAAATGAGGCCGTTTGCGATTAAAAGCCATCACTAAGGACTTCTAGTTTGGTTCACTTGAGAGAAGCTGAACTGCTTCCACGCAGCACACACAATACATACAACGGACAGCCTCTTGGTGGCACTGCAAACCACTCATACCTGAAAGGCCGTATTTAAATTCACCGAGAGCATCTAACTCTACACCGTTTACATGTCATACTCTGAGCCTTCGAAATCAGAGGAACATACAATGAATGGTTCCTTGTGGATCAAAAGAACATATCTTATTTAAAATTTTCACTTAAACAAGTATAACAGAGTTTGAAGCATTAGGTAACCGCGTCCACTGTTAAGACTAACAGGTCGAAGCAAATAAAAAAGCCAGTATTCTCACGTTTACCTTTAATTCAAGGGAAATGGCGAAGGTAGCCCTAAGGGGATCAACCAGACCTTCTCAGCGCGGTCTTCAGGCCCTGGCGTTTGTCTCCTTTCCTCAAAGAAAGGCAGACAAACGCCGGCACCTTTGTCTGAAATAGGGAAGTACTGCTGGCGCTGTCGCCCCGGCTGGCTCGGGCCTCACCGGACCGACTTCGGAGAAGGGAAGCAGAGGCTCGGCCACTCGCAGGAGTGCAGCCTCCGGGGGCATGTGGGGTCGCACGTGAGATCTACAGGGGGGCAAAGGTGGCCTTGAAGACGAGACGCCGGGCCCGGGAGGCGCGGGTGACTGTGCCCCACAGCTGAGCACTGACCGCCCCATCCTCTCACGCTCTCCTCTATCTAAAGCTGGCCACTGCGTTACACTGGCTTTTTGGACTTTCCGGAACAATACCTAATCATCAAGTAACACAACTCGGTGACATTGAGCAGAATGCAAATGCCGGACACGGCGATCATGAACACCGTGAAGACCGTCTTCTCCGTGGGCCTGGACACGAAGCAGTCCACCGTGTTAGGGCAAGGCCACGCGTTGCATTTCACCAGGCGCTGCATGGCGAAGCCGTCGTACATGACGTAGAAGACGTACATGAACGCGGCCTCGAAGATGACCCGGAAGAAGATGCTGCCGGTGTACGTCCACCACAGCGACCCTTCGATTCGGACCTTCTGGCTCTTGATCTCTTCGATGTCCTTAAACTCACTCTTTATCTCGCCCTTCATGAATTTCCGTTTCTTCTCGTGTCTGTAGTGGGCCACGTGCATGGCCACCAGCAGGGCCGGCGTGGACACGAAGATGAGCTGCAGCGCCCAGAGCCGGATGTGGGACACGGGGAAGTAGTGGTCGTAGCACACGTTCTTGCACCCGGGCTGCAGCGTGTTGCACACGAAGTCGGCCTGCTCGTCGCCCCACACCTCCTTCGCGGCCACCACCAGGATCATGACGCGGAAGATGAAGATGACGGTGAGCCAGATCTTGCCGATGCTGGTGGAGTGCTTGTTCACGCCGCCCAAGATCGTCTGCAACGCGCCCCAGTCCATCTTCTCGTCCGGGCGGTCTGCGCTGGAAAAGACAAAGTGACACAGCATGGAGGGGGCCGGGCGGGACCGGCTTGCGGGGGGGCTTGCTCGGTCCGGGCAAGTGAGCACCTAGAGATCCCTCCCCGAACAGATCCCGGTTCTCACGCCACCTCACCCAACAGGAAGACGAGAACCAGCCTCTTCTGCTGCCGGGTGAGCCGCGGAGCGCGCAGAACACCCGGAGCGCGTTGTCTAGTAAAGAGGGGCGTGTTCAGCTGAGGAGCGCGCCCAGTCCGTGCGTAGCACACAGTCAGCACGTGGGGCGGGGCACCCCGGCAGGGACGCAGAGGCCCTGCTGGAGGCGCCGACAGAACCCCTGGGCGGGGGGGGGGGGGGGGGGGGGGCCCAACCCTCCCACGGCATTCAGCGCTCCCAAGTGCTTGTTCTGGACGGCACCCTGGCTTCGTGCCCGCCGGGGACGACCTCGCCTTCAAGGCCGAGAGGCCAAGTCTCCCGGCAGCACCTCTTTCCTGCACTTATTTTATTTCAATTCATTTTCATGGACGTGGGATATGCAGCAGTGAAATGATTGTCCCCGATGGTAAAATCCCCGTGTAGTGTTTCCCAAAGGGCTTCACTTCCTTTCTCTGTACGAAAAGGGGCAGGTTAGAAATGGTCCTTCCACGGACAAGAGCCCCTGTGTGCCTGGGTTTCTGTGACCGCTCTGTGTACAGACTGGGGTCCTTGCTGTCCTGTTGGGACTGACCGGTTAGTACTCAGGTTTGAAAAGTGTTGCGACGGTGCATTTTTATCACGGGCTATGGTGTTCAGAAGTGTTTCTAAAGGGGTGCATTGTAAAAAAGAAATGACAGAGTTTAACTCGGTGATTCCCCAGGCACTTGGCCCTACCAGGCACCCTCACCGTACTGAAGGCCAGTACCGACGCTGCTGGGTGGCGTGCTGCCTGTTCGAGGGACCTGGGGAGCCTGTGCGCCCGCCTTCCACCAGCCCGTGGCCTCCTCAGCCCAGGGTATGAATGGCCTTCCCGTACTTAAGAGTCACACCTGTCTGTCTCAATCAAGCCTCTTTTAAACAAGACCCCACCCTCCACAATCTGATGAGTAACGCGTCCACCCCTTCCAAACTGGTTCTCAGTCCTCCTGCTGCTCTCACTTAAATTTAAGCCTAGTGCTCTCCTTACTCTGAGCAAGTCGGGTCCTGTTTCCCGATGGGCTTCCCGAGCAGGTTGGGGAGAGTCTGATCGCCCAGCCGCCTCTGGGGCGCTGCTGGGGGCCCCGAGGTCTGGCTGAAACCATCCAAGGCCACCTCGTTCAGAGGACACAGCAGAGACCCGAGAAGGGTCAGGGCAGGAGAGCTACGAGCGTTGAGACATCCTCGTGAAACGCTCAGCTCGAAAGAGAGAAACACCATTGGGAAAAGGTCTGCTCTGGGCTCAGCCCTGACCCTTAAATACAGACGGTCCGGGAGGCCTTAGGCTCTGCACCTGGTCCGTCCTGCTCTAGCAGCGCACTCAAAGCCCTTGTGAAATCAGACCCTCCCGTTCTTTGCTGGCACTTACTAAGTGGAAACAGGACACTCACAGAAACAGACCGTTTGGCGTGTATCGGTACATCTGGCTAAAAATCTGGGGTGAGGCCAGTGCCAAGTGCACGACCCACACCCCTCAAACCAGTCCAGTCAGCAGCGGCTGAGAAGAAGACAGTTCCAAGTAAACCCTACACTGTTGTTGTTGTTGAAAGCTCCTGGTTGGGCTGCAGCTACCTGTTCTAAAGATCCTTTAGGAAGAGGAGCAAATTGAAGTTGGATCCCGATGGGCGAGGGCACTAGGGAGAGGCGGACCCACCCGGCGGGATGAAACTGCTCTCAGTGCGCAGCGAGGTGCTGGCCCCCCGCCCTTCCTGGCCGGCCTACACCTGCGGGGGTGGGGTCGGGGGAGGGCTGCTGGGTGAAGCACTAGCTTCCAGAAGGGGCAAAAGGGAGCCCCTACCCCTTAGCTTCGCAGTCCCTACTTCTGCTGATGGTGGCCCTTTGGCCCACAGGCCCCCCACCCCACCCCCGTCCCCCCGAGTCTGTAATTGTGACTGGTCGCACACTACTTCCGACCCCGACTCAAAGGGCGAATGGGGACACGGCTGTCGCCACACATCTCGAGAGAGTCCCGGGGGACGGCCGCAGGGGCCAGCTCTCAGGAAGCTGGAGGACGGGTTAGGCTTCTTCCCTGTCCAGTAGGGGACGTCCAGGGCCGACTCGGCCGGCCCTAAAGCACGGCTCCCCGGTTTGGGACCAGCGCCCCGAAAGCCGCCCCCCACCCCGCCTGCCCCCCGACCGCACCGCCCCCTGGAAACGCCGCTCTCGAATCTGCAGGAGAAGGACAGGCAACCACAGCGCGGACTCGATGCGGCTGTGCCGGGCGGCAAGGCGGCGCCGGGAGGTAAAGGTCGGTTTCCTCCAGGTTAGGCTTCCGCTTAACCCACGGGATGGGCTCTCCTCTCAGAGCGAACCCTTCGGCCACGTCGAGGCTCCTGGGGGAGAGGCTCCCGGTGGCGGCAGGCGAAGCGCGCCGGCGTCTGTGCCAGGCTCTCCCCGGAGGAACCAGGCCGACCGCCAGGCGGATCGGCGGCCGCGCACCTGTCCGGCCCTCCTTCCCCGCGCGGCCCCGGCTCCGGGCCAGTCCGCGCGCCGCGCGCCGCGGGGTCGGCCGGGTCCACCCCCAGACTCGGCCCGAGGAGCTCCCGGCCAGGGTCTCGCGACCGCCACCCGCCCTGCGCCCCAGCGCCGCTGTCGCCTCTGCCCCGGACCCGGCGGCGCGGGGCCTCGGTGCGCGCCGGACCCAGCCCGGGCCACCCGGGCCCCTCCCCGAGGGTCCCACAGCCCCAGGCCTCCCGGGGCCTCTCCCCGCCGGGTCCGCAGCCCGCAGCCGCCCCGAGGAGCCGAGAGTGGGCGCCGGCCTTACCGACTGGAGCGGGGCGCACAGGCGGGGCGGAGTCCCCGGGCTCTCGCGGAGCGCGCGGCGGGGCCGGAGCGGCGGCGGCGGCGGCGAGGGGGCGCGGGGGGCGGCGGAGGCCGCTGTCGGCTCGGAGTCGGGAGAGCGCGGCGCGCCGGGCGCTCGGGCCTTGGACACCTGTGCGCTCGTCGGCGCCTTTTAACCGCGCCCGGCACCCCGCCTCTTCCCCGGAGCTGTTGAGAAAGTCCGGGAGGGGGCGGCTCCTCGGCGTCCGGCCGCCTCCAGCGCCGCGGGCGGGGCGCACCAGCCCCGGGGCCTCAGCGCTTCCCCGTGTCCCCGAGTCCCCCGAGCGCCCCCAGCCCCCCGGCCGCCCGGGTCCGAGCGGGGCGACGCTGAGCCTCGGCTCCCTGCGTTTTGGGGGAGAGGGTGAGTTTAAAGGATCGTTGTGTTGCTGTTGTTATTTCTACTTGGAGCGGTTCAAGAGTACTGTCGTAGTCAAAGATGCGGTTTAATTTTTATTTTTAATTTTTTTTTTATTTGAAGAGTAAGTTCAGGCCGGAGGTCCGGTTCCCCGCGAGGCTCCCCCCCGCGGCAGCGCGGTTGCCCTGGGCCGGTTCCCTCCTGGGAACGTGGGTTCACGGTGGGCGAGGAGGGGGCACCGCCGGGCTTGGCCAAGGGCCTGTTTCCTTCTCCCCCAAACCTCGCAGGCAAACTTAACGAACGTCTCCTTGAGTTCCTGTTTGATTCGATCACTTTCAACTACGTGCCAAGGGCCGGGGTTGGACGTGGTGAGGACACAAGGCCGGCGCCAGGGACCCTGCACGCGGGCCCAGCCCTGCGCCCCATGCGAGGGTGTCCCCCGGCCCTGCCCACATCCTCCTCCTCCCACAGCTGAGAAATAGCAAGGAGGTTACTCAGTTCGGGGTGGGGAGCCCCCCCCCCCAATGAAGTCTACCGACCCCTTCCCCTGCACACACGTCTCAAAGGGGCGCGCTGGTGGGATTTCTGGAGAGGCTCCCTGGGAAGCTCGGTTCCTCTCCCGGAAGCTCGATCTCGGATTACAAGGTTTCATTGTTCACATGTGGCTGGGTATTTTGACATTCACAAAGCAAGTGGATGGAGAATTAAAATCGCAAGAGTGGGCCGCGTCTGGGGAACCGTGTCCCGCATGGGGGGCAGGAACCTCGCCCCAGGATTCCTGCAGAGGCCAGCCCTGAGGTGCAGGCGTGCTCGCGCCCACGCTTGGCTTCACTTACGTCGGTTTTAAGTTGAACAGAGATGATTCACCCTGACAGGGCAGATGTGGCCTTAGAAATGGGCTTTCCGCATGCGTTTGCGAACATTCGCATAAACGTACTGACTTTTCCTTTTAAAAGTTGCACCCCATCGCCACGGGCTAGTTGAGGCCATTCTTGCTGGGCGAACCTGAGTTTGTCCCCCTGTCACTACCCCACCTTCCAGCCCCAGGTCTTAGTCTGGGAAGGAGTGTCTGTTCATGAACAGACAAAGCCCTACAAGGCCCATCTGAGAGACGTGCTGAATCGGCCGGCTGGAAATTACAAGGCAAAGGTGGGTGGCCTGGAGGAACCTTCCTGGCCTGAGCCTCCTGGGAGCTGGCGGGTGGGGAACGCCCTTCAGGTTGTCAGGGCATAGCTCTGCGGGGCTCTGGGGTTGGAGTGAAGGAAGTGTCTGGAACCTTTGCAGAAAGCCGTCTGGTAAAGGTGGTTTGGACGTTGAAAGGTGACTCGCTTTCCCCCACTGAAGAATTTCCCCTTGCCTTTTCGTGTCTGTATCACGATTGCAGGTTGCTGTTCAACTTCCTTTTCCTGTTTTCCCTGACTTATTCTCCTGATTTGCATAATGACAGTGTATTGCTGGCTAATTGAGTGTCCTAGCCACTCTGTATTTTAGGATTTATAATTAGAACCCCTACAGCTCTGAAGTCTTAACTACAAGGCAGCACTCGATTTTCTTCTGTTTGGTGTGATTTCTGTTGTTTTCTGTGCACTGGTGTTTTCTTCCCAACCAGACTCGGATTCCGATAGGGCAGGAAATCTCGTGGAGGTATTGCTGTGTCCTCCAGAGCAGAGGAGGGGAGGGAGGGTAAGATGGAAAAAGGGCCTCACGTCTGGACATGTGACGTTATCGCCACACGAGCTTAGACGTATATGCACTTAGCAGATCACACCACAGATTAATGTTTTAAAAATCCTGTAATTATTCTGTGAATAGCACAATCATATTGCTGCACTATTTTCGGTTAAGAGCATTACTTTGTTATACGTAAACATTGAAAATAAGCCTCAGGGGCTTCCCTGGTGGCTTAGTGGTTAAGAACCCACCTGCCGATGCTGGGGACATGGGTTTGATCCCTGGTCCGGGAGGATCCCACACGTCACAGAGCAACAGAGCCCGTGCGCCACGACTACTGAGCCCGTGTGCCACAAGTACTGAAGCCCACATGCCTAGAGCCCGTGCTCTGCAACGAAGAGTAGCCCTCGCTTGCCATAAGTAGAGAAAACCCGCACACAGCAACAAAGACCCAACGACCCCAAAGTAAATAAATATTTTTAAAAAGAAAGAAAATAAGCCTTCATTTTCAGGTCTTCATCTTTTAACATAACAGCCCCCAGAGAAGGCTGACCCGTCCTGCCCTCCGCTTCAGCCTCCCCAGCCTGATGAGCACACCTCTCCGGCCTCATTAACTAGGCACCAAGCAAGATAGAGCATAGTTTGGGGCTCGGTTTTGTGGAAGAACTCTGGTGTCTCCTGGGTAGGTCTTGAGTGAAGCTGATACAGAGGACTGGCCCTTTTCAGGGAAGGTCAGGCTATCATTGAGTAAATATTGATGACTAAACTGGTGGGTATCTGTTACAGCTTCACCTGTCACCTCACAGTGTCAGAGATATGTGTGACTAAGGTTTTTTACATATGTACTTAGTAGCGAGCAGACAAATCCCAGGCATTCAAAATTGAGCTGAACTTTTATGCAGGTATTTAAAGTGGTGCGGGGGACATCGCCGGTGGCGCAGTGGTTGAGAATCCGCCTGCCGATGCAGGGGACACGGGTTCGAGCCCTGGTCCGGGAAGATCCCACACGCCGCGGAGCAACTAAGCCCGTGCGCCACAACTCCTGAGCCCGCGCTCTAGAGCCCGTGCGCCACAGCTACTGAAGCCCACGTTCCTAGAGCCCGTGCTCCGAAATGAGAGAAGCCACCGCAATGGGAAGCCCGCGCACCACAACGAAGAGAAGCCCCCGCTCGCCGCAACTAGAGAAAACCCGCGTGCAGCAACGAGGACCCAATGCAGCAATAAATAAAGAAATAAATTTATTTATTTTTAAAAATCGTTATTTAAAAAATCAAAAATTAAAGGGATGCCGTTGTCAGGCTCTAAGGGGAAGTGCTAACGTGTAAAGCTGTTTGATATTTCAATTTGACAGTTGTTTTACAAATAAGCCAAAAAACATCTGCTCTTGTTCGAGAAATCAGTGTGAGACAAATCCTAGTTCTTAATGTATTTTAATGCATGATTGCCTGCCAGCTGCCTGATGGGGCAGCCCCTTGAGTTCCCCCTGGGAAGGACGGTCTGAATGTACATAAAGAATGTCTCAGCTAAATTTCTGACTCACAAACCATCCGTGATGGCAGAAACGTCTTAAGGCAAGAAGGGACTTATGAGAGAGAGGAGTCCCCGTCCTCCTAACGCCTGGCAGCTGGGGAGGATCATTGGGTGGCTCTGAGCCTTGAGCTGTTGGTCTGCAGCCACTTTCTTGCCTTTGCTGTTGAAATATTAATCATATTGATAACTGGCAAAAAAAAAGGGGAAAATTCAGCCCTCCTCAAATGAGCAGATATTAAGAACTGCTGGAAGTCTCTGCATAATTTGTGAATAATGACTTACCTATGATATCATTTTAAAGCAGGAGTGGCCTTTCACATTTTTGTGGATAATTATCACAGGAGAACAGCATTTCACAAGATTTCTCCCTGCACCTTTGACCCACACCCTCACTTACATATCCTGAAAATTGTTAATGTCAAACAATTTAGGGAAAAAGATCAGTTGTTACATTCCAAGTATGTGAAGCTTTCAGATTTCACTAATTAATTGTTCTTCTCTTCAGTTTCAAATTAAAGTCATAAGAATTCCAGCTTTTGAATTTGAAACTGTTTATAAGCCTTTCCGTTTTCCTCACTCTATTCTTATATGCATACATAAAATATTGGGGGGACATTTGAGTTGTTAGATGTGTTAGTTGCAAGGCCATGGTAAAATAAGTCGATTTCCTTGGCTTTACTGGATGAGCATATGCTCTTACTGGCAAATACATCCGTGTAGCTCTTGTATGGTTATTTAAGCAGACTGTGGAGAGATTACAAAGATGCTTCCAAATGTATTTCTATCAAAAGCACGTGTTGGTCAGAAATGAATTCAAAGCTATAACTCCCCGGGCAAACTGGCAGGGAAAATTGACCTCTATTGAATATAAAAATTAAATTCTGTAAGCTTTGGTGAGTTGTGAAAAAGGAAATTCTGCACAACTCATAAAGGAACAGGAGATTTCTACATTTAAGTGTGTTAGAACAATATTGTGTCATATATCATCTTGAAGAGCTTTTGAAATAAGTTAGGGTCTAGTAAACACTCATATTATGGGTTGCTTTAGTAAAAAAAAAAAAAAAAAGTATAGGCATAGGTTTGACAAAGGGCTGCAGAGTAATGATTTCCTTGTTGGACTGTGTCTGCTAGATCACAGCGGCTTTCTGTGAAATGCTAGTGTGGACGCTCCCAGGCCTGTTGCTGTCTGGAAACCACTGATTCCAGCTTCAGTTTTGCACCGACAAGCCCGGTCAGGTGGCTGTTCTCTGGCTTGGAAATTCTCTTTGGGAATTGGACATGGTGTCTTTGATCTTAGAATTCAGAGCTTGGTTTGTGTGTAAGCCGTTCATCTAAACTTCTCCTTAAACTGTTTCAGAGCCCTTTCTACGTTGGGGAAAGAAGCACATACTGTATTGGCGTGTAGAGTTCTCTGGATTCACCTCATCCTTGAAAAATCTTGGTGCTGGGAAAAAGGCGCTTGCAATACCCAGAGTGCCCAGTAGATGGCACTGGGAAGACTCGTCAGGGAAACGGGGACGATCGCTGGAGAAAGATGGATACTCGTCCTTTAGTGTTGCTCGTCGCGACCTCGTTAATAGGCTGGGAAATAAATGTCTTTCCTTTTTCTTTTCACAATTAAATGAAATAGCATAGAATAGGAAATATCAGAACACACCGCTCTTAATAAGAGTTAAGTCGTGTTTTAGGAAATGTTTGTTTCGTGTGTGTTTTCATGCTCACACGTGTGCTAGCCCCAGTGTAAAATGTCCTGGTTGCTGTAGACTTCTGTCACAAAACGTTGGAACGTCATTTCCAGGGCGAAGGCATATCACTGTGGCCTCAGGAGAAGTGGTGTCACAGCAGGAAAGACACGCAGGCCCTGAGCACGGCCGCCCCTCCGCTGTGCCCCCCGCCAGCTCACAGCCCCAGGACCCCCAGCAGCTCCCAGCTGCTTATGACCCTGGAAGATGCCTTCCTGCATCGGACTCGTTTCCCCGGGGCTCCTCTCTGGTCTGAGGATGTGGGTTCGTGGGATGGAGGGGAAGCAACAACGCTGTCTGACTGGGTCTTTTACTAACAATAAAATTATTTATCTGAAGAAGGACACATACTTAATGCCCGGAGGTCTAGTATGCTCAGGGTCATAGGTCGGCTATCTTAATGGGTTACGTATTTAATGTCAAAAGTGGGTGTTGGACTGTTGTGCTTTGGGAAAGAGGAGACAATAGACAGATAGCCGATTGTTGTTTCTTTACTGCCTTTGAAATAAACCCTTGAGGGTGGAGCTTGGGCTCCTCTCTTTGGTGGTCGGGGGCTCCGAACTAGAGTGGACGGTTGGGGGAAGCGGTGTGGGTCAACCTGGAGGGTCTCGTCCTCCCCTGCGGCAGCATCGCCTCAGCCGCTGTCGGGTGGGAAGCAGCCATCTTCCCTTACAGGCTGTGTGACAGCGTGCGCTGGGCTGTTAGCGTGTTGTGTGTTCAGACAGCACAGCCTGCCTACAATTTACCAGAGGACAGAAGAGCCCCGCGGAAGTCACGTATCTGGACCACTAATGTAGGCTGTGTAAGCAACCCACAAGACACACAAACGTGGACGGAGGGGTCTCTGGGCGTCATCCAAGGCAGAGGTCCTGGGTTGGTCGTTTACACACGACTGGATGCTCTGAAGTGTGCCGAATGTTGTAGGTTTTCTTTACCCCACAACTCTGCGAGAGCCTTTTTAATCCAGTCCGGCGCCCGCCTTGGGCTCGCTTTGCGTAAAGGATGGAGTAAGTGTTGGGGGAAGGGGCAGCGGGAGCCAGAAGTCGACCCACCTCCACCCTCGGAGGGAAGACGGGCTCCCACCATCTCTGGTGGTTAAAACGACATCCCGGGCTGCGGACCTGCAAGAGCTACAGTCCCCGGACAGAGCAAACAGTGCCACTGGGCTGTCGCCTCGTGATGGGCTTGTCTCCTGACCTTCTGTCTTTCTGGGGGAAGATAAGGAGAACCCTTTGAAAAGGAGGAGAAAGCAGATAGCGGCAGGAGAACAAAGCAAAAGAGCTGGCAGGAAAGGGGCGAGGACGCAGACGAGCGCGCATGGGGATAAAGACCGACGGCAGGTCCCCAAGACTGTTTAGCAGCGTCTTTAATTGTGGTTTGTCTGTGAGGAGATGAGGGCCTGGCCACCTACAGGGTGTGTGCTGAGTGGCCAGCCGGACGCCCTCCCCAGGGCGGGAGTTGGGGGGGGGTGGACGGCAGGCCGCCGGAAGGGCAGGCTCCTGTTTTCGGTCCACGGGGGCTGCAAAGAGGAGAAGCAGGCCCTGGTGTTGGTGCAGGTTTTTAGCATCCTGCGGCCATGACGTAGCACTTCCAGCTGCATTTGCAGAGTGCAGCTATTTGCAAGGCTCGTGACTGAAAAGGCGGGGCTGTGAGTGTCTCCGTGTCTCCAGAACCCAGCGTGAGGCTCCCCGTGGAGGGGGCGTTGGAATGCAGACCCCCCCCCCCCCAGCAGAGCTGGCTGCATTAGACTGCAGAGGAGCTGGGAGGGTGTTCTGAACGACACCGAGACCTGGCTGCTCCATGGGAAGGTGGGACCAGGCTGGCCGCGGGGAAAGCAGCTCAAGAGTTTCTTAGACATGCAGATTCCTGGGCCGTGGGACCAGACGGTCTGACCCAGTGGCTTTGGGAGGCCACGGTCTGTAATATGTGTCAGTTTGGCCTCACGATTTTGTGGCTGGATGCAGCACGGTCTTGACGGACGTGCCTCAGGGGAACCTTGGGGTCCGACCCTGCAACGCTCGCTCTGCCTGAGGGCCGTCCGCCTCCCGTTTGGGTCAGAACCGCCGTGTCCAGGGCGGAGGCACATGGGATCCATTCCCCAGTCCCAGTGTCTGGTGAGCAGGGGAGAGGCCGTGGCGCGCTGCCAGGATGATCTCTTTGGTGTGAGCGTCCGTTCCTCACGACTGTCGGGCAGAATCTAGGCCATTCCCGGGTCCTTTCAGGGCTGAAGTTCAACCCGAAACAATCGATTGATTCCCTTCTCAACTCAGGCCTTCCTTTTTCTGAACATTGATGATTTGGATACTGATGACCAGAAGGCAGAACAGAAGACACGGCCTCCGGTTTTATTAACATGTGTTTTTAAAAAATTAATTAACTCATTTTTGGCTGCGTTGGGTCTTCGTTGCTGCCCGCGGGCTTTGTCTAGTTGTGGCGAGCGGGGGCTACTCTTCGTCGTGGTGCCCGGGCTTCTCACTGCGGTGGCTTCTCTTGTTGCAGAGCACGGGCTCTAGGCGCGCGGGCTTCGGTGGCTGTGGCACGTGGGCTCAGTGGTTGTGGCTCGCGGGCTCTGGCGCGCAGGCTCAGTAGTGGTGGCGCGCGGGCTTATTTGCTCCGCGGCACGTGGGATCTTCCCGGACCAGGGCTCGAACCCGTGTCCCCTGCATCGGCAGGCGGGTTCTTAACCACTGCGCCACCGGGGAAGCCCCTATTACTACGCTTTGGATAGAAACCAATCTCTTAGCTAACAAGGGATGGATAAGGGTAACACGGCATACAGAGAAATGCTTACTTAGCACTTAGTGCTCCCTGCAATGTAAAATACCCCATTAATCCTGAATCCATAAATTTACAAGTTATATTAGCAAAAAAGCTAGAAATAAATTATTTTAGTGTCTGTCTAATAAATCACACCCAGAAACGATTTAGGTTAACGGGAACCTTCGTGTTCCTGAGGCTGGTCAAGGATGGAGTCTCTGAGGTCTGCGGTATTAGTGTTGAAATGATTCTTGGCCGCGGCTTCACAGTTAATTTAGTTCCTCATCGTGCTGAGTTTTCCCTGCTGTGCTCTGACATCTGAATGACTTCAAGGCATTCTGTCGCTTCTCCAACTCTTCCTTCCGACAGTGACCTGAAAAGGCCTTGGGCCGCCATGTGTGCTGTAGCATCAGCATTCACCTAAGTGTCCCTGGTGGTGGGGAAACCATAGCAACAGCAATCCTGGTGGCTGGGCCTCGGGAAGCCACCCCAGGTCCCCACGGGAGGGCCCAGGGCGAGCTTGCCACAGCCCTGCCCTGGAGCTGGAGAGAGAGGGCTGGCGATCAGGACCCCAGTGAATTGCACACACACACCCCCCCACCGGTGCTCGCCGTGTGAGGCAAAGTGAGCCGGCTTGGCCCTGCTCTGTCCGGGAGCCGCCCCCCCCCCCCCCACCAGCGGAGAAGCAAGGAGACCTTGAGCGCAAACAGCACCGTGACCCTGGGGGAGGGTGTGTTGGGAGCGAAGACTTTGAACTAGTCTCGGAGGACGGGCTGGTGCAGGGAGCTCGTGGGATGCAGCGGGGGGGGGGGGGGGGGGGGGGGGGGGCGTCCGTGGGGGGGATATGCGAGAAGCTCAGGGGCTCAGGGAGGCCAGGGAGAGAGGCTGGGGAATGAGGCTGAGGGCCCACCTGCTCTTGGTTTGTAGCAAACGTGAGACAACACCATGAATACACAAGCAGCAAAGTCTAGGCTCTGAGAGACTCCGGGAGGCAAATGACCCAGATTCTAAGAAAACAAAGTTGCAAGGAAATAAAAAGAGGTGGAGGGGAACCAGCAGCTTAAAGGGGCTCGAGAGACCCATTAACCCATCGCAGTGTGTGGATTTCAGTGATTCCGAGCCAACTGCTGTTTAAAAAGAAGGGGATTTTCACTTCTGGGAAGATGGTTGATGTACTTTTTCCTATTCTCCTGGCCAAGTACAACTAAGACCCCTGGAAATTATATAAAAGCAAACAGCCCTGAAAGCTGGTGAGAAGGAAGCAGACCAGGCAGGGCCCTCGGGCAGACCCTTCAGCGCGGTTTCTGTCAGAAAGGTGAGGCGGGGCAGGGCACACAAGGCGTAGGGTTGGCTAGCATGAAACGTTGCAGCGACCTGTCCGGGGCCTGGCTCTGGGGTGTTTAGGGCAGGTGGACAGTGGCCTGGCCTGAGAGAGGAGGTGTGGCTGTGGGTTTCGGGTTGGTCGGTGGGCATATGAAAAGTGTGCGTCACAGAAGAGTTGTTTGCTGTCTCTAGGAATTAGCCAGCCCTGGGAGGGGCCGTCTCCCCGGTGTTAGTGAGGCCACAGATGCCAAAACATCAGGAGAAAAAGGCACGCTTAATACACGGGCCATTAAAAAACCTCAGCACACTTAAAATAGTTGAAACAATAGAGTGTGTGCCCTGATCACAGTGGAATCAGAGTGGAGATCAATAATTATTAATCGATAATAAGTGGAAAGAAAGAAAACGGAAAAATCTCTGAACACCTGGAAACTAAAACACTGTTCTAAATAAACCATGTGTCAATACATTGTATTGAACGAAACTAAAAAATCCAAGGTATCAAAATTTGCAAGACACACTACAGGACTGCTGATAGGGCATTACAGCACTGAATGCAAACATGAGCGAACAAGAGAAGACTCAAGTCAATAAACCACACTCCCACTTCGAGAATCTAGAAAGAGTAGTGAAAAATAAGCCCAAAGCAAACAAAAAAAAAAGAAAAGGATAAAGGTAAGAGCAGAAATCAATTAAATTGAAAACAGAAGAAGAATAGAGCAAGTTGATGAAACAGAGAGCTCGTTCTTTGCAAAGATCAATAAAATTGATGAACTTCTAGCAGGACTGACAAAGGGAGAAAAAAAGAGAGAGAGAGAAGACACAAATTACCAGTATCAGGAATCAAACAGGGCACATCACTACAGACCCTGCAGACATCAAAAGGATAATAAGGAGTACTGTAAACAATTCTATACTTACAAAGTTTGCAAGTTAGATGAAATGGATCACTCCCTCAAGAAACACAAGCTATCACAATTCACCAAATATGAAATAGATAATTTTAAGATCCTTGTAACTATTAAGGATATTGAATTTGTAAAAGAGAAACTCTCAGGAAATGTCCAGACCCAGATAGTTTCACTGGGAAATTCCACCAAATGTTTAAAGAAGGATTACACCTGTTCTGCATGACCTATTCCAGAAGACAGAGGAGGCAAGACCATTTCCCAGTTCATTTTGTGGTACTGGTATTACCCTGACACAAACCAGACAAAGACAATACAAAAAAAAGAAAACTACAGACCAACATCCCCCATGAACATAGATGTAAGAAGGCTTAATAAAATATTAACAAATGAAATTCAGTAATATATAAAGAGAATTACACACCATGGCCAAGTGAGGTTCATTTCAAGGATGCAAGCTTGTTTCTGTATGAAGGTTAGTCAAGGTAATCCATCATATTAATGAGCTAAAGCAGAAAAATCACATGATCATATCATTTAATGCAACATTTTTTTCCCACAAAATTCAACACCTATTCATAATAAAAACCCTCAGAAAAATAGGAATAGAGGGGAACTTTCTCAACTTGATAAAGAGCATCTATAAAAACCCTACAGTTAACATTGTACTTAGTGGTGAAAGATTGAATCCTTTCCCCTTAAGATCAGGAACAAGAATTTCTGCTTTTATCATTCCTATTCGGCATAGTGCTTGAAGTTCTAGCCAGTGCTACATGGCAAGAAAAAGAAATATAAGACACATAGATCATAAAGGAAGAGATAAAACTATCTCTATTTGCAGATGGTATGATTGTCTGTGCACAAAATCCCAAGGAAACTACAGAAATCTAGAACTTTTAAATGAATTCAGCAAGATCACAGGATACAAGCAAATAAGCCAAGAAATATAACATTTATTTCTACATACTGGCAATGGACATATGGACACTGAAATTCAAATACGATACTGTTCACAATCACTCAAAGGAAATGAAATACTTAGAAGTAAATCTTTTTACTTTTTACATAAAGTGAAACTTTTATGATTCGTATGCTGAAGACTATGCAATGTTGATGAAAGAAATCAAAGGTGGAGTAAATAAACAGAGAGACATGCTGTGTATACGGATAAAAGATTTGACATAATAAAGATGTCAATTCTCTGCAAATTGATAAACAAGTTTAATGCCATTTTTATCAAACACACCGCAAGATATTTTTGTAGACATAGACAAGATTATTCTAAAATTTATATGGAAAGGGAAAGAAACTAGAATAGCTGAAAAAATTTGAAAAAAGAGAATAAAAAGGGAAGAATCACTCGAGCATTCAAGACATTAATGTAGCGCAAGAATCAGGACTGTGGTGCTGGTGGAAGGAGAGAACAGAGGTCAGTGGAACAGAGAGCCCAGAAATAGCCCCACACAAACATGCCCAGTGATTTTTTTAATTTATTTATTTATTTATTTATTTATTTTTGGCTGAGTTGGGTTTTCGTTGCTGCGCGCGGGCTTTCTCTAGTTGCAGAGAGCAGGGGCTACTCTTCGTTGCAGTGCACAGGCTTCTCATTGCGGTGGCTTCTCTTGTTGCAGAGCACGGGGTCTAGATGCATGGGCTTCAGTGGTCGTGGCTCGCGGGCTCTAGAGTGCAGGCTCAGTAGTTGTGGCACATGCGTTTAGTTGCTACGTGGCATGTGGGATCTTCCCAGACCAGGGCTCGAACCCATGTCCCCTGCACTGGCAGGTGGATTCTTAACCAGTGCACTACCAAAAGCCCTCCAGTTGATTGCCAAAGCCATTCAACGGAGGAAAGCGAGCCTTTCATCAGATGGTGCTGGGGCAGCTGGATATCGACAGGCAACGAGTGAACCTCAAGTCTCAGACCTTTTATAAAAATGAACACAAAATGGACCACAGACTTCAATGTAAAGCATAAAACTAGACAGATTTTAGAAAAAACATAGGAGAAAATCTTTGGAAACTAGGGCTAGGCAAAGAGTTCTTAGATTTGACACCAAAGCCACAACCCAAAAAATTTAAAAAATGATAAATTGGACTTCATTAAAATGAAAAGCTATTGCTTTGCAAAAGACCCTGTTAAGAAGATGAAAAGAAAAGCCACAGAGTGAAAAATATTTACAAACCACTATCTGTGTCCAAGGACTTGTGCCTACAGTACATAAAGATCTCTCAAAACTCAACAGTAGAAAAACAAACAATCCAATTAGAGAACGAGCGAAAGAAACGAAGAGGACAGAGAGATGGCAAATAAGCACATGAGAAGGTGGTCAAGTTCATGAGCTATTTGTGAAATGCACATGCAATGCACCTATCAGAATGACAAAATGACATGGGAAGTTATATTCAATGTCTTGTAATAACCTATAATGGAAAGAATCTGAAAAAGAATGTATGTATTACTGAATCACCTTTCTGTACACCTGAAACTAACACAACATTGTAAATCAACTAAACTTCAATGCAAAAACCGGTTATTGAAAAAAAAAAAAAAAAAGAATGGCTAAAATGAAAAATAACACCACCACCAAACTCTGGCGAGGCTCAGGAAAGACCAGGTGACTTAGATGTTGCTGGTGGGGGTGTGTAATGATGCAGCTGCTCTGGAAGACACTTTGGCTGCTTTTCAGAAATGAAACGTGCAACCACCATGCAGCCCAGCAGTGGGGACAAACTCTTGGTGCGGCGACCCAAGTGAGGCTCCAGAGAATTACACCGAGAAAGAAATCCAGCCCCAGTGGTTGCATATACTGCACGATTCCGTTCATGCAACTTTCCTGAAATGACAGAAGCAGAGAAATGGTGAGCAAATTAGTGGTTGCCAGGAGTGGGTGGGATCGGAATCGGAGGGTATTGAGTATGGGTATAAAAGGGCCCCACCAGGATCCTGGTGGTGATGGAAATGTTCTGTGTCTGGACTGTGTCAGTGTCGTGTCCTGCTGAGATCTTGGACTGTAGTTTTTCGAGATGTTACCATTGGCGGAAACTGCCAAAAGCACACGAGACGTCTGTTTTATTTCTTCCACCTACATGTGTCTACAGTTATCTCAAAATAACAAGTTTAATTAAAAAAAAGAAAAGAACATGAACAGGACAATGGGGAAATTATGAACATGGACTGGCTATTTTAGTGTGTTGGTGGCATTGTGTTTTTGTTTTAAAAGCTTAGCCGATACTCTTTTTTTTCTTAATATTTATTTATTGGCTGCGTCGGGTCTTAGTTGCGGTACGTGGGATCTTCGTGGCGGCATGGATCTTTCCTCGTGGCGCGCGGATTTCTGTCTAGTTGTGGTGCGAGGGCTCAGTAGTTGTAGCACTCGGCCTTCTCTCTAGTTGTGGCACGCGGGCTCAGTTGCTCTGCGGCATGTGGGATCTCAGTTCCCCGACCAGGGATCGAACCCACGTCCCTTGCATTGGAAGGCAGATCCTTAACCACTGGCCCAGCAGGGAGGTCCCAGTCTATACTCTTAAAGGACCCACACTGAAGTATCTGCCAAAGAAACGATCTGTCTGGGATTTGCTTTACAGCCATCCAGGCTGGGGGATAATCGGGCGAGACCCCCCGAATGTGAACGGGCACGGCTAGATGGTTGTTGGAGCTGGATGAGGGGTGACGGGCATCTCAGCGCTGTGGTCCCTGAGCACCGAGCTGCAGGGGCGGCAGTGAAGCCACCGATCCTGGAGACGTTCAGCCTCTTTGAATCTTGGCTCGGCTGCTTATTAGCTGGGTAACCTCGGGCAAGTTATTTGACCTGAGCCTCAGTGGCCTCATCTGTAAAATGGGGATAATATCTCATACGGAAGGGTGCAGGCAGAGGAAAGGAAAGGTCTCCACCCCAGGGAGGGGGCGAGGGAGAGAAGCCAGCGCAGGAGACCCAAGGGTAGGGGACAGTGTCTCGGAATCCGGACGGAACAAGGCCTCAAGGAGAGCTTTACGAGGATGGCGCTGAGAAGAGGCCGTGACACCGGCGTCAGAACGTCACCGGTGCTGATGGCGGCCTGGGCTGGGCGTGGGGCTGGGCCCTGATTAAGGTGCTGGCGGGTGACGGGTGGGCGAGGCTGGCACAGTGTGGCCACCACCTCAGACCCGGAGGGGCGGCCGAGACACAGCTCCGGGGACAGGAGCGTTGAGGGCAGTGAAGGAGCGGAGGAGAGAGGGAAAGTTCAGGAAGGGCCGGCTGGGGGCCCTGGGGGCGTGGCAGGCGGAAGAGCCTCTCCCGTGCGGTGGGGCTGCCACCAAAGCCTTTTCATCCCCCCCCCCCCCCACCATGTCCCCCCCATCCTGTTATGGGCTTATGCTTGAGACCCATTCAAACAGCCGTTTATCAGGAAAGGCTGTCATGGGACCATCAGGAATTACGGAGGCGGACTGGATTTGCCGTGTGGAAAAATCTTTGCTTTGTTCTTAAAGGTTAGGTCTTGGTTTTCATGGATCGCTACTAAAATACTTATGGGTGAAAGGATGTGTCTGGAATTTGCTTCGGACTCTGAAGAAAGTGAGACTTCCTGTTCTGCTGTTCTGGGGAGAGGGTCTGGAATCCCGGCATGCAGGTCCAGCCCTGGAGAATATTCGCGGTTCACCAGGTGTCCCTACGCGTAGCACGTGTGCTGACTGCACCCTTCACAGGGGTGGCCCTGGGGTGTGACATCTCCAGGGTGATTGGCCCTCGGCCGGTGCACCCATACCCCCACTAAAGGCATCTGTGTACCACCTGGATAGCCCGGGAGGAAGGCCTCCCCTCTGCTACCTGTGGGTGCAGAGCTGTGGACTGAAGGGCCCTCTCCCCTTGTCCGAGGGGCTGGAAGCTGACCCGGGGGACACCTCCCACGTCCTGGAGCAGCCGACCCCTCTCCAAGCTGAGGCCTGGGGGGCTGCTGAAGCGCCCCTGCCCGAGGGATGCGAGGAGGGTGCAGGGGTGTGCGGACACCAGCGCTCCAGCCACGCGGCCTCCCCGGCAGCCCGCCCCGGGGCGCAGTGGCCCAGAAGGAACCAGAAGGCTTCGGCAAAGGGCTCATCTTTATTGAGGGAGCGCGTTCCTGCACCAGCTGTTCACGAGGCCCCTTTGCAAAGCTTCCCGCTTCCGTACAGTTCCGGCCACGCGCAGACAGCGCCGAAAAGACATTGTACAGTGAGCCCTTTCCACCCTCAGAGCCGTGACAGTTCGCACATCTGTCCAGAGACAACGGCAAACAATAGCTACGACAAGACAGAGTAAGCTTCAACATTAGACACTTAAGGCGTGATTCTAAAGTTAACATTGTGTGTTCTTCCAGGGGAGGAAGACCAGTCATTATAAAAATACTTTACATAAGTTCAAAATCAGAACTAAAACATTCAATCCTATAAAAATATCTCTTCCTAATAAAAGTATCAATTTCTAGATAAATGTTTGGTCGACAACAGTTTACGTCCTTAAATGGTCAGGAAATACCCCCAGGTCAGACGGTCCAATTAAACCCACAAGTCAAAGTCACAGCAAGGCCCGGCTGTGGAGCCGGACGGCACATTGGATTACGTGGCACGTGCACGGCCCAGCTGCTCTACAGAAAGCTAACTCGGGGATCTATGGATTGTGGAAGCCGTTTGTGGGGACAGAGTCTCAGCGGAGAGCCAGGGCGCCGGGTCGGCCCCGCCTTCCGGGGAAGGCCCCAGGTCCGTGCCGCTGCGTCAGCAACGTGGTGCCTGGCGCCGTTTAACTAGGGAACCCCGTGATGGCGTTCTGCCCGCTCTCGGAAATGAGCTCGTTCATTTCGTTCTGTTTGCTCTCCTTGAGGGCATGGTTGGGGGGCGCTCTTTGCGCCTGCGCCCGCTTGGATCGCCTGAAACACACTTTGAGCAGCAGGTAGCACAGCTCGGCCACGTTGAGCAGCACGCAGATCACGGACGCGGAGATCATGAAGATGGTGAACACGGTCTTCTCCGTGGGCCTGGAGATGAAGCAGTCCACGAGGTTGGGGCAGGGGTCGATGCCGCACTTCAGCACCCAGGGCAGGTGGTACCCGTTGTACAAGAAGTAGAAGACGTACATGAAGGCGGCCTCGAAGATGATGCGGAAGAAGATGCTGCTGGTGTACGTCCACCACAGGGAGCCCTCGATCCGGATCTTCTGCCGCTTGATGTCTTCCAAGTCCTTGAACTCGCTCCTCTTCTCCCCGCGCCTGAAGCGGCGCGCCGCCTCGTGTCTGTAGTAGGCCACGTGCATGGCCACCAGCAGGGCCGGCGTGGACACGAAGATGAGCTGCAGCGCCCACAGCCGGATGTGGGACACGGGGAAGAAGTGGTCGTAGCACACGTTCTTGCACCCGGGCTGCAGCGTGTTGCACACGAAGTCCTCCTGCTCGTCGCCCCACACCTCCTGGGCGGCCACCACCAGGATCATGACGCGGAAGATGAAGATGACGGTGATCCACACCTTCCCGATGCTGGTGGAGTGCTTGTTCACGCCCCCGATGAACGTGTGCAACGTGCCCCAGTCCATCCTGCCGCTTCACTCCTGAACGGGCGAAAAAGAGCACAGGGCGGTTAGCGGAACCTTCCTTCCACCTGTACAACCGCTGTAACGCTACGGACAGGAGCACGTGTCTCTGAACTGCTGGGAGGTGGTTTTCTGGGAGGGAACCGCACCCGCCCTGAAAACACTCCCGCGTTCCCGTGTGGGTTTACGACCATCTGGATTCAGCTGAACTCGGATTATACGTCCGGCTGCCGCCTGACACTAACCCAGCACCTCAAGCAAACACGCTCGTTTCCAAGCCCCCTTTTAATCCCGGTTTCGCTTTGCCCAGAGGATCACAGGGGTTCCTCAGTAGATTTTATTCGTTAAAGGGCTTATCCAAGAAAAAAAAAAAAAAAATAATCATTCACTGGAATGACACAATCTGTTTTACCCAGCGGGCTAAGAAGGGGAAAGAAAGAAACCAAACACTTATTAGTTCACTTTGTACAATACGCTTATATTTACTTCTAGCTTGAACAAAATCATCTGCCATGATCATGTGTTCTTAGGAAACCTAATGCCATAAACTACTCAAAGAGCCTCTTCCAAAACAGAACCACAGGCTTTTACAAAAAGCGCTCACTTTTCTCCCCTGTAATGGGCAGTGCCGCCCCCCCCCACCACCGGACAGGTACCAAGTTTACACCCAGAGCTGCAGGTGCAGGAGCAGCCCCGCCGGCAGTGCAGGGGCCCCTGTGAAGGCTCTGATCCAACGTCCTGAGGGGAAGGGGCCTTGACTTCTGTAGAAACTCTGCACAAATCAAACGGACGGACCCCCTCTGCATGGCCACGGCAGATCAGAGTTGGTCAGTAAAAAAAGAATAATGGACCCTTTGAGAATCCTCTGAAAGTGAAAGACCGTCTCCTCGGAAAAACACACTCACCCAAGTTCTCATAGCCTTTTAGGGGGAGGGGCCCCAAAGGCCTTCTGTCAACCCCCCTGGGGGAGACTTCCGTGCACTTGAACGTGGGGTCAGGCTTCTCCCTCTCAGGCTGGTGAGGAGAGTGGAGCCCGGGCGCCCCGGACAGCTCTTCACGCGCATTTCCAGAACCACCTGCACGTGGGTGGGCGTCCACCCGGCCGGGGACGGGAGGCCAGGGCCTGTTAGGAGCCCCCGGAGCAGCCCAGGGGCTGGGGGCTTGATTCCTCTGTGGATCCAGGACTAAGCGGGACTCAGAGGCAGAGTGTACACACAGCCAGGTTTTTGCTTTTTGAAAAGAGCTGAGAAAAAAGGCACAGCTCTTTAAACACGCACTCCTTCAAGCTGTGGTTAGCGCTTCTGATCGGAGGCTGTGTGAGCGCCTGGTGTGGGTCTGGGGGGATACGGGGGCCTGGGTCAGGAGGCCTGGTCTCGGGATCTGCGTCTATCCCCCGCCTCAGACCGCTGACCCCATGGCCTAAAGGACTTCCAAGTCCACGGTAACGAGTCTTTGATTTAAAAACCTCATTGGAGGGCTGTGGATTGTAGAATTCACTCTTAGCTCCTGGTGAAGGCTGTTTGAATAAATCTCCCCAGCTGTCGCCCTCCTGATCCGAAGCACCGGGATGCACCCGGTGGAGGGAAGAAACACGAACATCTTGAGGTTCGAACATGTTTTACGGGGTCGGCTCACCTGGGAGGTCCGTCCTGTCTGTTTACAAGCTGGAGACGTTCTCCAGTTAACTAGTCAACATCTCCCACTGAAGTGTGGGGAATTCAACACCCCACCAGCAAGTTTTTGATTTCTCAAATAAAGGTCACATTTTCTCCAACCATCCAAAGTGCAGAGAGTTTAAACTCCCCCACCAGTAAGAAGGCTGTTTCCCCTCTGAGTTGTCTATCTTCAGCTGCCTGAGTAAGGCAGCACCCTCCCCCCTCCCAGGGGCCAGAGGCCACTGGCCTGAAGGAATTCGGAGAGGCTGACGTCATGGGAGAGGTCCGGAGGCCAGATCTCCCCCCACGAGGTCCCCCACTTTCTAGAGCAGAATCCTTGACTCCTGCCCCCTGGGGCATCTCCTTAAAAAACAGGGGCAATTATTGTGGCAGCATCTTCATTTCTTTTGACTCTTCTGGGTCCCCAAATTACACGCTCTGTCAAAGTAGCACAGCTGAACAGAAAATAATCCGTTTTACGATACTTACTGACTCTGACTAAAAATCAGCAATTTGCCTCTAAAGGGAGAAAAAGAAATGAGCTGGCTTCCTACGGCGTCTGTTCGCGTCCTTCCGAGGCTCTTAGGGGGAAGCCCTGCTGTCCGGCTGGACGTCACTGTTCACTGTCGAGGCTTCAAACAGAAGCAGAGCTCACCTCACCTCCTAGAAGACTGGCCGGGGGTGTGGACCCCCCCAGGCTTCCTGCCCTGAGGCCGCAGCCACCGCCCCCAGGACTCTTCCACTGCAGGAGAGCCCTCAGGGGGGCCTGCCAGGAACATTCTGGAGGCAGAAGATGTGAAGACACTTGGAAAATTACTTTCCAAAGTAACTGCCTCCGTCGGTACCCCTCACAATTAGTATTAAACAAGGCTGTCATAATAAAAAGCAAAATGTTAACTCTTTCTTTGTGAACCAGAGCGGTTTATTTATTTATTTTTGGCGGTACGCCGGCCTCTCACTGTCGCGGCCCCTCCCGTCGCAGGGCACAGGCTCCGGACGCGCAGGCGCAGCGGCCACGGCTCACGGGCGCAGCCGCTCCGCAGCACGTGGGATCCTCCCGGACCGGGGCACGAACCCGCGTCCCCTGCATCGGCAGGCGGACTCGCAACCACCGCGCCACCAGGCAAGCCCCAGAGCGGTTTATTTTAACTGGCGCCTTCCTGGCTGTCTTTTAGGGAAAGAGTAAGTTTGCTCGGCTCCTGTGTAGGAAGGTGGTGACAAATCAAGCTCACAGAAGCAAACGCCACTGGGCTGTGCAGTGTGTCTCTAGCCACCGCGGACACACAGCTGCGGTCCAATTGCTTAGCTCCGAAAATAGGAAGTCGGTGGCCTGAGTTCTGAGGACACACAGTGTTAGGAAGAGAGACGGCGCTTCCCTCTTAAATTCAAATCGTTTCAGCCTATTAGCATTCTGCCTCAGTAATATAATTGCTGGTTTACAAACTTCTTATTTAAGAATTTAAGCATAACCAGTTTGCCTAACAAAGCCGTGTCACCTTCACCGAGGACAGGCCAAAACCTAAAGCGCCAGCATCCCCTCAGCATCTGCACTCCCAAGTCCTCCCCGACTCCCTGTTGGACCCGAGGACAGAGCATCCCTCACTAGGTCCACATTGGCTCTGGACAGCGGAGGAGCCCGTGGCTGATGCGACGCAACAACGCCAAGGCAAAAGCAGCGCCAGAGGGACTCGCGGCTCTGCGGCCAGAGGAGACTCGGGGTGAGGTTCCCTCTCCTGGGACCTGGCTCCCCTGCACCATCAGTCAGCGACCACCGGGCCGCCGGGAATGGGAACCCGGGTGCAGCTTCCAGAGGGCAGTGAGGATGTGACCCGTGAAGGGAAAACTAGTAGCTATGGCCACAGCCCTCCAGCTCCTCCCCGGGGGGTCCACTGCACGACCCCGGGTGGTAGTTTTTCTTCGTTCCCAGAACTGTTAAGGGGGGGGGGGGGGTGTCTGGACCCTGCCAGGTTCCTGATGCCCTGTACTTCAAATACACAGTAACATCAAAATAAAATCTTTAGTGTGGACCCTTTTCCCTTTCAAAAAAATAATAATAACGATAACGATAATAATAATGATAATAATGCCCAATCCCAAACCTCAAGCCCATGTCCCTGAGCATTAAAAAAAAAAAAAAAAAAAAAGAAGGTGGAGTTTGAGGAACTGGATAGACTCCCTTACTCCACAAGTCAGCAGCCTAAAAAAAAAAATCTTAAACTCTCTCCATAATCAAGAAGACTCTTTTCCTTTTGTCTCTGGAAATCTCAGGTCATCCAAGGGACAAACTGATAGCTGATTTTTAAATTTAGTGACTCAAAAAATCCATCAACTGTCCCTTCAAAGTAATGACCAGTGATAAAATGGATTTAGGATTTATATACGTCTTCAAAATTAACTCAATAAAAATGAAAAAAATCCTGTCTATGGAGTCTAAGTGTAAAAATGGACAATTCATAGAATTACATGTACTTTTTTTTTTTTTGTCCAAAGTAAACTTTAATGGTTCTGAGCTATCATAATCCAAGATTCAGTGTAATCGTATGTCTATACGTGGGAGGTCTGTTACATAATGGGGGTCTTCTGAATTAAATTCTTTGGAGAGTACAATCAATATTTATTAAAGGATAAATTAAAAATAAAAAAAGCTCTAATTTGAACATATATGTATATTCAAAAATGTATTTAATAGATACAGTTAAATTTAGTCCAAAGGAAACTGCCACAATTATTTAGAATCTAGACCCACAAAATATTTTTTCAGGAAGGAGTATTTTAATACTGTACATGTAATTCTTAATCCATTTAAGAATTCAAAGAGTTAAAAAATTTTTTTTTCCATTTAGCAGTCTCTGTTCCCTGAAGCAAACCTGTGTCCTTTACAAACATTTAAGTCCAGCTGGAGTTAAATGATCCAGGGAATAAAAGCAGAAAAAGCCCTCTGGGGACCCCCGTCCATTCTCATGGATCAAATGAGTCAAACAGAAATCTTAACATGATAATGAAGCCACTGGCAGGATTATGCCCTCGTGGACCCAGAAGCTTGGGCCGGAGATTATCTTCCCACAATTTCATTCTAAATTTTTTACTAAAATTTTTAACTAAAATATACACACCACTCACAGCTCCTAGAACATTCAGACTGAGCCAGGGGTGCATGGGGAGGACCTGCAAAGTAGAATTTTCCTCTCACCCTATTGAAATTGTTCAGTCAGAACCTCTGTTGGTTCTTTTCCTTCTTCAAGCTCTTAAAATTCAGAAAAGTAAAAGTAAAAGAGAGTGAAGTTCCCATTTCCTGCATCAGAATTTTGTTTTAAATAAAGACACCGCGAAGCGGCTGAACTGACTGACGTCTCCTGGGTCGGGTCAACGCGGTAATGACAACGGGAACACACCCCTCCCCCAGTTATATCACAGGCTCTCTCTATGGACGTTCTCTCTTCATAACCCCTTCTCCCCTGCCTGGCAGGGCTCCAACACCACCCCGGTGGCTCGGGGATTCGGAGCAGCAGACAAAGCTCTACACAGCACATCCTGCAATTCTAAGGAGTCTGGCTGGGGCAGGACGTCTCCTTCTAGAATGCTGACCAGACTCAGCCAGAACTGGGGCAAGAAAAGACTTCTGTGGCATCAAGTCCGCCCAAGGGAAAGAGCAAGGGTGCATATGGCTAAATGCAACCATGCGCTAAACCCACAGCCAGATTCGACCTGGGGGACATGGTGCCGGGGTCGCTGGCCCGGGTCCCTGCGTGGCTGCAGGCCCCCAGCCCCTGCAGGCGTCCACAGCTGCATCCAGCCCGCACTCACCGCTGACTCCGTCCTGCTCTCCAGGAAGGGAGGCCAAGCCGGGCAAAATCACACACCCGTGCCGGGTGACACCTGGGGCCGGTCTCCTCCACGAGAGAGAGGAAGTTCCTTCTGGTGCCGCCACCTTTTGCTGAGATGTGTCACCAGTGACAATTACTGTTGTCCAGTGACTCTGCTATTGTCACGTGCGGCTCACAGGCTCCCGGGCTTACGTCCAGCCGCCGCTCCGGCCAATTCCACCTGGGCTTGCCGGCTAGTCCCGCGCCCCTAACCGCGAGCCGGACCTCGTCAGGGACCCATGAGAGCCAAGAAAATGCAAAAGGCAGCAGAGGAAGTGGGGGAAAGGGGCACCTGTACCCACGAGGTGACGCATCTCTAAAACCTGTTGTGCGAGTCAGGGGGGACCGTCCGGTGTAAAAGTCAAACCAGTCCATCCTCGTTCCTAAGAGGGCGCCGGGCCGCGGGAGGCCGGGGGTGCGGGCGGCTTCGCGGACCGCCCCCCACCGCGGGCCCTGGAGCGGGTCGCCGACGGGCGCGGGCGCGGGCGCGGGGGGTGAGGGGGAGGGGGCCACGGGCCGCCGACCTACCTGCGCCGGCTTCCGGAGACAAGCCCTCCGCCCGAGGGGCCGAGAGGTAGCGCCCCCTCACCTGCTGGCGGGGATGCGGCCGGGCGCGGGGTCGGGCGCGGGGTCCGGCGCGGGGCGGCGCCTGCGCGGCCGCCGGACGGGCAGGAAGGGCAGGGAGCGCGAGCTCGGCGGGTGTGCGACGTCTGCAGCGGCCCTGCGCGCGCTCCGGGATGGCCCGGCTCCCACCTGCAGCGCCTTTTAACCGCGCCCCACCCCGCCTCTGTCCTGACGCTCCTCGGGCGGGAGGCGAGACGAGCCCGCGGGGACCGGAGCGCGCCCGCCCCGGGGCGCGGGCTGCGGGGCGCACGGGCGTGCGGGGCGGGCCCTCCCTCTGCGGCGCGGGGCGCGGGGCCTGGCCCAGCGCGGTCCGGGCCCGGCGGGGCGGCCCAGGTGTCCCCGCAGCGCCGGGGGGTCGGGGGCCGGCCTGGGCGAGTGGGCCCGGGTGGGCCCGCAGCCAGGCTTCCGACGGGCTGGGCCCGTTGGGATCCGTGCTCGGCGCAGGCTGCGTTCTTCCCGGGACTTAGCCTGGTCTTTTCTTTTCTGGACACTGCCGCCCTCTTAACAGCCCGCCAGGCGCCCGTGCAAGGCCCTGTCAGAGAGCAGCGTGGCGGCACAGAGACTGTGGGTCTTGATTCGTTAATGACCACGTTATTGGAGTGAAAGGGGTTATTTTACTAGTCACCTCCGCTCTGTGCCCCCTCATCCGCGGAAGCGAAGGGGGCCTTCCGCAGCCAGCCCCGCGCCCCCTCCCACAGGTCGGCTCTGAATGCCCAAGGCCGCCCCGGGCAGGGCACAAACGTCGGCATAGGAAAATAACTCAATTTTTAAAAATTTAATTAATTTATGTATCTTTTGTCTGCGATGGGTCTTCGTTGTGGTGCACTGCTCATTGCGGAGCACGAGCTCTGGGCACGTGGGCTTCAGTAGTTGTGGCTCGTGGGCTTCAGTAGTTGTGGCTCACGGGCTCTAGAGCACAGGCTCAGTAGTTGTGGCGCACAGGTTTAGTTGCTACACGGCATGTGGGATCTTCCCGGACCAGGGCTCGAACCCGTGTTTCCCTGCATTGGCAGGCAGATTCTTAACTACTGTGCCACCAAGGAAGTCCCTAAATAACTCACTTTTTAAAGCAGACTGTAAACTTCTTTGGGGATTATGAGCAGTTTAAGACTTTTTCTCATTCCCACAGCACCAGGCAGGGTCCTTAGCCCACAGTAGATGCCGCTCCGTGAGGGTTTGCATCTTGACTGGTGGAGCCCCACGGCACAGCAGCTGAGCCTGGAAATGGTTCTTGCTCCTGAGGCAGCACTGCCCACATTCCCACTCCTGCGGCTGCTTCCGCGTGACACCACCTGAGCGGTTATGCTCCGGACCAGCGGCCGCTGTTCCAGGACCATCGAGGAAAAAACTTTGCAACCAAAGCAGCCACAGAGAATGTGTTGCATTTGCTAGTGTCCAAAAAAGTGCCTCAACACAAGGCAAAAAACATCTCTTCTGTTTGGGTGATCTGTACCAGCCCCACAGCTGGCTTTTTACTCTGTTACTTGTTTCTAAATGTTTCAATGCTTTCCCCTAAGATCAGGAACAAGGCCCTGCATTCCAATCAACATCCTACTGGACGTACCATCTAATGCAATAACACAAGAAAAGGAAATTAAAAGGCATACAGACTTCGAAGGGAGAAATAAAACTGTCTTATTTTATGCGTGACCAAAAAAAAAAAGAATCAATAAAATTTCTCCTGGAACTAACAAGCAATTATAGAAAAATTACAGGACACAAGATTAAATAATGCAAAAGTCAATTACTTGCCTATATATCAACAATGAACAATTGAAATTTGAAATTAAAAACACCACACTACTTATATTAGCATCCAAAAATTAAATACCTTAGGTATAAATCTAGCAAAAATGTACAAGACCTATATGAGAAAAACCACAAAACTGATGAAAGAAATAACAGATCTGAATAAATAGAGAGATATTTCATGTTTGAATTAGTTTTTTAGTGCTGCTATCACAAACTGAGTGAACAAAACGACAGAGTTTCTTTTTTCTCTCACAGTTCTGGAGTCTAGAAATTCAAAATTACGTTTTGGGCCGGGCTCTGATCCCTGTGAAAGTTCCAGGGGAGAATGCTCCCTTGCTTCTTTCCAGCTTCTGATGGTGGCTGGCATTCCTAGGCTTCCAGCTCCTCCTTCCTGTGTCTGCCTCTGTGGTCAGATGGTTTTCCTCCCCGGGTGTCTCTGAGGTCACTGTTCTCTCCTCTTTAAAAGGCCATCAGTCATATTGGATTTAGAGTCCATCCTAATCCAGTGTGGCCTCATCTTAACTAATTACATCTGCAAAACTCTGTTTTCAAATAAGGTCACATTCACAGGTACTGGGGGTTAAGGCTTCAACATGTCATTTTGGGGGAACCGCATTCAACCCACAATGATGTTCTTGGACAGGAAGAGTTAACATCGTTAAGAAGCCAGCTTTTCCCAACTTGGTCTCTAGATTCAAGCTATCTCAATCCACATCTCAGCAAGTTAGTAGTGGATACAACAACAAGCAAGCCGATCGTAAAATTTATACCGGGCAAAAGAGCAGGAAGGCAAAAGGTAAAAGACCCAGAGTAGATGACAAAATATTGAAGAAGAACAAAGTTGGAGGATGGACACTATCCAACTTCAAAACTTACTATAAAGCTACAGGAATCAGGAAGGTGTGGTGCTGGTGAAAAAACAGAAACACAGATCAGTGGAACACAACAGAGAGCCCAGAAACAGACCCACATAAACACAGTGAACTGACTTTTGGTGAAGGAGCAAAAGCAATTCAATGAAGAAAGGATAGTCTTTTCAATAAATGGTGTTGGAACAACTGGACATTCACATGCAAAAAAAGAAAAAGAAAGAGAAAAGAAAAAGGAAGCAAGGAAGAAAGAGAGAGAGAGAAAGAAAGGAAGAATCTAGGGCTTCCCTGGTGGCGCAGTGGTTGAGAGTCTGCCCGCCGAGGCAGGGGACATGGGTTCATGCCCCGGTCCGGGAGGATCCCACGTGCCGCGGAGCAGCTGGGCCCATGAGCCATGGCTGCTGAGCCTGTACATCCAGAGCCTGTGCTCCGCAACGGGAGAGACCAGCAGTGAGAGGCCCGCGTACAGCAAAAAAAAAAAAAAAAAAAAGAATCTAGACACAGACGTTTCACAGAAATTAACTCAAAATGGGTTCTATCATAGATCTAAATGTAAAATCCAAAACTTTAGAAGACAGCATAGGAGGTAAAATCTAGAGGTACCCTTAGGTTTGGTGATGACTTTTTAGCTACAACACCAGGGAAGCGCAAAGTAAAACAGCAGTGAGATACCACTACACACCTGTTAGAATGTCTGAAATCCAAAACCATGAAAAGTCCAAATACTGCAGAGGGTGTGGGGGGCAACAGGAACCCTCACTCACTGCTGGTGGGAATTCAAAATTTACAGCCACTTTGGAAGACAGTTTGGCTGTTTCTTACAAGGCTAGCCTTACCATAGGGTCCAGCAGTTGTGCTCATTGGTATTTACCCAAAGAAACTGGAAACTTAGGTCCACATAAAAACCTGCGCGCGAATGTTTATAGCACTTTTATTCATAACAGTTGAAACTTGGAAGCAACCAAGATGTCCTTCTGTGGGTGAATGGATAAAGAAACTGTGATGCATCCAGACAATGGAATGTTACTCAGTGCTACAGAGCAATGAGCTGTCAAGCCACGAAAAGCCATGGAGGAAACTTAGGTGCATATTTGCATATTGCTAAGTGGAAGAAGCCAGTCTGAAAAGGCTACGTACTGTATGATTCTAACTATATGATATTCTGGAAAACGCAAAACTACGGAGACAGTAAAAAGATCAGTGGTTGCCAGGAGTTGGGGGGAGGGAGGGATGAAAGGATGGAGCGCAGAGGATTTTTAGGGTAAACTACTCAGTATGAGGCTAGAACGGTGCAGACACGTCTTGTACGTTTGTCCAAACCCACAGAAAGTACGCCACCAAGAGTGAACCCCAATGTAAACCATGGACTCTGGGTGATGATGTGTGTCTATAGGTTCACCTATCGTAACAAGGGTTCCATCTCTCGGGCATGTTGATAGTGCGGAAACTGTAGGAGAGAGGTGGTGTGTGGGAACTCTCTATACTTTCCGCTTGTAAACCTAGCGCTGCTCTAAAAAATAAAGTCTGTTAATTAAAAAATCAGTAAAGAAACGCCCTGGGCGCTTTCGCTTAAGGCCTGGCATTGATTCACAGAAGAGTGCTCTGTAACTGACAGCACTGACTCACAGCAAACCGGTGAAGTGTTGAAAGAGCTTTGCTCTCTTAAGAGGCGTGTTCCGTATCCCAGGGATCCCTGCGGTGGTTTTCTCTCTCATTCGCTCAGCCAATAGGTGAGGACTTCCGGTGTTCCAGGCCTCACACAGCGCCCGGCAGGGGCCTAGCGAGGGCGGGAGGCCTGGGCTGCAGCCCTCGGCCCCCTCAGCCCCTCTGCTGTCTGTGTCTCCTCTCAGCTGCCTTATGTCGGGGAGGGCTCCGGCCTCCACGCTCAGGGCCGCTCCTTTGCAGTGTCTCTGGGGAGGCTGCTTAGAAAGGGCTATGGGGGCTTCTGGCTTTCACGGAGGACGGGAAGGGAGCACCCCACATCGGCAGGTCTGGGTTCCCGGAGCGTTATTTTTCTGAGCAGCAAAGAGGGTTTGGACACACCTATCATCTACTCCGCTGGGGTTGTTTGCAGAATGGGAGCTGAGCTCAGTGCGCTGGGCTGTCCGGCCCGCGCGGCAGGACTTTGACCCAAAGCCGCAGCTGTTTCACTCCCGAGGCTTCCTTCAGGCCACAGCGCGGGCCATCCAGGCAGGCAGCCCTCCGTCTGGGCGGATCGGCGCCGTGCCCACCGCTGCCCGGTCTAATCTTTGATGAAAGCCTCTCTGCGCGGCTCGGAGGACACGCAGCCACGCCGCCTGGCAGCAGCTGGAGGCGGGCCCCCGTCCGTCTCGCCGCCCACACGGCTCGGGTCGCGTCGTCCTGGCCTGTGCACGTCCAGCTGGTGCCAGGAGAGCAGCTTAGCATCAGCTGGTCCACAACTCACATCCCTGAATCAGGTGGCACCGAAGTGCAGCATCTTCCGCGACAGGCCATTGCAACCTTGGAGCCATTTCCTCTTAATCGAGGTGAATGACACCCTGAGACCCGTGGATAGTGAGGACGTTGATTTAGTTTGTCCCTCGTGTGCTAGTTTCCAACGGGGCGAGGGAACGGTCGGTGGGGAAGTGGAGACTCGAAAGTGTCTTATTACGGATCCTGCCAAATTTGATCACACGGAAAGTCATGGGTTGGGGAGAGGGGAGAGCCTGGGGTTGGGGGAACGCTGCCCCATCCAGCCCCGCCCGGGATCCCAGCCTCCCACTGACCCGCCGTCCTCCCCTCCCCGGGCGCCATCACCTTGATTCTCTCCTCCCATTTCTCTGTTGTCTCTGTTCTCATCTTTCTGGTGACTTTATTCGGGCTGTTGTCACCTTTTCATTGGCTGATTCTTTCATTCACCTCGCTTGTTGAGGGCCCACGAATTGGGGGGCGGCCCTGGGGACCGTGTGGGGGGCCTGGACCCTGTGTCTGGGGCCTGCCGGAGGCCAGGCAGGCAGAGGGCCGGGGAGCCCCGAACCCCCAGTGCGGAGTGGCCGGAGGAGGTGAGAGGCTGCGGGCTGGCGGCCCAGGCCCTCACGTGGGCACCTAGAGGAGAGCTTCCGGCCGCGGAGCTGCCCCTGAGGCCGCCCTGCCCCACCATGGGCGCCCGCCGCCCACGTGGACCCGCCCGGCCGGCCCCGGGCACATCCGACCTCGCTGCCCTCCACGGCACGTGGTGCTGGTCGTTGCGCGTCTCTGGGTGACGCCGCCCCTGGGGTCTGGAGTTTGCTTCCTCCAGCTGGAAAATTCATTCCTGTTCTCAGGGCTCAGCTGACAGGCTGCTTTTCTTGGTTCTTATGAATAATAGGCATTTCCCCCTGACCGTTCTGTGTGTCGTTCACACGATTACTCCGTACTGAGGTCACTCTGTGATATGTGATACTGAGAGTTTACTTGCATGTTTTCAGGATAAAAGACCCCTGAAAACAGAAATATCATTGCCTCTTCTAGTACCCAGCACCCAGCCCCAGGACCAGCACCCAGCACCCAGCATCAGTGCCAGCACCCAGCACCCAGTATCCAGTGCCCAGCACAGCAGCCAGTAAAGTGCCTTGTCCACAGCAGGTGTGCAGGGAATTTTGTTAATTTGAATGAACACTCACTTCCTTAACCTGAGTAATGATTTTTTTTTTTTTACTTTTTAAAAAAAAATTATTTTATTTTTGGCCGCATTGGGTCTTCATTGCTGCGTGCGGGCTTTTCTCTAGTTGCGGTGAGCGGGGGCTGCTCTTCACTGCGGTGCACAGGCTTCTCATTTCGGTGGCTTCTCTTGTTGTGGAGCACGGGCTCTAGGTGCACGGGCTTCAGTAGTTGTGGCACGTGGGCTCAGCAGTTGTGGCTCATGGGCTCTAGAGCGTAGGCTCAGTAGTTGTGGCGCACGGGCTTAGTTGCCCCGCGGCGTGTGGGATCTTCCCGGACCAGGGATAGAGCCCATGTCCCCTGCATCGGCAGGCGGATTCTTAAGAACTGCGCCACCAGGGAAGCCCTTTAACTTTTTATTTTATATGGGAGTCTAGTTGATTAACAGCTGTGTTAGTGTCAGGTGTACAGCACAGTGACTCAGTCACACATATATATATATACGCATATGCCTATTCTTTTTCAGATTCTTCTCTCACGTAGGTTTTCTGAGTAATGATTTTAAAGACTCTTCCTTTGCTAGGAAATCAGCTCCGAAGAATTAGCATCTGTAGGTGTGAAGTTGCTGTCAACTTTTTCCCATGTCATCAAAACCCAGTGTCCTCGATAGCTGACAGCCAAGTCCACGTAGTTAAGTGTGGGGCAAGGAGCGACGCTGACGTGGCCCTTACCCTGCACTGGGGCACGCGGCTCAGCCCCGCAGAGCTGCCGCCGACGTCCGTAGGCAGGTGCGGTTGAAAGGTGGACACACGCACGCCTCTTGTGCTCGGTGGGCACAGGTGACATCGAGGCAGAGACCCGTCTTGCTGAGCCCAGGTCTGCCCTGTGGGTGTGACGGCTGCTGAGCTCTGCTGGCGGCCCCAGGGCCCGCCCGCTGGGAGCCGCCCCCCTCCGCGTGGTTTCTCACGGTCCTCAGCGGGGCCGGGGGGGGGGGGTGTCCTCACGCCACCCACTGTCTGTGGCCCACGGATCCCGCGGTGCTCTCCCACACGGGAGCTCATTGGAAAACAATTCTCAGGTGAGGTAGATGCTTCGCCTTTACAGAGGAAGGAGCGAGGGGTTCAGAGAGGGTCATTCATTTCTCCATTTCACAAGTATTTATTGGACGAGGCAGAGCCAGACACGCAGGCAGGCACCTGCCCGGACACGCGAGAGGGTCTGAACCCAGCCTCCTGATTCCCGACCTGGGCTCTTCCCGCCACCTCATGAGCCTGGAATGAAACGCGGGCAGAAATGGGGAGTTGGCAGCAACACCTCCATTCTGTAAAACAGAGCAGAGGCGTGACGCTGTGAACGGGAGGTGACGGAAGAGAACGGGGATGTCGACGGACGTCTGTAGCCCCTGCAGGAGCCCTGGGAGGGGCCCCGGTTCTAGGGGCTCAGCCCTCCTTCCAGTTTTTCACAAAATCAGGGCCAGCTTACGAGCGACATTGTCTCATTCCTCCCGCAGCGGAGAGTGCCCTGGAAGGACAGCGAGGCCACCTACGCACCCTTCACTCCTGTCCTTTGCAACGGTCCCCGGCAGAACTGGGCTGAGCTGCTGGGGGTCCCCGACCCAGGCCCCTCCAGGTACTGTGTTGGTCTCTGATTTGCTCACAGATGGGACGGCCTGTGGCCAACAGTGACCCGGAAAGCTCGCCCGTGTCCTTCAGCGGAGTCAAGGCTTTCTTAGGGCTTTTGCAGACGACTGTCACCCACATATCCAGGCATCGTCTGCACAGTTGTTTGTGTGCAGATAATGTGCTCGCGGGTGGTGTCTTAACTGGTTTTAAGCTTCACGACGATCCTTGAAACGCAAGTGGGGTCCCCATTCTACGGTCGGGGGCTAAGTGGCGCGGGCAGGACGCACAGCTAGGAAACGGCTCGAGGTAGGACTGGCGCTCCGTCTCCTGGCCTCGGGGCGGGGACCCCAGGCACGTGGAGGAGTCTTAGTCCGGAGCCCATGCTCTGCCGGCGAGGCCACAAGGATGGGCTTCTGGTCCCTGAGCTCCACGCAGTCGTCCACCAAGCTTGCGTCCAAGGGCTTACGTGCGTCTTTCTAGGGAAGGTGTCGTAGCGTTGATTAGACTCTCAGAGAGACCCACAGCCTCTGAGGGACGGTCAGGGGGTCCTGACGCTCCGCTGTCCACTGACTGCTCTTCTGTCTCTGTGCCAGCCGCGCCCTCCTGGAGAAGACCAGCTCTTTCCCGTCTAAGTTTCTGGCCTTTTTGAGGTCTTGGAAATGTAACGTCAGGTTCCATTTATCACGCGAGTAATTCCGCCCAAACAGTTGACTCCTATGAGGTTGATTATAAATGTTCCTAACGATGATCCTTCTCCCCTGTCGTCTGTCACGCAGCGTGGACCCAGACGCAGGTGAAGGGGCCGTAAAGCTTGAGGTTAAGGTTGTAGCCGTAAAAGGCTGAGCCTCTTGGGGTCTTTTTACACTTGGAAGCAGCAGCTCCGCTGTCTGGAGAGCTGCCCCTTGACCTCCGTCTCTTCGAGGCACCCCTCGTCCGCGACATCCTCCAGGAGCCGTTCGCGGGGAGCCAGCGCTGTCTGGCCCTGTCTGGGCAACGGGAGCTTGAAAAGCATCCTGACGTTCCATGTGCACAAGGCTCATTTCCCCAGCGCTTCCGCACTAGGCCTGTGCCACGCAGCCGACGGCTGGGAGCTGATCGCCCGCGGAAACACCAGGTGGGCGGCCAGCTCAGGAAGAGTGACCCGTTCGTAGACAGCGCGGGGCTGACGGGGGCAGAGGAAGGACCAGCACCAGGTGCGGATCCACCGGAAGCCCGGCTGTCACACGGGGCACGGCGGCCGCCCCGGACAGAGCACCTGGGCGCAGGCAGCCACCTGCTTCCCTGGGGTGACACGGGCTCAGCTCACACCTCCAGGCCCGTTGGCCCTCCTTTTCCGTAGTACGCGGAGTGACTATTTCAGTGGCTCTTTTAATTTTAAAAGGAGAAACTGAAAAGAGTAAAAATCTGCGTTTTATTTGTAGCGAGCCACCTGTCTGTGGGTCTTGGGGGAGGGTTGGGGAAAGTGGCGGAGCTGCGGGCGTGAGCAGCCCTGGTGCCCGGCAGGTACCATTAATTGACGTAAACCCAGAGGAGGGCTTAGTCACCCGAATGACGGCTGACCTCTTCAGAGCTGCCTGTGGCAGGAACCGAGTTTTGTCGACGATGGAAACTTTTATTAGAGTTATCGCTTAAGTTGTCGGTTCTGTGTAGCAAACGGCTCCAAAACTTAGTGGCTTAAAAAACCACCGGTGCGGGCTTCCCTGGTGGCGCAGCGGTTGAGGGTCCGCCTGCCGATGCAGGGAACACGGGTTCGTGCCCCGGTCCGGGAGGATCCCACGTGCCGCGGGGCGGCTGGGCCCGTGAGCCGTGGCCGCTGCGCCTGCGCGTCCGGAGCCTGTGCTCCGCCACGGGAGGGGCCGCAGCGGTGAGAGGCCCGCGTACCGCAAAAAAAACAAAACAAAAGATGCCGAGGCCCAGTTGCCTTCGTTTCTTCCACAGGGTGTGAAATGGCTTCTGCTGCGGCTTTAATTGCTCTTTCGCTGATGGCCAGACACGTTCAGCACTTTTGCATTGGCTCACTGGGCACGTGCATGTCTTCTTTTGCCCATTTTCTAAGATTCATCCTTACCTGTTAGGTAAAAAAAAAAAACAAAACAACAAAAAAAACCCCACCACCGGTGGGTTATTTCTCATGACCCTGTGGGTTCTGACCGCCTCACGGAGGGGGTGTCCCGTGCAGCTTGTCCGCCGGAGCCGGCACACCCAGGCTGGCCCCCCGCCCCGGGGCTCTCTACTCGTGGGACTCAGCCTGAGCTGAGCTGCCTTTGGGGTGCAGGAGCCCCTGGCTTGGCGCAGATTCAGGTCTGCCATACAGTACTCGCCCGGCTTGGCCGTACCCCTGCCTCTGGCCCATCACGGCTCTCTGTCCTCGGAGGCTGTGCGAATGCAGGTCGACAGCGTGCAAAGCCTGTGTGCGCAGCTACCTGACACGGTCTGCAGAGCAACTGTAGCCCTCACACCTAAGAAACCACATCTCGGAGCAGGACGGGGACGAGCCTGGCGTCCCACGAGGAGCGAGAGACAGAGCGGGACCTGCCCTCGTGGCCCTGGGCCCCGTTGCTGCGGAAGCTGCTGTCGGACAAAGCTTCACCCGGTGAGTGTGGACCTGGTATTTGGAAACACCCCAAAGTCGCTCTGCATCTGGGCTGCTTACAAAGAAGTGGCTGAGCTGGGGAAACACCACTCGGCTAAGTGAGAAGTGGGGCCGCGTTACTTTTTTTCCTGCGTGTCTCAGAGCTGACTCCGAGTGGATGTGGACACGAGTGTGGCCCGAGCGGGCGTGCGAGTCCCCCGTCGCTGCTGCGGGGCCCCCCTGGTGAGCACGACAGGCCTGGGGGGGGGTCCCTGCCGGGCCCCGATGGTGGTCGCCAGCTCTGCACTGGGGAATTCTGCTATCATTTATTGGTTTGCGGTCATTTTGCTTCCTTTTCAAGCTCTCTTCAGAAACATGCTGGGAAAGAGGGAAGCTTTGAAATTAAAACCTTTTATCTTAAAAATTTTTCTCCCTAATGAGCGTCTCCAGTTTTTCTCTCATGTCCTTCTTGTCCTGGTGGCTGTCGCACTCTGTCATTTCCTTAAATGTGATCCATTTATTCATAGTTTCCTTTTTTGTGCTTTTCACGGGCGGGCAGCGGGCAGGTCTCTTCACCCTCGTGTAGGGCTTATTATTTTCCTTCTTCTTCATGCTCGGAGTCTGACAGTCACTCTTTTGACAACAATGCTTTCATTTGGCTGAGTTCAGCCAGCCCCTTACTTTCCCAAGATCAGGTATTTTAGAAACATTTTCTTGGAGCCTCAAAATATTCTATGCATTTTTCACAGCATAGAAGTTCTTGTAGGCTTAAACAGTTTGCCATTTGTCACTCACCACGGAGAATTTGTTTTTGTGTTTTTTTTTCTGTTTCGTTTTGTTTTTATAAGGTATAATTGACATATAACGTTTTATTGGTTGCAGGTGTACAATATAGTGATTCGATATTTGTATGTATTGTGAAATGGTCACCATGGTAAGTCTAGCTAACATCCGTCAGCATCCACAGTTACAGAATTTTGTTCGTTCCTTGTGGGGAGAGCTTTTTTTTTTTTTTTTTTTTTGTGGTACGCGGGCCTCTCACTGTTGTGGCCTCTCCCGTTGCGGGGCACAGGCTCCGGACGCGCAGGCCCAGCGGCCATGGCTCACGGGCCCAGCCGCTCCGCGACACGCGGGATCCTCCCGGACCGGGGCACGAACCCGTATCCCCTGCATCGGCAGGCGGACTCTTAACCACCGCGCCACCAGGGAAGCCCGGGAGAGCTTTTAAGTTCTACTCTCTTAGCAACTTTGAAATGTACACGCAGTGTTGCTAACTATAGCCCTCATGCTGTGGGCTGCACCTTCAGGACCAAACTTACTTCACAACTAGCAGTTCGTGCCCTCTGAGTCCCTCACACACCTCCCTCACCCCGCCACCACCTCTGAGAGTCATCAGCCTGTTCTCCGTATCTACGTGCCTGGTTTTTGTTGGCTGTACGAAGTGAGATCATACGGTACCTGCCTTTCTCCGTCTGACGTATTTCACTGAGCATTAACGCCCTTGAGGTCCATCCACATTTTTGCAAATGGCACCATTTCCTTCTTTAGGCTGAACAAGTAATGTTCCATTGTGTGGGGAACACATCATTTTTTTAATCCATTCAAACACTGATGGACATTTAGGTTGTTTCCAGATCTCGGCTATTGTAAATGATGCTGCAGTGAACTTGGGGCGCAAGTTAGCGTTGTTTTTTTCTGATAAGTATCCAGAAGTGGGGTTGGAGAACTTCTTGTAAGTGCGCTGGCCATTCATGCATTTTCTCAAGGCAACAAAGGCCTATCAAGCCCCTGCTGTGTCCTGAGCACTGGGGTTATAGTGGCGACAAGGCAGATGGAGACCCAAGGGATTTAGCATTTAGTAGCCATTGCCTGAAATCTTGTGGTTTCTCAGAGCTTTCTGACAGTTGTGCAGATGGGTTGTCAGCTACTGTCCATTTTGCTTTAAGCTGGTGTCAGGAGCCACGACCGGCAACGACACAATTTTAGGCAATGAAATGGCAGCAGATCGCTGGGAACTCCAAGTAGGGGTGTGAGGCAGGGCCAGCAGTTTAGTTAAACGACAGTGTTTCTTTAAAAAAAAAAAAAAATTATTTATTTATTTTTGGCTGCGTTGGGTCTTCGTTGCTGCCCGTGGGCTTTCTCTAGTTGCTGTGAGCGGGGGCTACTCTTCCTTGCGGTGCGCGGGCTTCTCATCGCGGTGGCTTCTCTTGTTGCAGAGCACGGGCTCTAGGCGCGCGGGCTTCAGTAGTTGTGGCGCGTGGGCTCAGTAGTTGTGGCTCGCGAGCTGTAGAGCGCAGGCTCAGTAGTTGTGGCGCACGGGCTTCGTTGCTCCGCGGCATGTGGGATCTTCATGGACCCGGGCTTGAACCCGTGTCCCCTGCATTGGCAGGCGGATTCTTAACCACTGCGCCACCGGGGAAGTCCCAATGACAGTGTTTCAAGTGAGCAGTCAGGAAGTGCTTTATCACGACTCCCATTTCGAGATGAACATTCTCTCTTCCAACAAATGGATGACAGGGTGACAGCAGGTGACTGGACAGGGAGGGGACAGTCAGTCAGCAGCAGGATACGCTGGGATGAGCCGCTGTGAGAGCTACGGCCAGTCTGCCGGACCCGCCCGCGCCCCGAGGTTTTCGCCTGACCGTTCCAGCAGAAAGTCACCCCTCCCCTCCCACTCCTTCCTCCTCAGGCACCTTCTCAAACTGCCTGTTCTGTAGCTTTACAGCTTCCTTAGTGGGGTGACGAGCTCCTCCGGGACAGGAAGTCTTCCTTCCGGGCCTCTCTCCACTCTGTGCCTGGGGCGACGTCCGATGCTCACTGGGGCTCGTTCGCTCCAGCATTCCATCAGCCCCTGGGCAACGTACCATAGCATCGTCTGCACAACCCGAGTCGCCCGTAAGGAAAGGCCTTCAGGGATATTGATAACCACATGCTCTTGGGAGGGGCTCAAAGTCTTAAATCCCATTCACGTCTGTGAGTGGGGACAGTATGCCGATGTGTGAATAAGGAAGACGAGCATTGCACTCATAGGGGAGTTGACTATCCCAACTTCCTAAGGGAAGAGAACTTAGGACAGAGCCCTCCTTGCTTCTCAGAGCCCCATGTTTTAGGGCCCGAGGAAGGGAGGAGGGGGCATATGGCGTAATCAATTTGGACGGCTGACCTGGGTGTTTCGGGTCACGAACGTTTCCTTGTCCTTAAGTTGTCCTCTCCGTCGTGAAAACAGCGTTAAGAGCTAAATGTTTCATCTTCAGAGGTCTTGCATTTCAAATCCATTATAAGTCTGCGGGGTCAGATGCCACCGGCAGTGGCAGCGCTTCTCTGGGGCTGCTGAGGGCGAGGCCGCCGTCCCTCCGGCCGGGAGGTTCTGTTTCCCAGTTCTGTCTCACTTGGGACTAAACACTTGCCGAGTGTCCTGGTAAAACTATGTTCCATTATTTAAATTTGTGAAATACAGGTTGTAATTGTATTTCATGCCGTTGAACTCAATATTGACTGAAGTACTAGTTATTTAAAACATTTTATCAAAATAGTAAGTGTACACAGTTTAAAAATTCAAGTAGACCTAAAAGGCTTTCAAGAAACCGTTCAGCCCTCCACCCAGCCCTCTACTTAGAGCGACACTTTGCCCCAGAGGCGACCAAAGCCCTTCACTGCCTCTAGCTCTTCTGAGAGTCACCCCGTGATTTCTACACAAAGTGCTTATTCTGCGATTTCCTGACTCGGGGTTTTAGCCCCGCTGACGTTTATGGCACTTGCAGGGCTGGCTTCTCGTCACCCTCGCTGCTCCGGCCCAGCGCCCACCCCTCCTCTCTGTCCTCGTCACTGACCCACGTCCCGAGCCCTGCTTAAATACATAGTGGTTCTTTATGTTATCTTCCCCGCGCACACAGTCACTTCCGGCGGCCGTGCTGTTTACACCGTCCTTGTCTCCCGACCTCCCGCCCCCGCAGCCGCAGGGACGGCGCTTCCTTCCGCCGGCCGCTCTGTGGTCTATTGTTCGCCTTCCTCTGCCTTTGCGCACGCCCGTCACGTGCTCGGCCTCCGGGCCGGGGCTCTGACCTCTGCGCGCTCCGTGCGTCCCTCGCTGTCCCCGCACCGTGTGCGCGGGCCCCGGGCCTGCCCGCCGCCCCCGCGGGGGCCACGCTTCTCCTTGCCGTCTTCCCTCACTCTGCGCAGGCCAGTCCTCCAGCAGCCTCTCGAGAGAGAGAGGGAAGGTGGCGGGCCAGGCGCTGGGTCCTCCTGTCCCCTCGCCCCGCCCGTCCGCCTCGCCTCGCCTCGCCTCTCGTCTCCGCTTCGGTGTGACGAGTGGCACCGTCCTCCGGCCGTCACTGGGCTGGCGCCGCAGGTGGGCGTGGAGCCGAGGGCAGCAGCCCCGTCCCCCAGCTCCCAGGCCCCCCAGTGCCCGTAGGGGGCGGGGGGCGCCCTGGCAGACGGGCCCTCTGACGAGCCTCGTGGGGTGAAGGGACGGCCCCCAGGCCCCCGAGGTGATGCCTGAAGTCAGGGCCTGGAAACCGAGTCTGAATCAGACCGTCCCCTTCCACCCAGCAGCCGACAGGCCAGCGTCTGCAAACACGGGTCAGCGCCCAGAGCTGCCGGGCGGCGGGGTGGCCGGGCCGGGCCCCGGGGAGGAGGTGAGGACAGGAGGGGTGGCAGAGGTAACGGGGGTGTGGCTCCGGGGAGAGTGAGTCACGGTAGCGGTGCCGGTGCTGGGTGCCAGGGGCGCGGCGAAGGAGGGCGCGCAGACACGGCGGCCAGCAGCAGGGCGCGGGGGCGGCCCCTCCCCGGCTCTCGCTGACCTCAGCCGGCGGCCCCCACCCCGGGGGAAGGGTGCCTTGGCGACACGGGCGGGAGCAGCCGCCTCAAAGCCTCTTTGGAGCATTAAATAATGTGTCATAGGCCATCAAAGCCCTTAATAAATATGATGGGTGTCTCTTTTCGGTCCAGGAGACTCAGCTGTGGCTGCAAAAGACGTAGAGCGCCGGTCTGAGGAGCCCTCTGTACAGGCAGAGGAGGGGCAAGGTCCTTCTTCGGGGGCAGTGGCAGGCGGCCCAAGGACAGAGCCGACCCCTGGCCTCTGTGGCGGGTCCCGCAGCGTCTGCCCTGGGCCCTGGCTGTTCCCAGGAGGGAGCCCAGTGGAAAATTTTGAGCTGCAGTGAGAAACTGTGTACGGTCTTGGAAACTGAAGATGTTCCTTTAAAAGAAAAATCAGTGCTTTTTAAAGTCAAGTGACAGCATTGACCATTATCTGCTTTTCTCTCCTGCCAGCTCTAGAGTTTTCTTGGGATATTATCAGGGCAAGTATCAGAACAATGCCCACTTCTGTTTTGTTTTTAACCTGAATAACAAATGACCAATCAGCAGATGTGGGCCAAGCAAGGAAGCTTCTCCGAACACTGGACTTCTGCAAAAAATGTAGAGGCTTGGTGGTGCTTGCTGTTTTTTTCCTTCTCTTTTCCCCAGTGAAGGTCCTTTTGGTGTTTGGTTTGCGAGGGCTACTGAAGATTGTTTGGGAACTTGACTGCTGCGGCAGAGTCCTGACGTTGTTTTCTTGCCAGCTGTTATTTATTAGCCTACAGAAATCAAACAAGTAAAAGCCATCTCTCCGAAACAAACCCCGAAACCAAAACAAAACACGCACACGCACCCACAGCTTTCCTATGGTTGCTGCTGAGAAACAGGACGCTTTTTAAACTTCGTGTCCGCAGTATAGCAAACAGCGCGTTAACCTGATTATTTGTGTTGTTGTTGATACGGTTTTCTTCTTGAAGGAGGGAGTCAAGTTAAACATGAGCGTTTTGGGGTCCCTTTTATCCACCTTAGTTTGCAGGGGTCTGGCGGGCGGGTTCGAGGGCTGGTTCCCATGTTCACTGCGTGGGGTTCACACTCCCTCCCCTTCAAACTGTCACCCGCTTCCTGGTGACTTATGACCCTCTGGCTCCCGCGCACGGGGCTGTAAGGACTGGGCCGTGGGGTCTTCAGCTTCGCGCCGAGCTCGAGGTCGCGGCCCGAGGCTGTCGGTGGGGCCCCGAGGCCGTCCTCCGACCCTCTGGTTCTGGGAGAAGAAGATGGGCCAGCACGTGCTGGCTTGTGTTCCGGTTGGTGTGTGCGGTCCTCTGCTTGCTGTCTGTCCCCTCGTCACATGGTTACCTCCTGAAGGGCAGGGTGCCCGTCTTGTTAGTCTTTTTTCCCCGCCTCCAGCGTGTGCCCATGGATGGCGCCAAGTTGATGGAGGGGGAGGGGAGGGGGGAGGGGGGGGAGGGGGGAGGGGGAGAGGGGAGGGGGAGGGGGAGGGGAGGGGGAGGGAAGGAGGTGGCAGCGAGTGGGCGGGCCCAAGGCCTGAGAAAGTCCCTCCCCTGCCGCCGGGCCTGGCCTGGGGTTCTGATCCTCGGTCCCGGGGATGGGGGGTGTGGCAGGATCTGAGCTCTCAGTGGCCCCGGTGGCCGTCACAGCACCACGTGGAGGCCCCCAGGAGGGGATCGCCCGGGGGCCTCGATGGGACCGGCCCGTGAGGCTCAGGGGCTCCTTCAAAGTGGAGAGTGGCCGCACCGCTTTCACCTCATGCTCCTCTCCCCAGCTTTTATACCCCAAGGCCAAAAAATAGCGTGAAACAACCTCTGTCAGTGTGTTCCAGTGTTTACTGAAAGGGTCATAACCGGTGCAAAAGTCCAGAGGGCGCAGATGCTCTGTGACCGCTCTCGGGCCGCAGCCCTTTCGGAAGAAGGCTGCGCGAGGAGCAAGAAAGCTGCTGCTCTAATAAAAGTTAGACTGGAATTTCCATCAAGGTTTCGTAGGTGGATGCAATTTTACTAACGACCGCTCCCTCGTTCCCCACCTGCAACATTCAAAACAGGTAGGGCCCGGTGAACACACACTTGTGCGTGTGTGTGTGCACACATTTTTACGTTGCCAGGTCGGGATGGGAGTTTTTCCTATGAGACAGGGATGTTCAACAATGTATCTCAGGATACATTTAGTTCACTTTTGTTATCAGACTAGCTCTTCTAAACATAATCAACACACAACAGATTCATAGGAAAACTTAAGCGTAAGCCTGGACTTAGTCTTTTTTTTTTTTTTTTTTTTTTTTTTTTTTTTGCGGTACACGGGCCTCTCACTGTTGTGGCCTCTCCTGTTGCAGAGCACAGGCTCCGGACGCGCAGGCGCAGCGGCCACGGCTCACGGGCCCAGCCGCCCCGCGGCATGTGGGATCTTCCCGGACCGGGGCACAAACCCGTGTCCCCTGCATCGGCAGGCGGACTCTCAACCACTGCGCCACCAGGGAAGCCCTATATTCATCTTTATAATACAGTGGAATATTACTCAGCCATAAAAAGGAACAAAACTGGGTCACTTGTAGAGATGTGGATGGACCTAGAGACTGTCATACAGAGTGAAACATGTTGACTGTTTTCACCTAAGGAGGTCCTGAGGCTTAGCCGTTGGGTCCCAAACACAGCTGATCTGCCTTTTGCACAGTGGTCCTTAAGGCACCCAGGGGGCTGTGTGCTGCCCTGTGCCTCACTCACCAGGGAGCTAACTGCCTCATTTTCCTCGTTAAACTCCCCTAAGCTGCTCCCGGAAGGCGAGGTCTGTTGCCCTGGCCTCTTCACCGCAGGCTCGCCTTTCCTCCCAGGGGCTGGTCAAAGCCTGTCTTCGTCTTTGCAGTTGAAAACATGGACAGTTTAGACCCTGGGGCTTCCTGGGGGCATCCTGTCCCCTTTAAACATCTTTGCTGTGAGCTGATGCCAGAATCAGGTGAGGCTCTGGGGACGCTGGGACGGCAGGCACGGGCTCTGCCGTGAGAGGGACGTGTGACTCCGGGAGAACCGGGGCTGGGCGGCTGCGGACTGAGCCTGCCCCCGAGTTCACACTTGAAGCTCTAACGCCTGTGCCCCAGAATGTTACTGTGCTTGGGGACAGGGTCTTTAAAGAGGTGACCGAGTTACAGTGAGGCCTTGGGGTGGGCCCTTTTCCAACCCGACTGTGTCCTTCTACGGAGAGAAAGTTTGGACCGAGAGAGATGCTATGGGTGTGGGAAGACAGAAAGGGCCTTGTCCATGTTAACTGGGTTGTCATTTTTCTTATTTAGCTATAGTTTTTATTTTAAAATAAGATACGTAATTATTAAAATTATTTTATATAAAATAAATATAAATTATTTTATTTTCAAAGACTATATATATATATATTTTTTTTTTTTAAATTTTCTCCCAGTCTGTGGCTTGCTTTTTCACTCTCTTAATGGAGTCTTTTGTTGAACTCAAGTCTTAGTTTAGATCTTAAATTAAGTAAATTTCTTAAGGTAATTTAAGTATGAAGTAGATAATTGTCAAAACCGTCCAATTTGTTAATTTTTTCCTTTATAGCTAAGACTTTTTGTGTTCTTCTGCCTTTCACATTTAGAACTACAATTAAACTGCAGTGATTTTGCTGATGGTGTGAAGTATCGGTCAAGGTTCATTTTTTCCCGTATAGATAGCTAATTGATCGAGACCGTCTATCAAAAAAAGAAAATCCTTCCCTCACTGCTGTGTTTGCAGGGCTGCCTTGGTCATAAATCAAGCATCGCATCCGACTCTTCTCTCCCTGGCTATGTTCCTTCTCCGAGGGGTCCCCCTGCCCGGTCCCATCGCCACGCCTCGTAGGGCACGCCTTCCTTGTTACTCTTCCTCAAGAGGGTCGTGGTTATTCTCGACGCCTTGCGTTTCCATACACATTTTAGAATCAGCTTTTCAATTCCCGTTAAAAACTGTGCTGGGGGCTTCCCTGGTGGTGCAGTGGTTGAGAATCCGCCTGCCGATGCAGGGGACACGGGTTCGAGCCCGGGTCCGGGAAGATCCCACATGCCGCGGAGCAACTAGGCCCGTGAGCCACAACTACTGAGCCCGCGCGCCCGGAGCCCGTGCTCCGCGACAGTGAGGGGCCCGCGCACCGCGATAAAGAGCGACCCCTGCTCGCCACAACTAGAGAAAGCCCTCGCACAGAAACGAAGAGCCAACACAGCCAAAAATAAATAAATAAATAAGCCAAGCATTTGAAGCAAAAAAAAAAAAACGAAACAAAACAAAACTGTGTTGGGATTGCATTGTGTTCCTTTGGGGAGAATTGATATTTTTTACCATATTGAGTCTTCTGATCAAGAGCACGGGACATTGTTCCATTTCCTTAGATCTCTTCTTCACTTCCTCTCAGGAATGTTTTTACCGTGATCCACCTCGTGTTGGATCTATTCCCAGGCACAGTCAGTTGTCCTTGTTTGTGGATTCCGCAATTTGCCTATAGTGGCTAAAATTTATTTCTGACTCCAGACTCAATACCTGTGGCAAAAAAAAATTGAGTCACCCAATGCACATTCCCAGCTGAAGTCCAACAGGGTTGGGTGCTGCTTTCTCATTTCCGCTCTCATACTGTAGACAAGTATCCTTTTCGAAATCTAGTTAATGTCACCTTTCCCACATTTCTGGTAAATTTTTTTTTTAAGGGGAGAAGGAGTAATTCTGCATTTAAAATAGCCACAAAGTGTAGGGCTGAAGTGCTGTCTGGTGTCCTAAATACAAGAAGGCTGTGATGTATTTACCTTATGGAGAAAATACGTGTGTCAGGTACGGTTCATTGAGGCTGGAGTTACAGTGCTGTTGGCTATGAGTTCAATGCTAGTGAAGCAACAATACATATTAATTAGGTGTCTTGAAACAGAACACACATAGAACAAGGTTCTGTACTGATCCGTTGATGAAAATGTGGCCAGAGCCTCACAGGAACCTCAGCCTTTATTTCCCCAGAAAAGATGGTGCAGGATTTGCTGGTTCAGTGTTTGCGGTGACTTTATGGAACGCAACTACCGCATATAATGAGAACTATTTGACATTTTCCATACTGCTGTAAATGTTATCTTTGGAAATTTTCAGCGTTTAAAGTATTTGTTACTGGTATTAAGAAATCCAATTAATTTTTGTCATAACTGCAGTATGGTCTATTAAAAATATTCAGCTAAGAGATTACATTTGAAAATTGCTGATAAATAACTAACAACTTTAGAAAATTTAAACTATTTGTCATTAGTCCTTTAAAAATTTTATATTTTATAATATTATTTTGCAAAATCATACAGGGTTTAGAAAGATTCAAATGTATCACTCTTATTTTTAAGTGGGATTCAAACTTTCTAATATGTCATTATTACGGGATTAATTAAAGAGGAATATAAATAATGAATAGTTTAGAAACCTGACAAATGAGTAAAGGAAACAAACAAACAAAAAAACCACCACTGAAGACTTATTTTTCCCCCGATGCATTGAATGGGTGGCCTTGAGAGAGCGACTTACGGTTATTGAGAGGCAGTTGCGTATTTTTGATCGCACAGTAAGTTTGGTCTGTGGAGGCTCTGCAGTTCTATGAACGTTAGCGCAGGGGTAGGTCTGTGTGACTTCCACCCCAGGCAGGGTACAGAGCGCCAAGCCCTCTGCTACCCCCTGCAGTCACCCCAGCCCTCACCTTAGCGGTCACTCATCGGTCCCCCGTGACTACAGTTTTCTCTGGTTGAGAACGTCACATAAACACAAGAGGAAAAGCACAAAGTTTTTCACAATCTGGACTTGGCCCATCTCTCTAGCAAATCATTTGCTTTTCTCTTACTCGTGTTTCTCGTTCAATACTTGGTCAAATGTCATTTCTCTGGAAAGTGTCCCTTGACCTCTGTTCACTGTTCAGGCTAATTTTTATGTCCTTTCTCTGGGCGTCCGTAATATCCGTGCATCTTTTATCAGTTTTCATCTCTGTTAGATACCAAGTTTCTTGGGGGGGCACCGATTATGCCTTATTCCAATTTGTTTCCCAATTGCCTATCATAATACATATGTGTATGTATACACACACATATGTATATAATGAATCACTTCTTAGGTATTTGAGTAATAGATGAAGAATTGAGAGAGATGCTGAAGAAGGTGACACTGGTGCTTCTAACGTTGGGTGTCTGGGTGCTGGAGCTGAGAAAAAATAAAAGGAACGGCACGTAGTAACTTCGAACTGCAAGAATTTGAGAAAGTTTCTTAGAGAAAAAAGTCAGATTCCATTATTTATTAGATATTGTAAGTCCACACGTGCGTTCAGGTAGTCTAGCACAAGTGTCTTCATAAATATCACCGTACTGCCTGGCAGTGATGCTAGGAAGCAGTGAGGGTTGGATCAGGGGAGATTTGCAAACTATCGCCCATCTCTCTAGTTCTAAAGAGGGGCTTTGGAATCACCTCCGAAGTCAGTGGGACTGGGGTGGTGGTGCCGCAGACCGCTGACCTCAGTTTTAGTCAGAGCTCTGCTTTTGTTTCAATGCGAAGAAAGAGTTCTACCGCTTAGAAAAGTAAAAAGTTGGAGCACCACGGCCGCAGACCAAATAGCAATGCAGCCCATGTCCACGCTAGATGTGCCAACTCCCCCAAGACTCATTTCCGCCGGGGTGTTCTTTACTTAGACCATTTTCTTTGGCATTTGATCCTATTAGCACTTAGAATCCACTCTCGTCCTGCTTTCTTGAATTTCTGCCATGTTCTAGAAACCGCCATTCATTTGCATGCTTCTCTGGAGGTCTGTCCTGGGAACGTGGTCTTCAGCCAAGTCCTGAAGCTCCTTCACTGGGCAGCAGGCCTTCATCTCCTCGCTTCAGAGCCCCTCGCGGCGGAAATCCTCAGTGGATAATTGCGTTAGTAATCCATAATCCTTTCACTAAGGCTGGTCATTTTTACTTGTTTTATAGCGCTCATTACGTAGCACAGAATTCTGAGGCTTGTGAATGACAGAAATAATACCACCTGAATTCCAAAGTCAAGTTCAGAAATAGTATTCGAATTTAGTACTGTGCGCAATCGTGATGAACTCATCGTGTCTTTTTTTTTTTTTTTTTTTGCGGTATGCGGGCCTCTCACTGCTGTGGCCTCTCCCGTTGCGGAGCACAGGCTCCGGACGCACAGGCTCCGCGGCCATGGCTCATGGGCTTAGTTGCTCCGCGGCACGTGGGATCTTCCCGGACCAGGGCACGAACCCGTGTCTCCTGCATCTGCAGGCGGATTCTCAACCACTGCGCCACCAGGGAAGCCCCATCGTGTCTTTAACCACAGTTAAAGGAGTTTCCATTGTGAGCGGGAGGGCCAGCAGGGGATTGCCTTCAAAGGAGGGTGGCGGCGACAGGAGGGACGGGGTGGGTTCAGGAGCAGGAACTCCTGACGGGGAGGAAGAGCGGGTTCCGTGGGTGTGGAGGTGTGGAGGTGTCAGGAGAGACAGCTCCAGCAGGAAGCGTCTGCAGGTGGAGCAGGTCTGAGCGGTGACGCGACCCAAGACGTGGCCCCGCCGGCGGGAGGGCGACGTAACGAGGAGAAGCCCAGCTTGTCAGGCAGCTAGCCGGTCGGGTGGACGGCTGATGGGGCTGCTCCGGCCGGTCAGCTTTCTCCCACCCTGGGTGAAAGCTCGGCGCTTCGGATCGCATCCACCGGCCCCACTTTCTTCTCGGCGATCGTCTTGCCGGAGCCTCTGTCCTCCTCTGACCTCCAGGCTGGATGCTCAGCCACCTTCCCCGCGCCGACGTCCCGGAGACTCAGGTTGCCTCTTATGTGTGTCGGGTTCCTGACTAAAGGACCCATGTCTTCCTCCTTCTCTTTGTTGACTCCCTCGTTTTGGTGGCGAGCACACTTGAGGAAGTTCCTGAGGAAAGGCGCATGGAAAGCGAATTTTCTGAGACCCTTCGTGTATGAGTGTCTCTAACCTCAGTCTCGACTGGTGGCTGAAGGTGGTAACCGTCGTCTTCCGGATTCTAAGGTGGCTGCTGCGAAGTCTAAGGTTGTCCTGTTTACGTCCCATCGGGTTTGCTGAGTCTTTCCTTGGCGTGTGTTCAGTCTGCTGATTCATCCATTAAAGGAATTCTTCAATTTGATGTCATGTTTATTCGCTTCCAGTTTTTCCACTTGATTCTTCACTACAGTCCCCATGTCTCTGCTGAAGGTCGCCTCGCACGTTGCCTACCTTGTCTAGCAGATCTTTTAACAGATTAATCACTGTTTTAAGGAAGTACTTACAACACCTGGGTCACCTCTGAGTCTCGTTCTGTTGACTCTTTATCCCTTAACAATGCGTGTTTTATTCTTGCTCTTACATATATCTTGTAATTTTTTTTTTTTTTTTTTTTTTTTTGGGGTACGCGGGCCTCTCGCTGTCGCGCCCCCTCCCGTTGCGGACCACAGGCTCCGGATGCGCAGGCCCAGCGGCCACGGCTCACGGGCCCGGCCGCTCCGCGGCACGTGGGATCTTCCCGGACCGGGGCTCGAACCGCGTCCCCCGCATCGGCAGGCGGACTCGCAACCACTGCGCCCCCAGGGCAGCCCTGTCTTGTCATCTTTGATTGAATATAGGACATTGCAGGCAGAAGGATAGCAGAGACCTAGGTAAACAGAATTACACGCAGAGATGGGCATGTGTGTGCCGTCAGGACTTGGTGTGGAGGGCTTAGCGGATCTAGAGGAGCTGAGCAGGGTCTGGGTCTCGTCGCCACCGTTTCCGTCAGCGGAGCGCTGGCCTCCAACGCCTCTGGCAACAGGACACTGCTGTGCCGGAGCTCGGAGAGGGGCCCCAGCAGCCAGAGGGTTTTCTCAGTTTCCCTGCCGCCCGTTTCCAGCTCTAGCTGTCCCTGTGTTACTGCACCACAGAGGAGGGGCCTCTCTCCAAGGCGCCCCCGGACGCTCGCTGTAGACCGCCGTCCCCTGTTACTGTGTGGCTCGGGGCGGGCGTGGGGGGGGGTTCTGCTCTCCTGTTTCAGTCTCAGTCTTGGGCAGGCCCTGTGCACCTTGGCCTCAGGGATGGATCCCCACTCCACCCCCACCCCTGTCCCCTTGGTAACCAAACTGCCTCTATCCAACGCGCGAATAGGCTGTTCCGGCCCCTCCCTCACCACTTGCAGGCCACTTCTTGGCAGACACGTAGGATCCTGGACCCCAAACATTTTCCTCCCCTTCCCGTGGAGGTCCAGGATTTTTGCTTCCACCTCCCCCCACGTCCTGGGAGAGGCTCTCCCTTGTCGCTCCTTGAAGCAGATGGGTCTCTCTCTTACTCCTGCCCCAGAAGCAACAGGCAAGAGGGACAGCTGCCCCTCCCCCAGCAGCTCTCGGTTCTCAGCACAGAGGGGTCTGAGGAAGGGGGGCGCGGCGCCGGCAGCCGCCTGTCCTCCTGCGCGCCCGCACCGTCAGCGAGGGCCCTGCTGCGCTTCGGCCGTGTCCCTCGTGTCCCGAGCAGGAGCCTGCCGGAGGCCCAAGGACGTGAGCCTGCAAGTGACTGCGAGTCCCCTTGCAGCAGTGAGGCCACGGCCACCCCCCTGCTGCTGAGACGGCGCCGGCCACTCCCTCGTCCACTTTCCGGTCCCACATTTTGTTGCTTCGGTCTTATCTGCCACCGTCTTGCCTCTGATTTTATCCTTGGGGAGTTCGACACTTAAAAATATCGTTTTGAGTGGGGCCTGGGGAAGGGAACAGATGAAACATGCATTCGATCTGCCATCTTTCCGCTCTTTCTCTGATATCATTAGGATGAAGGAGAGCTGATGACACTGAATGGTAAGTGGGACAAAATGGTAAGTGGGACAGTAACATGGCAACGGAGCCTCGCGGCAGGGAGCGCTCCGTTGGCTCCTCCTCGTTAGCGGTTATTGATTTTTTGTTTGGGAAACAGAGCGTGGGGCCTTCCCTGGCGGCCCAGCGTTGGGGAGTCCGCGCTTCTGCTGCAGGGGGCACGGGTTCGCTCCCCGGTCAGGGAACTAAGATCCCGCGAGGTGTGTGGCGCAGCAAAAAGAAAGAAAAAGAAAACAGAGTGTGAAGAGTTGAGACACGCAGAACAAATTTTACAGAGCAGCTGCCTGAACTCAGTCAACAAGGACCCGCTAGATGGGAGATGACCTTGATTGTAATTCATTCCTTGTCTTGATGGAAACTCACTACTTAACAAAAAAAGAAAAGGAAAGCAAAGCAAAGTGGGAAGAGTCTCTCTTCCTTTTTATTATTACTTAATCGTTTATTTTCCATACTCTTCTTCTGATTAATATAAAAGTTATTAATTACTAAATCATTAGGATAGTAGAACTAAAATCCTATGACGCTCAGCTCAGTTGAAGGTCAATTTTGACTACTTAGAAAAAGGGATCATATATAGGCAGCCCCAGGAGGATTTATTTCACTAGGTGTTGTAGAAATAAGTAACTGTTGTTTCAGCGCCTATCACGCGTCAACTGTTTGAAGAATGAGGCTGCCCTGAGCGTTCGGTGCGACGGTGACGTGTGCATTATTCTTCACGTGCTTGAACACGGCATTAAAATGGAGCTCGGCTCTGTTCAAGGAATGCTGACTGAACTCTCGCAGGTTCTGGGTTTGCACTGATGAGACGGAGATGAACAAATCGGCCCCTCAAGCCCTTGGAGCCAACGGGGGAGGTGGAGGCGTGACGGCCGCGAGAGCGACATGCTCCCTGGTGGCGGCACACGGGCACACGCGTCCGCCTCGGTCCTCGCCGGGGCCACTCCTGCACGTCTGTCCCCAGCGCCACGGTCAGTGTTGTTGGTGGTTTGGCTTCACGCGTGGTGGGAGTGTCTGCCCGTCAGAAATAAGCAAATGCTGCAAATCAGGGCTCCCCCCGCAGAGAGCCAGCTGTCGGACATCTTCCAGAACACGAACGCCAGTTCGCCCTGCTGCCTTGGAGGTCTTCTCCCCGCCTGAGACACAGAGACTGCTTCTCCGCTAGGCCCGTGTCCTTCTCCGCCGCACGCGTCCCCGGGGCTCTGTCCCCGGCAGGAGAGGAGGAGCCGCCGAGGGCCAGGGGCTGATTCCCCAGGTCCGTCTGGACCGTTTCTTCCAGGCCTCGGTGAGGCCAGTCTTGGAACAGGTCTGTCTGGCACCGAAGCCCACGTTTGCTCGGCTGGCCCGGGCTGGCCCCTCACGGCACGTCCCAGGTTCCGTGCGAGGGCCCTTCTCCTGCGCTCTCAGTGCCCGAGAAACACGAAAGAGGAGGGTACGGCTCGGAGACAGACTCTCTCAAGGCCTTTGCCAGGCTGTGGGCTTTCAAAGCCAGAACGTGAACGTCTCCTGCTTGTCGGGTTCGGGTGCTCTTCTGTGTTCTTACCCACATTTTCTTATTTATGTTCTCTTTATATTTGATCCATCAAACGGAAGCGTCCCGTCAAGAAGAATCCCGCCGTTATCTGGGTGGACCGGAGGCTGGTGAGAAGAAAACTAAAAGACACTGACGGCTGTACGAGAGAGCGTCGACCCCGGCTGCTTTTGGAGGAGGGGCTTCGTGTTGTTTTAGTGCTGAGGGCAGCCCGGGAGATCCTGCCAGGGTCCGCCCTGCCCTGGGACTCTTCGGACATTAAGTAATTTTTCTAGCCCCTTGACGGGCTTTATGGCAGAGAACATAGCTGTGGGAGTTTCAGCTGTTCGTACTCACAGGATCTGGTTTGGGAAGAGGGTGATTGGGCAAAGACAGGAATCGCAACAGGGTGTGTGTGTGTGACTCAGTAAGTGGTGTGATGCCTCCTGAGCCCAAGCTGAACCCAGGTTTCACCGGACATGCAGAGCTGCAGGGCTCGCTTGGGGGCCCAGCCCTTTGCCAGCACCTTAGACGTGCACTTTCTTTCCTGGGCAAGTACCGCATGCTTCCAAATAGCATACATAACACCATCGAGAGGATGTTTCTTATCAAATGGTTCCTTTCATCAGATATAACTTAAATCACTTGGATACTCTGGGAAACAGTTAATAAAAATCTAGTTAGTGTCTTAGATTCAAAACACAACATTAGGAGCTGTAAGACGATACAAACCTTTGAAGGGTTTACCTTAGGAGATGGAAGATACAGATATACAGACACACACACACACACACACACACACGCATCAGAGCACGTGGGCTTCTAGACAAAATGCTCTCAGGCACGGTGGTTCTTTGGCTTCTTTCTACAATCATTACAGCGTCGGAAAGATCCTCCGGCTTCCTCAAATCCTCCTTGAAAAACAATCAAGGTCCATAGTGACAAGCCAGGTGGCCTCAGCGCTGAGCCTCATGTTCTCAGGAATTTCTGGCAGCCCTGAGCTGGTTTCCTCCGTCCTCACCCAGGCTCTCTGAGAGGTGTTTGACTTCTTTGCGCAGCCCCTAATGTCTGACCCATTCTGTATCCTTGGCAATTGGGACAAGCCCTCAAGGAAGTGGGACCAGCACGCTTCGTCGGTGCCGGTGGGCTTGAGGACCCCCAGGCCTGGGCTGGGACCCCTGCATCCCCGGAGGACTGGCCCTTGGGTTCGTTTGAGGAGAACTTCCAGAGAGAGTACACGGGTTAGGAGGGAAACAACAAGGCCCCGGATTGGGGTTTCTGCGTTATTTCTTGTTGTCTGATGGACACGCGGCTGAATGCCTAAGTCAGTTCGCCAGACCTCGAGCCGACCACATCATCCAAGCTCGGAAGCCATACAGTGCCGCCCCGAGGACACCGTCACCCTCACCGCACGAGAGGAAGGGTGATCGCAGAGCCACGCGCCCTTAGGGAGCGCGTGCGCTTTGATTCAGAGGAGAGGTCCTCGGACGGGAGGCCACCGACTTAGAATTGCGTGCAAAAAGAGCATCGCCGGGCCCACAGCCGCGTTTATGTGCACAGACACAAAGGTCGGAAGGTCAGAAATGCGGGAGATGGCGCTGGGCTCAAACGGGCCGACGGTGAGGACAGAGGGCGTGGAAGCAGCAGCTCCGATGGGACTGGGGCTCGGTGGAGAGGTGAACAGCCTGGGGGCCTGAGGAACCCCACGGACCCCGCTCTGTTACAACACAGCCCGTCGTGGGAGCCCACGGCGGTGAGCTACGTCGGCTGCTCCGTTGGGAAGACCTGATTTGCACAATACGTGACAAACAGTTTTAACAGTATGAGTGTAATTACTTTAGTTATTCTTAGAGACAAACCAGAATTCTCCCCAAAATGTGCTTGGGCGGAGCAGCTGCTCACGGAGACAGGCCGCTTCGGGGCGGGCACGGCACCCTGCTGTCCGTGCCGGGCTGGGGGAGATCCCGGGCCGGGACTGACATGCCCAGACCTGAGTCTCCAGGAAACCTCCGTGGGACCGTGCAGGGGGCAGAGGGCGGACGGGGGGGCGGGGGGAGGCGAGGCCGCGAGGAGGCTTCTGGGAGGTCCCAGGAGAGCGAACGAGCCCTGGAGCCGGGGCGGAGTGCAGAAGCGCAGGAGGATGCCCGCTCACGTGGGTGCTGCTAGAACAAACCCTGGTGACTCACCAGACGGGGGGATGGTGGCGGTGTGGTCCAGGTGCCTGGACAAGCCCGTGGGTGGAGAGGGAGACGATGGGGCTGGTCTTGGCGGTGCCGAGTCTGGGCACCGACCCGTCGGCCTGGACAGGGACCGGTTTGGGAGGAGACAGTATGCAGCTGGTGGGTGGCTTCCGGGGCGTGGGCTGGAAGTTGCAAGGCCGAGCGAGTGGGAGAGGAAGCGGGGTGAGGGGAAAGGCGAGGAGATTATGAAGGAAGGTGGGAAGGGATCTAAGAGCCCGTCCTCGGCTTAGAAGCAGGAGTAAAGCTCCCTACGGGCCCGGGGCCCCTGGAGCAATGGTCTCTTCCCTCGTAACCGATCACCTCCCATTCAAGTGTTAACTACCTTTCCTTATGCTTTTATTCTTTATTTTTAAAATTTATTTACTTATTTTTGGCTGCGTTGGGTCTTTGCTGCCGCACATGGGCTTGTCTCTAGTTGCGGCGAGCGGGGGCTACTCTTGGTTGCGGTGCGCGGGCTTCTCATCGCGGTGGCTTCTCTTGTTGCGGAGCACGGCCTCTAGGCACGCGGGCTTCAGTAGTTGTGGCACGTGGGCTTCAGTAGGTGTGGCTCGCGGGCTCTCGAGCGCAGGCTCAGGAGTTGTGACGCACAGGTTTAGTTGCTCCGCGGCACGTGGGATCTTCCCGGACTGGGGCTCGAACCCGTGTCCCCTGCATGGGCAGGTGGACTCTCAACCACTGCGCCACCAGGGAAGCCCCTCCTTATGCTTTTTAATGTTAAGTAACACCAAATGCTTTTTGCAAATAGGTGCAGTATAAATTATAAGTAAAGCGATCATTTTCTTTTTCTTTTTTTTTTTTTTTTAAATTTTTGTGGTACGTGGGCCTCTCACTGTTGTGGCCTCTCCCGTTGCGGAGCACAGGCTCCGGACGCGCAGGCTCAGCGGCCATGGCTCACGGGCCCAGCCGCTCCGCGGCATGTGGGATCTTCCCGGACCGGGGCACGAACCCGTGTCTCCTGCATCAGCAGGCGGACTCTCAACCACTGCACCACCAGGGAAGCCCGCGATCATTTTCTTGATTCTGGTGGATCTCAGTCCTTCGTTCCTAAATATTATGACTAGAAGGGCCTTGTGTGGACTTCTGGTTAGGCTGCTTTTTCATTTGTAAAAGTTTAAACGCCCCTTCGTTTAGTTTATGCATAATAGGTTATCAAACAAACATCACTTCTTTGAAAAGCAAACGCAAGCAACATTACATAATGACTGCCTTTGTTTTCCACTCTTCCCATATTCCATTCTAGAGCTTTTCAAATCACAGGATCTGGTAAAACTTCTTCTCTATGTGTATTTTTCATCTCAGGGTGGCCGCCATGTTCATAATATCTCTTCGGCCAACAAAAGTACTCGCCCCCTGTGGTTCCGTGATTTCGGCGTTTTCTCGCTTTTCTTTATTTGCAGCTTTAGATCAGGCTGATGGCTGCTGTTGAGCTGGCATCTAGCCACTGTGTGCATCAGGAATTCTATTTCTTCTGGAGGAGGCATTCAGTGTTCTGGGTCCACAATGGAATAGGCCTTGATAATTCCTTACTGAATTGTTAAAATGCCCAAGACCCCACCCTAGCCAAGTGTCGTGAGATGCTCTGGTGCAGAGCTCGGCCCCGTGGTAGATGCTGCAACGTGTTTGGTTACCTGTGAAGGTGGCGCTGAGCAGAGCCCCGGCTGGTCATTCTTCTTGGAAGGCGAAACGGCCAGATGTGTGATTATATACGGGGCTCAATGGCTTGGCCGGGCGGTCAGGGGCTCCGAAGGAACACGATTGGAAATTGGCGACAAGGAAGTCCGGGGGAGAAGTACGTGCGTCGACCCCTCCGAAGGGCAGCCACGTGGAGATGCGTGTGTCCCGTGCGGCTGCTCGCCAGAGGGCGATGCTCTCCGGAGAGGAGATCCGTAACCAAGTGACGGGCCGATGTGAGCTGAGGACGCCAGTCGGCCTCTCTCCTCAGCCACCCCGGGGCTCGTGAACAAGGTGGCTGCGGTGGCAGAGGCGGAGGTCACGTGTGAGCCCAGCAACGCGGACTTCCACTCAGCAGGGCCGGCCTGGCTGTGGCCACCGCCGAGAGGCCGGCCTGGCCCCAGTATGGCACCGCTGACTCCCCGGGGTGACCTCCCGGCTTCCTGGTGGCAGGTCGGCCACGTGGGGCCACTTCCATCCCTCGAGGGGCAACGTTTTGTTCTTCCTGGAACAGACGCTTACTCTGGATACGGGGGTTTGCCTGCACTTCATGCAGTGCTTCTGCTGCCCCGTATTCGCCGCAGCCCAGCGGCAGCCTTTGAAATCAGTTTCAGGGGTCACACCCAGAATTTTCTAAATAAGTAGAACAAAAGAGAGTTAAGATATCAGAATGCACGGCATTTCGCAAGGTACTGCTTTGCATAAATTTTGTTTTAGGTACTTGCGTGCGTGCTTGCGTGTGTGTCTGTGCGCTTGTGTGTGTGTGTGCGTGTGTGTGCGCGTGTGTGTGCGTGTGTGTCTGTGTGCTTGTGTGTGTGTGCGTATGTGCGTGCGTGTGTGTGCGCGCGTGTGTGTGCGTGTGTGTCTGTGTGCTTGTGTGTGTGTGTGTGTGTGCGTGTGCGCGGTGGGTCAACCTATTTCTCACTGTGGGTCGTAGTCAAAAAGGTCGAGGGCTTCCCTGGTGGCGCAGTGGTCGAGAGTCCGCCTGCCGATGCAGGGGACGCGGGTTCTTGCCCCGGTCCGGGAAGATCCCACGTGCCGCGGAGCCGCTGGGCCTGTGAGCCGTGGCCGCTGCGCCTGCGCGTCCGGAGCCTGTGCTCCGCAACGGGAGAGGCCACAGCAGTGAGAGGCCCGCGTACCGCAAAAAAAAAAAAAGGTCGAGAAACCAGCGGACTTTCAGACGTTACTGCCGACACGAGGCGCCGGGAAGATGACCAGGCTCAGGGTGTCAGGTTTTGCCTCTTGTCCTGATGCCACTTTTATGAAGTCGAATCTTCCTTCCCTCCCTGCTTTTGTCTGTCAGGGTCTCTGCCCAGATCTGCCCCAGAAGTCAGGAAGGAGCGGGTTATGAAGCCCCTTAGACGAGAGGAGGGGAGGAGGGGAGCTGAAAGGCAGGCGGTGGGCAGTGCCTGCGGACCAGCTCCCGGGCTGAGAGCATCTTGCTGTCAGAGCACCAGCCTCGTACCTATACCTCCCGGGAGCTCCTCTCCCCGCACCCTGTCCCCCGGCTGCAGACTTCGGGATGAAGTCCCCTCTGATGCTGGCTGAGATGGGATTCTGTCCTCATCTGCCAAAGGCCTGCCTGTGGCCTAATTACTGTAACAAGCTGGGTGGAGCATGATTATAGGTCAGGTGTCCTCAGTCTCAAGTGCCAGGTTTATCTCTGGGCCAGTTGGCCACTTGACCCCTGTGAGGAAGTCAGCCCGTTGATTTCGCTTCTGTAGTTTGTCTCCTCCACGTGAAAATACCTGAGATTTATTTGCGGACATAAGAGGAAAGTCATTCGACAGAGTGGATACATCACGTTATTACCATATTGTCAACCTGAGGGAGGTTTACTGAAGTTTATCCCAGTGTGAATGAAAACAAATAATGTGATTTACAAACTCCTTTTGTTATCCAATGTCAGAAGTCACCTGAAAATGATTTCTCTTCTGAGTTCTCCTACTAGGAATATATCTTTTTAAGCAGTATCACCTTTATAAGTTCTAGTGGAAACGCCAGTGGGAGGGGGAAAAAAAGGGAGTGAGAGAGAATAAGGGAAAAAGAAAATACTAGTTTTAATGTTAAGGGTTAAACCTGAAAACAAAAACCACCAAAAAGGCAGGCAGGAGAGTCCAGGTACAAAAAACAGGGGAAAACAATGAAAAAAAAAGACAGAATAAAAAACGCCGTCTTCTTTTCAATGATCATTTTAAACATCGAGAATTTTCTCCCTATGTCACGGAACCCCCCAAAGCCTAGCTTGGGAGGCCAGTGGAGTGAAGGCTGAGAAGTTGATCTGGGACAAGAAATGCCCTTCCATTCTGATGTCAGACTGATGAGAAGTGTAAACCGTTCTTCCAAGACCTCTCGCTCATCGAGGAGTTTGTGAAATTCATCAGTAAGTTCAAAGACGGACCAATCTCAATGATCCTGTATTTCCTTCCACAGTCACTCTGCGATGGCCGGTACTGAGGAGGGAGGTACTGAGCTACCGACTGACATCAAAGGATGCAGTCAAATGCATCGAAGGATGTTACTCCAAAAGACGAAAAGTGGGCTTCCCTGGTGGTGCAGTGGTTGAGAGTCCGCCTGCCTATGCAGGGGACACGGGTTCGTGCCCCGGTCTGGGAAGATCCCACGTGCCGCGGAGTGGCTGGGCCCGTGAGCCATGCTGGGCCCGTGAGCCATGGCCGCTGAGCCTGCACGTCCGGAGCCTGTGCTCCGCGCAATGGGAGAGGCCACAACAGTGAGAGGCCCGCGTACCACACACACAAAAAAAAATTAAAAAAAAAAAAAAAAAGACGAAAAGACACCCTACGGAATGGGAGAAAATACTTGGAAATCGTATATCTAGTAAGGGCTTAATATACAGAATATATAAAGAAGTCCTATGACTCAACAACAAAAGAAAAACCAATTTAAAAATGGGCAAAGAGATCAGCTCGGTGCTTTGTGTCCACCTAGAGGGGTGGGAGGGAGATGCAAGAGGGAGGACATATGGGGATGTATGTATATGTATAGCTGATTCACTTTGTTATACAGCAGAAACTAACACACCATTGTAAAGCAATTATACTCCAATAAGGATGGCAAAAAAAAAAAAAGGGCAAAGAACTCAAACAGGTGTATCTCCAGAGAAGGTTTACAAGTGCAAATAAGCTCGTGAAAAGATGCTCTACATCACTGGTCGCTAGGGAAATGCACATCAAAACCACAAATGTGATATACCAGCTCGCACCCATTAGGATGGTTATAATTTTTTTTTTTTTTGAGGATGTGAAAAACACGGAACCCTTGTACATGGCTGGTGTGAAATGGTGCAGCCGCTGTGGAAAACTGCTTGGCGGTACCCCCAAAAGCTAAACAAGCTTACTGCACGATCCAGCAACTCCACGCCCAGGGATCTCCTAAAAGAACGGAAAACGGGAACCCAAACGATACTTGTACACGAACGTTCACAGCAGCGTCCTTCACTGTGACAAGCGGTGAGAACAGCCCAAGTGTCCATTTACAGGTGACAGGTCCACGGGGCACATTCACACAAGGGCCACAGCACGGAGTACAGGGCAGAGACACCCTACCGAGGGATGAGGCTTGGAAACAGGCCCCGTGAGACCACCCAGACCCAAGAAGACAATCCTGCATGAGTCCACTTATACGGAGACCCTGGAAGCGGCAGCTTCAGAGACGGAAAGCCAAAGATGGCTGCCAGGCGCCGGCGGAGGGGAGCTGGTGTTTTCATGGTCGCAGAGTCTAGAGCGACGAAGGCGACTCGGAAGTAGACAGTGGTGCTGGCTGTAAACACTGGGTGCTTTGAATGCCCCTCACGGAATCGTTCACCCCCAAATGGCTAAAATAGCAAATTTTATGTTATATCTATATATTTACCACAATTTTTAAAGTTAGTAATACAATATTTTCCAAACCACGGAACTGTACACTTTAAATTGTTTGGTGTGTGAGTTAAGCTCAACAAGGCTGTTTTTTTCAAAGATGTGAAAGCGGAGGTGCGGTAAAACAGGCTCGCTCTTGCTGAGCTTTGTAACGCGTGGCCGGAGGGGTCCCGAGGTTGGGCGGTGGCGGAGCAGGCGTGGTGTGCGTCCCGCGGCAGCGCCCGTTTCTAGCGCCGCATTAACTTGTAAAGATACTGCTGAGTCAGGCGGCGTTCTCTACAGCCATTTGTATTTTGCTCGGTTTTCACTTTCTTGCAAAAATGGACAATCAAGACCAAAAAACAGAAGGTCCAATTACTAGTCTTCATTTCACGCCGAAGCAAAACAAGATGAGTTTCCAATTTTTTTTTTTGAAAGAAAGCAATGCAGGTCCACTATTATCTCCTTTTCATAAAGCAAGTGCTGAAAATGCCCCAAAGCAAAGCATTTTCTCTGAGGGCCTCACCTGCGAGGCGCTGGCTTCAGTTAATGCGGCCTAGCAGGGCGTGCGGACGCACGCGGGCCCCGTCCGGCAGCAGGACCTCCCCCAGGGTGCTCGTGATTCTCGGGGCGACAGCAGGGGTCTGCGTCTCTAACCAGGGATTTCAGGCACCGCCGAGAGCCTGGCGTGAATGCGTTTGCCCTCCCTCCAGACCAGGCGGCTGCAGTGAGTTGGTGGAGTGACGCGCGAGCGTGCCCTGGCGGGAAACCTGTGGCGACATCTCCCGCGTGCCTCCCACGTGCTTGGGACCCCTGGTTCCTGGTTGGGCCCGGCCAGAACACCTGGACGCGGCCCAAGCCCCACTGCTCTGGGTACCTGCCCTGGGGCCTAAAGCATCTCCAGCCTCAGCTCGGGGCGCCCGTGTGTCCCTCCCCCTGAGCCCCGCCCGCTCCCAGGAGGCTGCGTGGGAAAGCCACTGCCAAACTGTCGGTGTGGGGGGAGCAGGATTTGAAGCAAAAGGGCTTTCGCCTCCTTCAGTCCAGCCCTGGGGTGCTCTCACGTTACACTCTCCGTGACACTAGGATAGGTTGGGTCCCTCGAGCGGCTCCTTGGGCCCCATAGGCTCCTGCTCGGGGTTCCTTACAGCTTCCACCAGGGTCACGCGGCTCGTGGGGGAGTCACTGCTGCCCGAGGTGAGTGCTCTAGTTACTGCTGGTGTGAATCCCCTACTTTCTTTTTTTTTTTTTTTTTTTTTTCGGTACGCGGGCCTCTCACTGTCGTGGCCCCTCCCGTTGCGGAGCACAGGCTCCGGACGCGCAGGCGCAGCGGCCACGGCTCACGGGCCCAGCCGCTCCGCGGCACGTGGGATCCTCCCGGACCGGGGCTCGAACCCGCGTCCCCTGCATCGGCAGGCGGACTCTCAACCACCGCGCCACCGGGGAAGCCCCAGTGAATCCTCTCCTTTTAAACATAATGGCACTTTGACAGAAATGCCTGATGTAAAGAATGGAAATGTCACCACCAGGAGCTTCATCTGCCTGGATTCTCGCCCATGATGATTTCCATCTTCAGGTTCCCCTCCGGGAGCTCCCAGCCCCAGGAGAAGTTTTCTGTGCCGTGAACCTAGGAAGCATCCAGGCGCCTCCTGACTGGTGACAATTTCATTTCTATGAATGTCATTCAAAAACTCATTTATCAACAGATGTTTCCCTTCCCTCCACACACAGGTCCTTAGCTAAGTACGCAGTGTTCTGAACAAGACAGACAAGGACTGGTGGGTGCAGACGAGGAACCGAGCCCCCGGCGGGTGACGGAGCGGAGCCGAGTGCGCAAGGGGTGGGTGCCCGCGGCGTCCTCGGGCCGGGCCACGAGGGGTAACTGCGTCACGAGGACTCAGGGAAGAACCGCTGGAGGAGGTGGTATCCAGACTCTGATCTGATTCAGATTTGAATACGGATCACCTTCGATCCAACGCATTCCCCAAATAGGAGCTCACTAAACAGCGTTCTTCAGGCCTTTCTTTGCCTTTTCTAAATGAATCATTAACTAAAGGCACAGCCACCAAAAGGGACCTTAGATACTCAACTATCACTTGGAGGAATGGAAAATATTTCAAAGATTCCGAACTCCTGGGATGCCACTGGTTTCCCCCAAAGTGGAGCTCTTTCTCTTCATGGTGCCGTCATTTTTCCTCAATCTTTAAAGAAGCTGAACACCGTTGTCTTTATAGTAATGAGTTTGTAATGTTTTGTTTTGCTCTTTAAAAAAATTAGCCCTCTGAGGACATTGGACTATTCCCCGTCGGTGACATTCTCTCCGGGGAACATTTTATCCCTCAGGACAAGGAATCCCAGCAAGGAAAGTGTGTTGAGTCACACTCGAACCTGCTTTCACCTGCTCGTTGTTTGTGAAGGGCATATAAGCAGCCGTTTCAGAGTTGAGTCCGTGATCATTTAACAACTAGAAAAATAAAAAGTCAGAGACTCTCAATCCCTTTGAAACGGCCGCTCCAAGCTGCACATTTTTCTCGTGGTGCTCAACAAAAGTGCTAAAAGCAATGAAACGAAAGAAAAGCCGCCCCCTCAGAGCAGCATCTGCCCTCCTTCTATTAACCACTGACGCATCACCCTCTCCTATCACCTCTCAGACTTCAAAAGGCACATTCAGCTCATGCCCCTGTGTTAACAGTGAAGATTCCGTGTCACGCTGAGAAACAAGTTACATCGACGGATGCACTTTCCACGCAGAAGAACCACTTAGGCCCCATCTACATAAGTGACCACACAATACTGAAAACCAGGAAAATGATGACTCAACACGCCCAGTGACACACGGGAACTCGCAGAACTAGGCGGTCACGTGGGTGCAGACAGCCCCGGTGACATCACGCCACCACATGAAACGCAGGGAAAGCCCGGGTGCTTGTCTTCTCACTGAATCCAGTGTTGCATCAATAATCCATTCGAAAATATCGATGAGGCGAAAATCCACTGGCAATCGAGAACTTCAGTCAGCACGTTCTTGTCGGTGAGACGGTATTTTACGTCGTGTTTTCAGTGGTGTCAATCTTCCTAAATTAGCTCTTTAAAAAAAAAAAACTTAATTAATTAATTTATTTATTTTGGCTGCGCCAAGTCTTAGTTGTGGCAGGCGGGGTCCTGAGTTGCGGCGTGCACGCGGGATCTAGTTCCCCAACCAGGGATCAAACCTGGGCCCCTGCATTGGGAGCGCAGAGTCTTAGCCACTGCGCCACCAGGGAAGTCCCCTAAATTAGCTCTTGGGTGAAGTGCAGGGCCTCAACCTTGGAAGTCTTCTGAGAGGCAGACGCAGGTCCTCCAGCGCTTCCTGGGCGGCTCTAGGGTGAGAAATCATGACCCGGCGGTCTGGCCCTGGGCATTGGCTCTGTGCCTGGCTTGGTGCCGAGCGAGGCCCAGGAACCCACCTCTCCTCCGCCCTGGACGCTCCTCCAGGACATGCAGTTGGCGTCACCTCTCATGGGTAAAGAGACTCCAGCCGTCACTCAGAATCTGCAGGGAAGTGGGTTTCAGGCCAGGTGTGCCCCAGCTGCAGCGCTCTTGACTGCCCCCTGGGCTGCTGTTTCTCCAGGAAGTTAGCTGTTCAGTGCAGTGGAAATGGGTCTCTGACTCCTGTGTTGGTTCTGGTGCCAATCCGTCCTCTTGCTGGACGGCTGTTCGGGTGTCCTGTTCCCGTGAATTTTCTTCTCTGGTTAACTGTCTGCAGGCCATCCAAGATTCCTCCAACACCAGAAAGATCAAGTCCCTTTGTCACTGCCCAGGACACACACCTGTACTGCTTGAGCTGGGTACCCAGCATGGCCACACCCGGAATGCAGGGCAGGAATCTACATGCTGTGATGAAACTGGGGCAGGGGCAGAGGCACTGAGGTCCAAAGTCACGGGCAGAACTCCAATGGCGTTCACTAAAAACAATCCAAAAGTGTGTTTTTCTTGGCCGTGCTGTGCTCTAATTATGCAGCTGCTTTTATGAACGTTGGGTGTAGGAACTCACATCTGCCCTTAATAAATTGCATCCTGATAGATTCAGCACAATGTTCTGATTTACCTTAGTATTTTAAAGAGCCAATTCTGTTACTCTGTGTATTTCCCATGGTTTTAGCTTTGGGTGTATGCAGCATTGCACAGTGGAGAGCACATAGCTCAAGGTCACGCTAACCTGGGTTCAAGTTCCAGCTCTGCCGCTTACCAAAGCTGTGCAACCTCGCGCAGGGCCCCCCAGTAACCGCTGGTGCGTTGTTTAAACAACGCCGCTCTCCACACCCCACGGGGTTGGCCTGCGTCTCGAATCGAGTCTCGGGCAGCAGCGCTAGAAGGGGTCGGAGTTTAGGAAGCAGATAGCTGAGCCCCTCGGGGCCAGTCTGCCCAGAGCGCGGAGCGTGGCCGCGCGGCAGGGCGCAGGAACGCCGCCCTCTCTGCCGGGGGCCTCGCGCGCCCGGACCAAGCGGCTCCCCTCCGTGTGGACACCGCCACTGCTGCCTCAGGGGGACACTCGTCGGACAGCTGTCCCAACACAGACCAGGGTCAGGGGCATCCCGGGCCCCAGTGGACGCCGCTGAGCTGGTGTCCGGTGTACACGCTGCAGTCTCGGGTGGGTCTAACCTGCGCGCGTGGCCCCCCAGGGCAGCGGCTCTGGGACGGCCAGGACCCTTCCCGCCCACCCCAGAGGGAGGCCTCCTGCGTCGGGTGGGAGTCCCGCTCCCGGTGTGGACGCCTCACCTCACCGTCCTCTCCTTCCCACCTGCACTTAGCTGCCCTTTTCTCAAAGATAGGAAACAGGAGCGCAGCGCCCAGTGAACAGCTCTGCCGTGAGGAGGGGCCGAGGCCACGGGCATCCTGGGCCCACTGCTGCCCCCCCGCCCCGGCCCCGTCGCACCAGCAGCGCCTCCCGCTGGGGGGCAGCCCCTCCCGCTCCTCCACCCCGCTGCTCCCTGCGCTGCGCACACAGAACTTGAAAGCTCTTCCTCACCCCGTCTGTGCTGTTGTCAAGGGCAGCACGCTGGAGTCCTGACGGGGCGCATTTACACATTCCTCTGATTTTTCTCACGAGCCTCCGGGCCGGCCCAGTGCCCTCGGGCGCCCTCGGGTGCCCGGTGCCGCCCCAGAGTCCGTGGCGCTGATGTTGCTGGTGGGGTGTCAGAGATCGCACTGATTCCGGTGGGGGGCTCGTGTGTGTCTTGATGTTTCTGCCTGATGCCTGAAGGATCCGTTCTTCACCTTGAAATCCATGAGTGTTCTATACCAGCATTTCCTGAAATGTGGCTTTTTTGATTCAGAGTTCTGTTCTTTATTCTCATTGGGAAAATGCTCTTGTGTTACGCGTTTGAATGCACCTTATGTTTCATTTGCCCGAGTTTTCCCCACCTCGGGTCCTGTGTTGATCCCCTTTGGCCCTTTTATCTGTCAGCTTCTCTCCAGTTTAATCTTCTTGTCTTTTTCATTCTCTAAGGTGACGCCAGGCCTTTCCAACTTTGCTGGCCATTCGCGCCCACCGGCGTCCAGCTCTGGCCCTCGTCCGTCCGCCCCATTTGTGAGTCAACAGTGAGGTTTTGATCCTCAGCGCGTTTCCATTTGCCTGCAAGCTCCCATTTAACCTCCTTCTGTAATTTGTTTCCATGTTGACTGTTGTTTTTACTTCGTAATCATTGAATGATTTTCTTGGCGTCGGAGGAACGACCGAGGACTTTACTCCTGCTCTTTGAGTCGAGTGACCGGGCCGTGCGCGCAGGCGGTGTTTTACTTGCACGTCGGGGCTGTTTAGGGCAGGCGAGCCTCTCCACACACCGTGGAAGTGGCTGACAACGAGGTCCTGGACACAGAGAACGGCAGAGCCACGGGACGCAGAGCTTCGTGGCCGAATCCTCTTGTGCTGACCTGGAGGGCACGTTTAGGACTTGACATGAGGGAGAAATCAACTCTGTAGCCCAAATCCGCACCCAGGTCCCACCCCAGGGAGAAGGACAAGGGGAAGGGAGGTAATAGAGAGAATCTGAACTTTTTCTGGAAGGACAATTCATATCATTTTTATGAACAGAAAACTCAGTGGTGATGGCGGGTCTCCCCACATCTGTCGCAGCTCTTGGTCCTGAAGGCTCCCACTAGCTTATGGGGGGGTGCTGCTCATCGTCCTGTGACCCCGCCTGAGGGCGACCACGTCCTGGCCTGGCCTCCCTTCGACGATGCAGGGGACCCCACCCCGGACACGGGCGGCCCAGGCCCAGGTCTTGCACGACCCCAGGGGCTGGCCTCCCCGATGAAAGGACAGTGGCCCTTGGTGGGGACACCCCTTTGCCAGCAGCCTTATCTTTAGCCCAGGCCCACGGTCTGCTTCTCCTCTTTCTGCGTCTCCGGTCTGTACTTGGGGACCAACTCATGCAACCGAGCAGACTGTCAGCTGCGGGTGGAGGACAGCCCTTCGCCCCCGATGGAGCAGGGCCGTCTGACAGCCGGTGGCGGGCACCCAGGGCCTGGACGGTCCGTCAATGCAAGACTCCTCCTGGGCCTTTTCTCAGGCAGGAACTTAACACCTTCCTGGCCTCCTGCCTCTCCACTACGGCAGGGGCCGGGCCATCGAGTGAGAACTTTTTAACAGATTCAGTATAAATCCTGACTTCATGAATTCCTGAGCCAGCAACTCAACAACAACAGAAAACAAACACCCTGAATGAAAAATGGGCGATGGACGTGAACAGACATTTCTCCGAAGAAGAAACCCAAGTGGGCAACAACCACGTGGACGGCGGGGGGGAATGAAGAGACACCCCCCCCACCCCACGCAGGAGCGGGTCTTGTGGGAGGGACGGGACGGCGGGGTCCGGGAAGAGCACGCGGGGTGCTCGGGGCCGATGGCCTGGCAGCTCTGCGAGCCGCCCCCGTGAGCGGGCTCTGCCCTCTGCTAAGCAGGGGCCACGAGGGCGCCCTCGAGAGGTGCCCTTCGCAGTGCGGGCCATAGGTCGCGACCCACCAGAGGCCATAAGATCGACGCCCAGCCTGCAGGCAGCATCTCGCTCCCATGAAGGAGGGTGGCCGAGGAAGCCTCCAAGGTCACGGCCCGTGGGGCACGGTCTTTTGATTCTCACACACACCCCTTTAAAAAGTTTTCGAGCCGCTGCTGTAGCGCAGCTGTCCACCCTCAACGCCCGGCGTGGAGACCGCGGCCAGGCCGGGTCTGCGGCAGCCCCGCACCCCGGCCCGGGGCGGGAGGCGTGGCGGCCCTGTAAGTGCAAGCGCAAGGCGCAGACCCCCAAAGAGTCAGGCGGGTGGCGCCGGCGGTCCCCGGTGGTCTCCGGGTGCCCTGGGGCCAGCCAGGTGCAGCGGGAGACTGCTGACCAGCTCGGTGTGCATTTCCGTTTCTTCCTCCGGCCTTTTCCTGGGCGAGACCTGTGCCTGGGCCGTGCCCTTCCCAGCCCCCTAAGCGACTGCTGCGGGCCGTCTGAGGGCTTGGTGCAGGGCCGTGCCCCTGGAAGGCATGCTTGCGGGAGGTGGCACCTACGTGCGCGTGCGTGCGTGAGGGCGCGTGCGTGCGTGAGGGCGCGTGCGTGAGCGTGCGTGAGTGCGCGCGCGCGCGCGTGGACTGGCCCTACACGAGGAGGACGCTGGTGGAAAGAGTCCCTAGCGTGCGTGGCGGGGAAGCGGACCGGCCTGGAGCACGCACACGGCGTCCTGGCAGAGAAACTGCTCACGGCGAGCACTTGGTCCTAATTCCTGCAGCCAGAAAACCTGCCGGGAGCCGGCCGCCACCTCCGACCGCCCGGACAAGGTGAGTGCGGGCCGTGACCGCAGCAGGCTCCCCTGGAGGAGGAGCGCGTGGGAAGGCGCCCCACAGAGAACAGAGGCTCCCCCGAAGCCACTTTCTCGCTGGGTGACCTGGAGCGAGTTACTTCACCTCTCTGAGCCTTGGATTTCTCATCTTTATTGGGGTAATTATAGCTTCCCGGCTCACCTCTCAGAGGTGCTGTGAGAGAGTGCTGCACACGGTAAAGCACAATGGCGGTGCCGCTGTTATTATTCTCATTAATCTTCGTAGCAGCCTTGCCAGGCAGGCAGCGCACTAAGTCACTTTGCAAATGGGGAGAGAGGGTCAGCAGTACTGGGTGAGGCCCGCGGTGTCACAAGCTGCCCGGGGAAAACTGAACCAGAACCCGGGCTTCTGAAACTCAGTCCAGTGCCGTCTTCTCTATAACCCAGTCGACCTTCAACTGACATTTTATTTAGGTTGATAATTTAAATGTAACCAAGACGGTGAGATCTTTTTTCTCTCCTAAACCGTGATACGAGACCTGGGGCAACGTATTCAGTTTCCTGCCATAATAGTTCTTCCATCAAAACTATATATAGTCATGTTCTAGATATAGATTTTTTTTTTTTTTTTTTCGGTACGCGGGCCTCTCACTGTCGCGGCCTCTCCCGTTGCGGAGCACAGGCTCCGGACGCGCAGGCTCAGCGGCCATGGCTCACGGGCCCAGCCGCTCCGCGGCACGTGGGATCCTCCCGGACCGGGGCATGAACCCGCGTCCCCTGCATCGGCGGGCGGACTCGCAACCACTGTGCCACCGGGGAAGCCCTAGATGTAGATTTTTATAGCTCAATGGCCAGGAAGAGACCAGAAGAATGAACAAAAAACTCACAAACAAGACTGCTAGTAGTCGGGAGTGATCAAGATCTATCTTATTACTATTAACTTTGCAAACTTCTTTTTGAGAAGTTTAAAAGCCCTGGGAAAAGTGACACCATAATATCTATCCTCTTTCTCTCTCTCTCTCTCTCTCTCTCCCCCTCTCCCCTTCTCCCCCTCTCCTTCTCTCCCTCTCTCCCTCTCTCCCTCCCTCTCTCTCTCTCTCTCTCTCTCTCTCTCTCTCGTTGAATTTTGATCCAGCCCGTGCTGAGTGGACAAAGGGCCAGTGGTGTATGAGCTCCTGCCTGGCTGGCTGAGGGCACAGTGCCTGGTACACAGTAGGCTCTCAGTACCTGCTTATGAATAAGTGATTAGTAGACTGGGTCTCGTTAGCCCTAAAGGTGTGAGAAGGACGTGGGCGTGGGGCTGAAAGTCAGAGGCCTAGACCTCGGGGCTGGCTCTGCCACCGACCAGCTGTGAGGTCCTGGCTCCATTCTGGTTTCACCATTTCATCTCTCCAGGCGTCCACTTCTTCTCTAAAAGGAAAGGGGAGGATTCGATCAGGGATGGCAAATAGGCTTCCATTCCGATGCCAGCTGCAGTCAGTTGGGGTGCTGGTGGAGGTGCCAGCTAAGAAGGCCGCTGAGGCGCCACGGAATGGTGGTGTCGCTGGGGACTGGACGCAGGGCAGACACCCGCCATCACTGGACTGAGTCGTCTCCAAGACCTTTCAGTTTTATGAATCTGTAACCAACAGTGTGCCTGGATTTGGTAGAAAGTGAATTTTAGAATTAACTCAGGTAGCGCTGTGTAATTTCTGTGTTTTGCGTCGGAAAGCGGCTTTTCCTGTGGTTCTGGGATGCAAGAAATAAGACTCAGAGGACGGTGTTGGGGGCATAACCAGGATTACGGGTTAAGATAGCTTCCGCCGCAGGTTCTCCCGCCGTCTCCAGGGTGTAAAGGCAGTGCCGTGTTGTTTGTCCCGTTTCACAGGGAGAGGATTTGAGTCATAAGCGGTAGAATTATTGCCCTAGGTCATTTGTAGGTCTAGGCGTATATTTGGGCCACTGAACTCACTCATGCTTTCCCTCCCAGAAAAACGGGTTCTAGCTAACTCAGCGTGCAGCCCGCCTCAGCACCGCTGGGTGGGTTCGCGTGACTGTGCCCTGGACCCTTCATCACGGCCGAGGTCATGGCCTGCGGCTGCTCCCAAGAAACGCCTGGGTTCGTCCCGTCATCACCCGGGGCTCCACCCCATCGAAACTCGATTCTGCTCAGGAGCTTTGGGGATCAAACCCAACAACCTCCTACCTTGCTCGACTTTTTTCCTTTTACGCCACAACTCCTGAGGGAACACCTACTAAATATGTCATAAATGCCAGTCGGCCACTTTGCATGTCAAAGGGATGCTCGGACCCCAGGGAGTGACTGTCACTTGGACAAACTACACTTTAGAATGTGCGAAGACTTTAAGATAACACTCCTGGCAGCAGCAGCGTTCACAGAAGAAAACATATTAGAGTAGGATCTGAATTTCAGCCTTGGTTTGACTGTTTATTACCTATATGACTGGGTTTCCTCATGAGTAGAATGGGGATAATAAGGATGGTTGTGAGAAAGAAAGGACAGAGTTACATAAAGCACCTGTTACAACACCTGCGCATCCAATAGGTGCTAGTTTCCTTCCCATTACAAACTGTCACACACCCAAAAGTCCCAAAGTTAAAAATACTTGGGGGGACTTCCCTGGTGGTCCAGTAGTTAAGAATCCGCCTTCCAATGCAGGGGACGCGTACTCGATCCCTGGTTGGGGAACTAAGATCCCACACGCCGCGGGGCAGCTAAGCCCATGCGCCACACCTACTGAGCCCGTGCGCCACAACGGAAGAGCCTGTGTGCCGCAACTAAGGCCCAACACAGCCAAAAAAAAAAACCCTCAAGGATTATGTGAATACTTTCTTACTGTAGAATATCCAAGAAGTATGAATATAGAAAGCATAAAGAAATTAATTAATTAATAAATTTTAAAAATGCTTGGGGTCCTTGTGTCTGGCAGTTCCAGCTTGCGTGGCAGTAAGCTGGCCCCAGAGCCGTTCAGAGCTGGCCCGGAAGCCAGGTGGACGCCGGGGATGCCGTCAGAGGAAACCATTTCAATAAACCCCTGTAAGTAGAAATCAGCCCCTTGAACAGGCGGGAGGGGTGCTGGAAAGTCGTGTCACTTTAACACTCTGCCGAGGTGTCATCGGTGGAATGGGGAACAGGAGGACGGTTTGGGGGGAGCCCTCGGGCTGGGTGGCCGCCTGAGCCCAGCAGAGGGACATTCTGAGGGTCAGGCTGCCTTTCTGACGCAGGCCCGTCTGTCCTGGTCCGGGGGCAGGTCCAGCTGTCCCAGGAGCCGGCCTGGACCTTGGAGGTGTGTCCCCGAGAGTACAGGGGCCCTGCCTGAGGATGGAGGGAAAGGTAGAAACAACACTGGCCTCGGGCCAGGCCGCCCCCCGCTCACGGCCACTTGGTCCCTGTGTGGCTCTGTCCTCTAAAGGGACAGCTTGGGCCGGGTGGGCTGCGGGGTCCTCCTGCATGAAGCTCTGTGGTCTTCTCAGTCAGCGTGGGTTCGTGTTCCACCAAATGTGCCAGAGCGTTGTCTGTGGTTATCACTGGTGCAGGACTAGGAGAGATTGTATCATTTTCTCTATGTATCTTTATTTTTAAAACTATTCTATCCTGCGCTTAAATTGCTTACATGACTATAAAAAGTTGAAATTTGCCTGAGTCTTTCTCAACTCTATGTATGTTGATTTCCTAAACCGATACGTAATTTGTGTTTGAGAGAAAGAGACTGTACCTTATCTTTCTCAACTATTTCCACAAAGAAAGCTTATGCAAGACAAGGCCAAATGCCCACGGTCGCCCCGACCCTAAACCTCTAAGCATTTTAGTGAGTTCTGGGGTTAGTGCGTGTAGGGGTAATAATTGCGTTATTTCAAACACTCTGTATCCCTTTGTTGACATGGATCGTTAATGACTGATTTATTCCAGCCGTTTATTCTAGCTGTGTTTCCTCTGAAAAAGAAACCTGTGCTTGGGAGTCAGATACTTGAGCTTGAATCACAAAGTCTTCACCCAAAACCATGAGATCTGAGTCACCTCACCTGACAATGTTTTATCAATAAGCCTTGGCTTGCTTGATGGTAACAGGAATAATAATGTATTGTAAGAAAAATAAGTAAATTGATGTGAATTACGATGCAAATTATTAGTTATTTTTCTATATCTTCCATTTACAATCTTCACTCAGAATACGTCAGTATTATACGTACGTTTCTGCAGCCCCAGCTCCAGGAGAATGCCTGCACTCGAGTGTTCGGGATGTACGTACTTGCTTCATCGGTCCCGAGTGCTCTGTGCGGCCCCGCCGTGGGCGGTAGGTGCTCCGAGGTGCCGCGCTACAAGCACGGGGTCCGGACTCGCTGGCTGCTTCTTCGAGCATGAAGTGGGCGCACCCCGTGCGGGCGGCGCGGGGAGGACGCAGGTGGTCTCCGCACTGAGGGCGTCAGATGGGGACAGAGTGCGGGCTGTGCAGCTGCGAGACACGAGGACATGCGAGGTGGCGGGGAGGGGGACTGTCGGAGGCCCTGGTGGAGGGGTGTCCTGAGAGGCTGCAGCCTGGGCGCAAGGGACCCTCCCGACAGACGACAGATGGAGAAAGGAGATAAGCACCCACTGGGCGGGGCCCGCGGGCTCTGAAGGGCAGGGAAGTGGGGCCTCAGGGCACAGGGCGGGCAGCTCACCTTCAGCTCTCTCTCTTCCTCTTCCTCCTCCTCCTCCTCCTCCTTCTTTTCTTTAAGGTGGTAAAATGTACATAAAACCTCCCGTTTTACCCGCCTGAAGTGCACAGCTCTGGCGTTGAGCGCACTCACGTGCCAGTGCAACCATCGCCGCTTTCCCTCTCCGAAGCCCTTTCACCAGCTTCTGGTAAAAGCTCTTCCTGGGCTTCCCTGGTGGCGCAGTGGTTGAGAATCCGCCTGCCGACGCAGGGGACACGGGTTCGTGCCCCGGTCTGGGAAGATCCCACGTGCCGCGGAGCGGCTGGGCCCGTGAACCATGGCCGCTGCGCCTGCGCGTCCGGAGCCTGTGCTCCGCAACGGGAGAGGCCACAGCAGTGAGAGGCCCGCGTACCGCAAAAAAAAAAAAAAAAAAAAAAAGCTCTTCCTGTCTTTTTCTTGCCCCTTTCTAGGCACTCAAGTAATCTTAATGAAATTGGTTTACAATCATATTGTTGAATGGACCTAATAAAATTCTTGGCAATCCTTCACTTCGAAACCTTTCCCAAAAAGCCCACCAGTGAATTCATTGTAAGTTGCCTGGTTGGCTCTTTTCCCCTCTGGGAGAAGGGCCGGCCTCTCCCTAAATGTAAATCCAGCTGTTGGAGGGTGGACATTTATCCTCTGTACCCCACGGGCTCAAAGAGGAGTCTTTCAGAGGACACGGCTCCCCCACAGGTGACACAAGCCTTCCTGGACAAGATGCAGGGCCCCAGCTGTATTTAGCAGGTGGACAGGTGGGGGCCGATGCCCAGAAGACACGTTACTCCTTCTTACACACCGAAGTCCCCTGGCTGGGCAAGACCGCGGAGCTGGCAGATGCACAGGCAGACACGTTGCGCTGAGTGCTGAGAAGACCTAGACCGCGCACGTGCCCCCCCAACTCAGGTGACTTGTTTCCCAAACGACCAATCAGTTATTCCATCACCACTTACAGTGTGACCATTATAACAACTGAATTACCATATACACCTAATTTTGTTTCTAAATTTCCTCCTCTGGTCTGTTGATCTAGCTATTCCTACAGAAGCGCCATCAGTTTCAGTATTACAGTTTCAATATACGATTGCAAATATGACTCTTCATTTAAAATTTGATGGAATTTAAATCTAGATTCACATGACGAAAGCATCCCATTGGGACTACATTAAACATTCATAGTTTAATGTGGAACGTTTCCATTTCTGCAAAATTAAGTTTTTTCATCTAGGACCATGAAATACGGCTCTCCAGTTATTCAAGTCTTCTTAAGGTTTTTGGTTTTGTTTTTTTAATATTTACTTATTAATATTTACGATAGCTGTGCCGGGCCAGAGTTGGGGCGCGCAGGATCTTTCGGCTGCGGCGTGAGGGATCTAGTTGCCCAGCCGGGGACCGAGCCCGGGCCCCTGCGTTAAGAGTGTGGAGTCTGACCCGCCGGACCGCCAGGGGGTCCCCAAAGTCTCCTTAAGGTTGATGAAATAGATACGACTTTCGCAATCTAGTGAGAAGACTGACAGGTTAAGAAAATAACTTAATAAACTGTGACGAGTGTCCACAGAGGACTGTCCGCAAGGATTTGCGGATCGATGGCCCGTCACTCGTGTGGCCGCCCACACACATCACTAAGCTCACCCACACCAGCGCATCTCACGGCTGCACCCGGGCCCCGGCCGGACCTGCTCCTTCGGCTTGGGGTGCCGCCGCCCCCTCCCCAGTCCTCTTCCCTGCCCTGTGCTGTCCCCGAGTGACTTCTTGCCCTTTAAACACCGACCAAGTCGACTCTCCCTGTGGTGCGCTCCCCGCCACCCCCCTGCACGGGGCTCGGGGCCTCTGGGGTCGTTCCCGGGCTGGCTGCACCTGCACCACGTGTGCACCGGGGCCTGGCCGTGCTTTCCCCGCTCAGACCGTCTGCCGTCTGCGGGTGGGAGGCGCCCGGGCTCAGCCCGGGCCCACGGCCGGCCCGAGCGCTGCCGCCCTGGGTGAGGCTCCAGAAGAGCCGGCTGAGAGGGGCTGGACCGAGTGAGTTCTGTTTGCTTCCTCACCCTCTCTGCAGCGAGAGCTCCCATGTGGTCCAGGCTCGCGGGCCAGTGTTGTCCTTGGCCAAGCCTGAAGGAATTGGCCATCCTGGGTGGAGAAGCAGAGGGTCTCCAGAGCAGACACCCCACGCTCTGCTTTAACCGCTGCCTTTGCAAAACTCCGCCTAAAACAAGAAAAGCGCAACCAGGCTGGCCCTTCCCTCCCTCCGCCGAACGCCCCTCTCCCCGGGCGCCCAGCAAGAGCCCTTTGTCTCTTATGGGAGCGGCCCAGGCCTCGCAGCAGAAGGACGCCGGCCGGCCCATCCAAATATTAGCTGTGGACACGTTCCTACTTTGAAAACAGGAGACGCTGTGCTGGGAGCCTCGGCTTCCAGAGAACACAACCGCCTCTGTTTTCCTTTTTCCAAAGTGGACTGAAGCTGACACCAGCAGTGACCTTCTCTACACTCTGCCCAAGGTTTGGAGGTCGGGGCTTTTCCCTGCCTGGGCCCAACAGCAGGGGTGAAGCCGGAGACGCAGGAGAACGCCCGGAGGGCCCACAGGGATCCCTGGAAGGCTGACGAACTTCTTCCCATCTTCCAGGGGAGACTTGCCCTCAACCTCCTGCACACCTGGCCCGAAGAAGGTTCCAAGACGCAGCTGCAGCCTGGAACCAAAACGAATACTTGTCATCTCACTATCTGATCGTACAACGAAGCTCCGTTTACCAAACTGGAAAAATGTTGCACCGTGGGGCAACGTCGAGTCACGGCTTTTCAAACCATACTAGACCCCGGCTCAAGCTAGGCTGCGGCCTGTCGGGATGCAGTTTCTCAGGGTAGACAGGAAAGCAACCCGACGAGTGTGTCTACAACAGTGAGGCTGACTTTCAGCCGTGTGCGGCGTTCCTTGGGCGTGAGCCCTGCTGGCCGGCGCTGCTGGGGCCTGCGGGCGCCGAGCGGGGCGCTCGCCACGAGCCCGGGCTTGAGCCACGTGAGCCTGCTAATGGCACTGTCTGGGGCGAGGAAACCGGAGATTAGACCCAGCTCTACCACCTCCCAGCTCTGTGATCCAACGTCCTAGTTCCATCCGCAAAGTGGGAACAATAATGGTAAAGACAAACGAGGCCATCGATGATACACTGTAAAGCACTGTACATCATATGGTGTTATCTGACCTTTGACGTTTCTTCAGACTCCAGCAGTCTACCATTTACCCCCTGATAAAAGGGTTGTACTGTGGTTTAGAGTGAGGTGAGAAGGTTTACCAACAGATAGAGCTCAGTTGCCATAGCAACTCAGACATTATTTTCAAAGTAAGAAAGTTAATGTTGAGGTACATGTATTCTGTAACGTCCCAGTGGGTTTTCCACTGTAGACGAAGACGAGACAAAGCTGTATTTTAGGGTCAGAGCACTAGAGTGGAAGTAATGTCCTTAAGCTGGGAAAACCAGGACTTACCTTGGGTTTGGTAACACGACGTGAAGACGCTCTACTTGTATATTTTTGTATATTTTGAAATCCCCAAATTCTCTTTTTTTTTTTTTTTTTTTTTTTTTTGGTACGCGGGCCTCTCACTGTCGCGGCCTCTCCCGTTGTGGAGCACAGGCTCCGGACGCGCAGGCGCGGCGACCATGGCTCACGGGCCCAGCTGCTCCGCGGCACGTGGGATCCTCCCGGACCGGGGCACGAACCCGCGTCCCCTGCATCGACAGGCGGACTCTCAACCACTGCGCCACCAGGGAAGCCCCCCAAATTCTCTTGTAGAAAATGTCAAGCACCATCAAAATATTGTGCTTTTTCAACCTCTCATCATAAGCAACCGATGTTTTCCATTATGGGTTACAGATAAGGTAAAGTGCTTTTATTGATCTAACAACTTCTGAAGTTATTCAAGAGAAAAAGGATGTGATATGTACACAGAGAGAGAGGGGAGGAGAGAAACTGTTAAACTGTTATATATATAGTTTTATATATATAACTATATAGTTATATATAGAATACCATATATAATATATGATAGGGATAGAAAATATGTTATATGTAGTTATATATGCAGTATATATTATGTAGGGAGGGATATAGATAGACGGTGAATGTGTTACATGTATATTATGAGAAAATCTTCAGTTATAGGTAGGACTGAGTGTCAACGCCTGCCTGAAAGAGGTAAGTATCTTCCCACCGAGCTGAGCAAGGCATAGTTTACTCAGCTGTGCAGGGTATTTTTCTAAAGGATTTATTGTATTAAGCACAGCAGTGGCCCTCATACTTGGAGGGTTGCCTAGTTCAGGTGGCTTGTGTTTTCCTACATTATGTTAGAAACAGTTTTCCCAATTCTTAGTCTTAGAGAAGAATTACTGGTTCAGTTTTCAAAGTTTCACTAATTTCAAAGGCAAGCTTGTCTTGTGACATGTGAACTTTCTCACTCTGTCAAGACCGTTTTCTTAGCATGGCCCGTCGTGGACGCTGGCTTCCAGATCTCGGACTAATAAAGAGATGCTTCTTTACACTAGTTCTTCCTCAGGTAGCGCTGCCAGAGCAGCAGGTCTCTGAGCCGTGTAAATGTCAAACCTTGAACCGGGCCCAGCTGGATAAGGCTCTCATGGCACGTTTAACATGACATGACTCAAAGTTTCAGAAGAGCTCAATTTACTTGCATCTCACGTATTTGGAGAATTCCCTTTTTCTTATGGAAAGTACCATTTTCTTGAAACATAGCTGCCCTTCCAATTGCATAAGGAGAATCCCATAATCATGAGAGAGGAGACCCCCTCGGGTCTGTTGTACAGAGGGTCCTGGAAAGGGCAGGAACAGAGCAGATCAGCAGGACAGGAGGCTGGTTCATGGACTGACCGGGAACTAAGGGTCATACAGGCCCCCTGGGAGCGGGTAAGAACTTGTCTTTGCAGAGATTTCAGGAGGATGTCAGGAGGGTGGGGAGGGATGAGAGTTTTGCTGGCTGCTCACCAGCATTACCTGGAATTCTTGGGAAAACACAAATCCCCGGGCTCCGCCTGTGGAGACGCTGAGTCAGCAGGACTTTCCGGGAGACCCAGAATCTGTCTTTTTAACAAGTGTCGGGTGGGTCTGATTCCCTCTGTGTGGTGGTCTCGGAACACTTGGTTTGTATATTCTAAGCAGGACTCACCCGTTTGGTGGCAGCTTGTGCTGTGCTGGTGAGGGTTTAACCTTCACACACGCACACACACACACACACCCCGAAAACAGGCCTTGAGCCTTGCTGAGTTCCGGATGCCCACACGTGTCCACACACCATGGTGGACATGGTGGCAGATTTCAGGCTATCGATCTGACATCATGGGACACAGAGCTGGGAAAAGATGCTCACGAGGGGCCCCCACGGCCAAGCCTGCAGAGCTGCTCGGCAGCCAGTGGGAGGGCCCAGGGCCAGCTGGTCACCCAGGAAAGGGACCTGGGGAGACAGGTGTGAGCCCAGTGTCCGGGAGCACCTAGTGCCCGGCGGGTGCCCTGTGTGTGCACGCGTTCCGGGGGCAGATGGCAGATGTGTGTCCCTTCCTTTATTTGCCACTTTTTATAACTGCGTCAGTCTGTAACAGCTCCGAAAGAGACTGATGAGGTGTTTTAAATTTCTTTTTATTTTTTAATATTAATTATTATTATTATTTTTTGGCTGTGTCGGGTCTTAGTTGCAGCACGCAGGACCTTTTGTTTCAGCGTGAGGGTTTCTCTCTAGTTGCAGGGCGCAGGCTTAGTTGCCCTGTGGCATGTGGGGTCTTAGTGCCCTGAGCAGGGCTCAAACCCGCGTCCCCTGCGTTAGAAGGCGGCTTCTTAACCACTGGACCGCCAGGGAAGTCCCGAGGTTTTTAAATTTCCTAGTTTCATTAGAAACTCAGGGACTTCCCTGGCGGCGCAGTGGTTAAGAATCCGCCTGCCAATGCAAGGCACGTGGGTTCCTTCCCTGGTCCGGGAAGATCCTACAAGCTGCAGAGCAACTAAGCCCGTGTGCCACAACTACTGAGCCTGCGCTCTAGAGCCCGCGAGCCACAACTACTGAGCCCGTGTGCCTAGAGCCCGTGCTCCGCAACAATAGAAGCCACAGCAGTGAGAAGCCTGCGCACCGCAACGAAGACCCAACACAGCCAAACATAAATAAATGTATTAAAGAAAAAAAAAAAAGAAAGAAAAAGAAACTCTGACTTTGACACGTTAGTTGTGCTTTAGCATAAGGCGGTTGCTTTTCTTACTGACGCAGAGGGCCCCGCTGTCGGCTCCGGGCTGTGTTAACGCAGCCCCAGTGGTTAGGGAAGTGTCCTTGCTTGTGTGCCCTCCCCGGGTTTTCAGACTGTGGCCCAGGTGCCTCACATCTTGTTTTAGCTCTTCTATGTTTTAAGTTTTTTTTTTTTTTTTTAGCAGTACGCGGGCCTCTCTCTGTTGCGGCCTCTCCCGTTGCGGAGCACAGGCTCCGGACGCGCAGGCTCAGCGGCCACGGCTCACGGGCCCAGCCGCCCCGCGGCACGTGGGATCTTCCCGGACCGGGGCACGAACCCGCGTCCCCCGCATCGGCAGGCGGGCCCTCAACCGCTGCGCCGCCAGGGAAGCCCGAAGGAGATTTTCGCGCGTGCATTTCTTACTTGTCCTCAGCAGAGGGCTGGTTACCCCGTCGTTGTCAGAGGTGGCCCGACGTGGACATGTCGAGTTCCTTTGTTGTTCGGTTGGGCCGGTTTGCTGGCAACGTGCTTTGTGTTGGGTGCGATCGGAACAAGACGACCAATGACTCCTCAGCCCTTTGCAGCCGGCCGGGCGCCCGACGTGTGGCACCGCAGCTGCTGCGCAGAACGAAGAGGTGACACGCGCGGGTCCAGGCAGAGTCCCAGGGAACTAGCGGAGGGACAGGAGGGCTTCCGGGGGGAGGTGGCCCCCGGGTGCTCGCGCGGGCCGGGCCCGCATGCGTGAGATGGGAGGCGTCACCGCCCTCGCCTTCAGCCGCAGCCGGTACACCAACCCAGCAGAGACCGCAGGGACCCGCAGCCCCCGACACCAGCTGAAACCACCCGGTGTCCGTGCCCAGGAGGGGTCGGGCCCAGCCCACAGCCTTCGCACGCTAACCCAGCCTCTACACGGAAGCACGGATGCGACCGAGGAAACGTTTGGCGTCCACGATCTCCTCTCGGGGGAGCCTCTTAGAGTCGTCCTCACGAGAGGCCTGAGGGTAAGGAGGCCCATTTTGATCTGCTGTGTATTTCTCTACAGCCAGATTTTGGAAGAAAAGAGGTGGAGGAAGTGAACTTTCTCGGGAATTATTCAGGTTAAAGCCACCTCCACCTCCTGCAAAAAAAAAAGAAAAGAAAAGAGAAGAGAAGAGAAAGCACGGTGTATCAAAGAACACAAAATTAAAAGGCAGTTTTTCCAAAAATGTGAAGGGATCATTTCAGATCCTTATGGAAAAGAAAGGAGTGTACCAGCCCCGAGCCCGGAACCGGGCTGAAACCCAGCGCCCGCAGGCCTGGCTGGCTGGGACCCAGAGCTTGAGGCCCGGGGAGCCGCAGGCCTGCAGGTGCCGAGGGCCCGGGCAGCCGGGACGCCAGCGGGAGGAATGAGTTCGGAGCCGTGTGTTGGGGGAAGGGCGGTGACCCAAAGTTCGTGGGCCTGGGGATCTGAAAAAAGGAGAAACGCCGGGCCAAAGGGAAGGGAACAGAGCTCTTACCTCAGCGGAATATAAACGAGCTCCCTGCCGAGGAGGGAAACAAAATGTCACCACCTCGAACCTGAGAGAGGCTTCGGGGAGGCAGGCAGCCCCGGCACTGGACTGGCGGCGCGACGCCCTTTAAAGGACAGGAGGGACTTCCAGGCAGAGTGTCAGGTGTCCTACCTGTCCAGCGCCACCTGGGCAGGTGACAGTTCGGGGGTGGGGGATGTGTGAGCTCTCTGCTTGCTGTAGCGCCAAGTGTGGTTCGATCCAACCTAGAAAAGCGCCGGGGACGCCCGGCCCCGGGTCCGGACCGAAAGAAGCAGGGGGTGGTCGGAGCCCGCGCTCCAGGACGCAGCCCAGGAAGGGACGATAGGGCAGCTCTTCCGGAGGCCAAGGTGGCCCTGCGGGCCGTCCAGCGGGAGCACGACCTCGGCCGTGGCGAAGGGAGGGCGGCAGAGGGGGTCCAGCTCGGGAGGGTCCCCAGGGCCGGGTCTCGCCCAGGAGCGCCCCGCTGCAGCCGGAAGGGGGTCCCCCGCCGGGGCCGGGCGGGGCTCCGGCGCCCTGGCCCCGCGGACACCCGCCGGCCCGGGGTTCCCCAGCCTCTGCTCGGCCCCCGTCCTGGGTGCGGCCTCCACAGCCCAGGGTCACCCTGGCCCCGCTCGCGGCCGTGTCGCTGGCCACGCGCTCGCCGTGGCGGCGTCGGTGGGCTGCACGCCGCCCCCAGAAGCGGCTTCCCAAGCACACCCGGCCGCGGCGCCGTGGGAAACACCGGCCCGAACTGCGGGCCGTCCCCGAATGACAGACGGCTCCGAACAAAGGATCCGCTCGCCACTCGGCCGTCGCGGCCACTCGAGATAACGTCCGTCATCAGGACCACCGACTTGCGCAGAAAGAACAGAAGGAAAAGACGTCTTTATGGGATCAAACGCTTTTATTTGGAATAAGCATCAAGAAAATGAAGGGAGTTGCCTCATAAATGCACACCGAGTACTCAGCAAGAGGTCAGAAAATAATTATAAAAATGCTTTGCAGCGGATTAAAAGAACGTGAAACCGCGATCACGGGCTATGAAATGTATCCACGTGTAAATCACATGGGAAATAAATGGTAAAATCTTCAGACGATGTGCTCTCTTGCCTGCCCTGGTGGCAGGGGATGCAGCCCGCAGACCTCAGTGCTGCTCTGACCCCCAGCCTGGGGCACCGCCGCGTCCACCGGGGCTCCTGCCTAGTGGAGAACAAGTCGGGCTCGGCCTGCTGGGCTCCCAAGGCCTCCCAGCGCCCCTGAGCCGCCTGACGGGGGCTCGTGCTCGCAGCGAACGGGCTCCGGCACGGGCGGCGGTGGTCGCACGAGGCTTCACTGGGGCTGCAGCTGGCTCTTCAGTCTGGCAAGTCTCATGAGGCACCTGTCCCTCCACTCCCTCCTGGCAGCTAAGTGCTCTGGGCCATCTGGAACCTTCGCGCACATGGCCTGGGAACAGGAAAGAGAAAGACAAGAGGGAAAAGGGCGAAAGAAGCATGAAGAGCCACTAACTTAGCGGGAGGGAAATTACTCCTGTTCATGCAAACTCCGAATGTGCTTTCAGAAGACAAAAGAAGCCTGGCAGACCCTCAACTAACATAACTTTCCAAATCCAGAGGGGCCGACGGTTCCTTCAGACGAGTCAAAATGACCTGCCAGTTCCTTGGTCGCACCGCTCGGAGGGTCCCACGAGACCCTGACGGGGCGGTGGACAGTCAGGAACGTGGAACCTCGAAGTCAAGGCAGAGAGCCCGGCTACAGACGAATTCTCGCCTTCCACCGGCACGGAGTCTACACACCTGGTGCACTTTTTCAGCTGCGGCCCCGGAAAATTCTGGAATGGGCCCAAAGGTCTTTAGGACACGTCTCATGCCCTCGCTGTACCTGTCGCAGTAGCTTAACATACCTGCAAGCAGAAGAAACCGAGAATGCCCGAGTCAGAGGACTCTTGTCCGCGCTCAAACCAAGAATGTGTCCGGAGGGTCCTGCCCTGGGCTCACCCTCCCCCGTGGGTGGAGCAGGGCTGCGGGTGGGAAATGCACCCCGCTCAGCGGCCCCGGGCTCACCACTCAAGCCTTTCTCGGCAATAAAGGCCCGAGAAGCAACCCGACCTCCAGGCCTGGGTCAGCGCCTCTCAGGGACGCTGGGTCGGCCCACGTTCCTGCTTTGATTCCCCGACTATCCCATTCATCCTGTTTTCACCACAAGCGGCTCCTTCAACAATGTACCTGTGAGGTTGCTTGTGCACACGGCTCGAATGCATTTTCTAAGAACCAAAGATGTCAAGTTCCGCTAAACCCGTTGGCCTCTCTGCTCTTATCCCTGGATTCTAGCCGGCACCTGACCCACCGGTTGGTGGCGGCCTTAACACGGGCTCTTCACCCCAGGGGCTGGCTAGGCTGCGGCCGCTGGGTTAGGGCGCCGCCAGCCACCCGCCCCGACCTGCATCTGAGCCCCGGCCACACGACTTCCCACTACGCCCGCGGCTCCCGGGCCCTCAACGGAAGATGGAGCCCCAGGATTCCGGCGGAGAAGCGCATGGAGAGGCCCATCCTGAGGGCGGGAGGTGGGGGGACGCGCCGCAGTTAGGAGCAGCGCGCGAGCGGCGTGGCGGAGGCCGACCCCGAGAGGAAGCCCATCAGCTGCCCACACGCGGGGCGGGCTTGCCTGGACTGGGCAGTTGGCACACAGCGTGGCGCCCCCTCCCCCATCCCTCCCTCCTGCCCGCCAGGCAGCTCGCCTCGGGCGCCTGGCCCCGGAGCCGCTGAGCTGAGCTGGCAGTCAGGCTAGGAAGATAACAAGGGAACAAACAGAACTGCAGGATTTGCAGAGATCCAGCGCTGGGCCCTCACCGACCCCACGAAAACCCCACGAAAAACCCCACGTGATTCCTTTAAAACAAAAACGACCTCTGCTAGTTACACCTTAAAAAAAGAAAAACAATTTCGGTGGGGTTGCTTTTGGTGCATCTACACTGATGTGAAAGCCTAGATTGGCTGATTTCAACTGCATTTGTCCCAAAGCGTTTGCCTTCTCTCAGAGGGTGATAAAATGAGACCCACGTTGCCTTAGAAGAGAAAGTGGTTCGAAGGGTGAGAATTCGAAAGTGCAACGTTTCTGACGTTAGCACCTGCAGTTAAGTGGTGGACGCTCCCTTTTAAGATGAGGGGTTTCACTGCGTTTACCAGAAGCACCAGGGGACGGTCCAGAGCTCAATATTTACTTCACTGTGCCTATTTGTCGGTTTTTTTCAAACTCGAGGTGATAAAATGCAGACACAAATACAGCTTACTCGTGCTGGGGAAGCAGAGACGCTGAACCAATGAGCCGGAGACACTGAGTGAGAAAAGAGCAGGCAGGTGTGCTGCAGCCGCGAACTCACCCACTTTCAGAGAAACAAGCCGCCCCGGCCCCCAAAGCCCAGCAATGAGCCACGGGGCTCGATTCAGGTGCCGTGTTTCACCTCGGGGTCACTTTACGTTCTCTGAACGAGTGTCCCTCTTTCTCTGCCCCTGTGAAGTCACCTGAGTCTCCCAGGGGCTTTCTAGGACCTTTTTTTCCCTACTGCCTTTTATACAATTTGTAGTTTTAAAAGGGCTTTTATTTCTTCAGAACAGAATAAAATATGGTGAAACTCTTTACAGTTCATAACTTCTCCCCAGCTTGTTCAGAAAACCAATTAAAACTTCAGTCGCATTGGCATAAAAACGCTTTCTGTAACATGCACTCAGCTGTCAGGATAAACAGCCCGTTGTTTGTGGCGAGGCTGGGGGCCTCCACTCGCTGCAGACACAGGAAGTTCACAGTGACTTACAGTCGGGAGCCCTGGGATGCCTTATTGACAACTTTCCAGTGGAGGTATCACCCTCACTATTATTTGCAACACATCCCCTTCCATTAGAGAGTAAAAAAGGAGGCTTTTAAATATTTCCAACGATAATTTTGGCCTCTCTACACCATGAAAGGTGAATTGAGTGGGAATTATTCTAGAATAACAATTTCATTGAAAGTGGAAATTAGTGGCTTCCCTGGTGGCGCAGTGGTTGAGAGTCCACCTGCCGATGCAGGGGACACGGGTTCGAGCCCTGGTCGGGGAGCTAAGATCCCACATGCCGCAGAGCAACTAAGCCTGCGCACGGCACCTAAGACCCAACACAGCCTAATAAATAAACACGTAACTATGTAAAAAAAGAAAATGGAAAGAAAACAAACGACTTCCCCTTTTATCCCACTAGTCTGTCCTTCCCCCATATCTTCTTTACATCCATGCCCTCTGCTCTGTCAACAATACCCTCTTCCAGAAACTCACAGAGCTTAGCTTTTTAGAAGACTCTGAACCTAACTTCTTAAGAGATGCTTGTACAGAATAAGGAAAGACGGGGGCGGGGGGAACAGATTCTCATGATTTTAGATTTAGCTCATCTCACTGGTTTCTGACTTGAGCCCAGTGTCTCCACGCCGTGTATTCTCATGTCACCCGTGTTGGGTGGGGGTGGGGGGGGGTCACTGCTGCTATACCCTTTTTACAGGTGGGGAAACTGAGGCGCAGTGAACTGACGTGCCAAGGTCATCTCGCTTGCAGGTCAGCGGGGCACTGGCTGGCTCCACCAGCCAGACCCACCACTCTGAGAGCCGGCGCTGCCTTAAAAAGTAGCCAAACGGAGTAGGCATGCTGGCCTCCTGTTTCTCAGGTGCTATTTTATTAGATTAAAAACAGATCCTAAAATACCTCTACCACTTCCAGATAAACCGCAGCCTTTAAAGACTAATAACTAGCCTTAACCTGAGATGTCGGCTTTATATAAAACTATATCCAAAAGGAAGAATTCCTGATATATTCTGGTGACACCGTGAGGGATAACGGACATTTCCATTGATGCCAAGCCAGATCGCAAAGCTGTCTAACTCGGGTCTTTGGAATGCTCTGAAGTTGAAAACTACATCCGTCCACCACTATCATATTAAGCCAATTAGGTTTTCTTATCATTTCTGCTTTGTTCGAAAAATTGCTGTGGGCCTCCTTCCTGTCTGCACACTTTTTGATTCTTGAGTTTCTGGTTTCATCAGCTTCTGTTTCTATTTGTTTGAGAGTTAAAGCTGTTCTCAGTCTCTCTCTATAGATTTCTCGTGATACCTGAATTATCTTATTTTTCTCAAGAAAAAAAAAAAAAAAAAAGGAAGAAAGAAAAAGAAAAACATGACGGTTACCAGGCAGTGTCTACGTCCATTTCAAATGCTTAAATACGTTCTTCACTTTTAAGGTTCTGGTTGAAAAGAAACATTTGAAATTTTCCAAGGCTTCATTTTAATGAGCGATCGTGGGAACCCCTGCTCGCTGCTCCCCGCGCGGCCCCGCGCACAGCCCGTCTCCCCGCCCCCCCCCGGGGGGAACCTTCCCGGACTGAACCGCTTCTGGGCGCGCACGTGTGCGGCCGGGCACCAACGCATCTAGGAAACTGCTTGACTCACTCACTGGAAACTAGATTCCACCGATTACTGTGGTGACAAGTGACTGAACTAACAGCAAAACACCGTGGAACTCTCAAATCTACGTCCAACGGACGCCCAAGGGTCACCTACTCCGGCCCCCCGCCCCCCGACTCACTGCAGGAGTCTCCCCTCAACCCAAGCGTCTGGCAGGTGGGCACCAGCCTCCGGCCCCTCAGCTCCCCTCTCACAACAGGGCCTCTCGGCACGTCAGCTCCAGGTTCTAGAAAGTTCCGCCGGCCGTTTCCGGTCTTCTGGCTCCAGCCCCACAGAAGACACAGACAGACAGACACATACTACTCCGGTCACCTCCTTCTGGATATGCTCCAGTTTCTCAACACGTGCGTTAAATGCAGACCGTGGAGCTGAACACAACATTTGTTTTCTCTTTGTTCTCAAGTTTCACAAGTTAATAAACCTAATGCTTAAAACAATACACAAAAGTTGTACAAATTGATGACAACATAAAAAAGCACAAGGATAGGAAGTTACTTATCATTTCAGCCCCAAGAGACAGCAGCAGTAATAACATTTAGGTGACATTTTCCCAGATTTTTATGCATTGCTTTTTTGATTTATTTTGTCTTAATTTGTTGTAGGTTTTATTGCTTGTTTTTCAAATAACATCCTTTTTTTCAGTTGATGAAACTCTGGCTGAAAGTCTCATTCTTGGGAGAGTCTCCCCTTCTCAAGTTATTTTTCTCTCAGTGTCACCAGCTCACTGGCTCTCACCTTCTCCCCCAGCCCCTGGAGGTCGGCTTCTGGTGCAGCTGCCGGCCAGGCCTGCCCCCCCAGCTGTCACCTGCCCTCCTCCCGCAGAAGCCCCTCCTCCCGCAGAAGCCCCTCCTCCCGCAGAAGCCCCTCCTCCCGCAGAAGCCCCTCCTCCCGCAGGAGCCCCTCCTCCCGCAGAAGCCCCTCCTCGGGCCTCCCCCGCCTTCTGGAAGGAGACCCACGCTCAGCAAACACGCCCAGAAGCTGCTCCAACTTGGGCAGAAGGTGTGTGCAGTCCAGGTTCCGGTGGTCATGTCCCCAGTCCTATTTCTTGTTCTAGCCTCTGTAAAGCACTTCACCGTCGTTCTCAGGAAACACAGCTCTGTCTTCCTCAGGCTGGAGGGCCCTGGGCGGTGTCGGCAGCACCTCGCCCCCGCCCCCCGGTTCTTGCCACAGGGAGGTGCGAGGAGCCCGAGTGGACTTTCACCTCAGCCCCTCCCTGTGAATGACGGACGGGCCACTATCTCCTGCACGGCACTGTTTCTATTCAGTTGTAAGAAAAGGCAACGTTGACCGTTACAAGACCATGAAAAACACTAAACAGCTCAGAATCCCACCTGGGAGCCGACGGAATGGAAGCCTACCTTCGGCGTTGAGGTGCATGGTTTCCAGGGGCCCAATGAACGCGTACCGCATGCCCAGGCCGTCCGACATGACGAGGTCAAGGTCGCCCGGGGACACTACTCCTTCCTATGGAGAGAACGGGTGAGGCAAGGTGGTGAGTCCTCAGGAGAGACCGTTTCATGACCATCCTCATCCTGACTTCTCTAGAGCGGGATCCCGAAATTCTCTGCAAAGCGCTAGCACAGGTTTCATCAAACGCGGCATCACAGAACCGTAGTGTGCAAACGGATCCTGAAAGGAGAGCGTGCTGCGAAATGGTCGACCACCGATTCAACCTCCGGCCCCTGCACCGTCCCCGCTTCTCTAACCTGCAACCCGTGTCCCATCAGAAGAAAAGGGCGGAAGGCTTCTCTGCGCGTCTGCCTAGGGCCTGGGGCTGTCGCAGGAGTCGGAGAGCCGCCCTCCAGCCTTCGTCCGCCCGCGAGCCCGGCCGTGCTCAGCTTTGGATGCGTTCGTAAAAGAGCGCCGTCCTTTGGCGCAAGGCAGCTTCGGGCAGCGTGTGCGCGCGCGCTGCCCCCACGGCCCTACCTTGCACGCGTTCACCAGGCTGGCAGGGTGGCCGCGAAGTCTCCGGCCCTTGTTTCCGGCGCGGCTTCCTCCACGTGGAGAGGCCCCGCTTGGGGAACAGGGAGTCGGGGGTGGAGGAAGCCTGGACCCTCAGCCCCGGCGCGCACACGGCCCCCGCCCGGCGCCCGCCCTCCCTCCCCCGGGCCGGGGGCTCCACCGCCAAAGTCCAGGCCCCAGGAGGCCCGCGCGCCCCTCGCCCCTGCGGCCCAGCTGCCGGGGGAGAAAACAGTCCCTCGGGCCCCCGTGGGCGTCTGCGAGGCTCGGGGAGGCCGGGGGCCCACGCAGGGCAGGGGTGATTCGGGGCGCCTGAGGACCCTGGGTGAGAAGCCCCTTCCGCGTGGCTGCGCACACGGGCGCACGCGCGTGTGACACGTGGGGACACGCGGAGCCGCACGCGGAGCCGAGAGCGCGGCCCCTCCAGCACGCCCGGCCGGCTTCCTGACTCGCCCAGAGGCAAACATCCCGACTTCTGTAACAACCATGCCTTCCTCCACATTCCCGAAACGTGGAGTCTGCATTTTGCCTGCTTCTCATCTTCTTGCAGATGGAGTCACAGTGCGTTCTTTTCTGACGTGCGTCTTTCCCTCCACCTCACGCTTTTAAGATTCACCAGGGCCGTGCGTGGCTGTAGGCGTCCATCCTCGCGGCTCCCTCACCCATCCTACCGTCGGTGGACATCTGGGCCGGCCTCCTCTCCGCCGTCAACGGCTGCAGAGCCGCGGCCTGGCGCGCCCTCCACTGGGCGCCGATGTGGCCGCACCTGTGTCGCTGTCCCCAGCTGGCGCGGACCCGGGGCTTCCTCTTGGTTCCAAACCATCCCTGGGTTCACCTGACTGCTACTGAGAGCAAATCAACTCGGTTCACTCACAGACTCACCGGCCGCCCGCCTTCCCCTCCTGGTGGCAGAGCTGGGGAGGCGGGGGGGAGGGCATCGGCACCGCGAGGAAACACGGAACACAAGGCCCGTGGTTCCTCCACCCAGAACCACCAAGAAACCACTGCTGGTCCGCAGGGTCCTGCCGCCTCTCTCCCCCGCTCCCTCTGCGCCATGTCTTGGGCAGGAAGGGTGCCTCCTGGTCCTCTCCCCAGGCCTCCCAAAGCCACCTAGCAAGGCATTCCCACGCCCAAGGCTCGGGAGGGCGGTGAAAGGCAGCCACGCAGGGGCTGCCGACGCTCCCTCAGCCCTGGCCCCCAGGTCAACATTCCAACAGCCTCGGGTTTCCATTCCACCACCCAACTGGGAAGGATGCGGACCTGGAAGCCAGCCTGGGCCTGCGACGGCGTTTGCCTGACTCTCTTCTCCCAAAACTATGTTCAGTACTTGCAGAGCCGACTTGCCAAGATTTCAAAATACCCACAGTGAGCCACGCAGAGCAGTTACTTTTTGATCTGTAAGCACTGTGAGCTCTAACAGTGAGCCGACGAATCGAAGCGTCAGAGGGCTTCTCCATCACCCGACGCCCTCACATGGGGGAGGGCCTGCACTTCCTTCACTCCTGCTTCATTCACGGAGGGCGGCCGGTTTTTTACCAGTTGCTATTCATTAGCTGAACAAGTTAGAAAAGAGAAAACGTTTTAATATTTCCTCCTCCTAACTGCTTCTTTCTGCCCTATTTGACTTTTCTGAGGCAGATTTCTCTAAGCTTGAGTTTTTACCCAGAAGCTAAATCCAGAGAAAAGAAACGGCCATGAGAAAGTCAGCCAAGAGGCTCACTGATCAGGGTTCCATGTCACCGGGGCAAATGCCCGGGTTCCTCCCTGCTGCACTAAGCGCAGAACTACAGCTTCATGTTCCGGATATTCTGTGAAGGTCAAGTTGTGCCCTGAGCTCCACTCCACCCAGAGCCTTAGGGCCACCTGTGGCCTAGATGCTGACATTATCAATAATAACTAAATAAATCCTTGCAATGGCACGAAAGGCAGGCCAAGCGCTTGAGTTGAATGGATCTGGTGACGACTCCTTGGATAGAGACGGGACCCCCGCGGCGGTCTGAGGACTGAAACCCCCTCATGCCAGTGTGCCTGCGGCCGTCAGTATAGCCATCAGTACTTCCTCTATCTCGTGGTGAAATTCTCAAGTCACACGTACAGGGAAAAGCCCCAAGTGGTTGAAAGTTTCCTAAATCTCAGACAGGGCGATGAACACTAGGGTCACTGCTAGTTCGAAAGGTGGTTTGCATCGTGTCCTGAAGAACCACTGCGGGAGGAGAGCCCAGCCAGAGTGGGCAGGAGCTCCTTCACTGAACACCTCCTGCCTCAACTCACCTCCTTTAGCTAAAGCCTAAGACTCTCCGCAATGCACCAGCACCCAGCCACGGCCTGGGCACACACTTTGCACCTGGCGTGCTCACAGGAGCTTCCCGGACTGCCGCCCACAAGCAAGGTGCAAACTTCAAGTGCAGAGAAAGGTCTGGGATGTATCAGTCAGGGTCCCACCAGAGAGACAGAACCGCTCAGTTATAGACACGCCAAGAGATTTTTGCCAAAGCGTCAGCACATCTGAGATCCAGGGCGGGAGCCGCCGGTGGAAACCTCAGCCCTGCCCTTATGGCTGTTCAGCTGAGTGGATGAAGTTTGCCCAGATTATTGAGAATAATCTCCTTACTCAAGTCAACTGACTGTAGCTGCTAATCGCATCTATAAAACACCTTCAGAGAAACACGGGCAAAGCCTGTGTGTGACTGAAGGACCCGGCCCGCTGGCCCCGCCCGGCCCAGCCCAGCCCAGCCCAGCCGATCGCAGGGGACAGAGGGGAAGTTCAAAGCACGGTCCCTACCCTCGGGCATCCTGGGTCTGGCACTTCGTGAGCAGGGAGAGGAGGATGGGAAGACACCACTAAAATAAGGACCGTGGCGCTCGGCCTGTCCTTCGGGGGGGACGCGAAAGAAGGGGGAGGCGGCGGGGGTCTTGCGTGGCTCAGGAATGCAAAATCTGCGGAGGGAAGAGCCCGGGACCGTTTCCTCTACTGATGACCAGCTGCACAGGAATCTTCTTCCTTCTAATCACCCCCTTCCCGTATTAAATCGTCCTGTTGGATGCACATATTTGTGGCGTGGCCTCAGAGTCTCTCGCTTTTCTCACGTTCCTCATGCCACCTTTCCTTGTCTGGTTCTTTTTTACTATTGCCCAGCTTTTGATCTTCTTCTTTGTTTTGCTCTACTTTTCACCACACTTGGTCCCGAATTTTCAAGCTTCTCTTGTGCAAACGCTTCTCCACCTTGGCCAGCACCGTCACCACGAGGAACAGACCTGCCTTCCAGGAATCTGGGCGAGGATATATACAAGTTCCCCCAACCGGAGCTGTCCAGGCTTCAATCCAGCGTCTTAACCGAGACAAAAAAATGTCTTAGTGTGTCAGAGGACGAAACGCAACCTCCAAGGGCGTGAAGGAAGCCTGCGCTGGTCCAGCGTCACCCCCCGTCGGGGGCCCAGGAGAAGGGGTTATGGAGAAAGAGGCCACCTCAGGCTTAGGCCCCGATCCCCAGAGACATTCAGTGTCAAGCCAGACGCCAGTGACCCCGGTGCAGAGACAGTCAAGCCCGAGTCGAGGCACTGGACTCTTTAGAAAAAGTCCATCCCTGCAGCCCTTATGAACAAACGGTGCGGACTAATAACGTAGATCGTGGAGTTTAAACTAAGGACCGGGCTTCCGTGGGTGGCGCAGTGGTCGCAAGTCCGCCTGCCGATGCGGGGGGACGCGGGTTCGAGCCCCGGTCCGGGAAGATAGCACGTGCCGCGGAGCAGCTGGGCCCGCGAGCCGTGGCCGCTGAGCCTGCGCGTCTGGCATCACGATGACGAGAAGTCGGGTTTTTCTCACAAGAAACCAGCTAGAACCCCGGGTTAGTTCCTTCCGCTCACGTACGCTTGCGTGTCTTTGTTTGCCACTCTCTTCCCCCAGCACTGCGTCTCCCACGCCCGGTATGAAAACCGGCTCCGGGGCAAGAGTGACAGAGCCGTGACCCGCCCGCTCCCACCCACACTTGCTTCCGGGGAAAAGGTGAGGCAAGGACAGGACTTGGACAGGCGGAGGAGGGCAGACTGCTAAGTGCTGCCCCGCCGCCCCCCGGCGGCTGTCGGGCCTGTGAGCCGCTCAGCACCACGTGTCTTCCTGCAAGCGGGGCGGGGCCGTTGCTGCGGGGTGACACAGGCAAACCGCGCGGCCCTGGACAAGAGCTGGCTGGACGCGCTTAGCTGATGCAACAGGACGCTGACTCATACGCAGCAAACCCCGCACCCGGCGCCTCCGAGGGGGCGCGGGGCAAGGAGACGAGAGCTCGGGGTGGACGGTCCCGGCCGGGCCGCCGGGAAGCGAGGAGCAGACGGGGCCGCCCCGTCGGCAGGCGTCCGGCCCGACGGGGCGGTTTCACTGCCGGAATTGTCCTGGGAGAAGAAGGCGCCAGACCGTATGTGCAAAGAGGCATCGTACGGCAGAAGACTTGAAAGGACCTTAAAACAACCCACAGCAGGCGAAAGATTAGATTTTTTTCAAGAGGATCAGTGAAATGAAATCTCATGAAGCCACGAGAAACGAATAAAAAACTCGAGGAAAGTATTCTTAACAGAGACTAGGCAAGAACGCAGAAAAATAAAAGCAATTTGACTCAGGGTAGGGAACATAAGCGGTATTTTCCCTTTGAATATTTTTAAGAATAAAGCTTTTAGCAGAAAGAAACCAACAAATTGAAAAGAGGCGAAAGACTTTGTCTTAATCCCGGGGATGGTGCAGAGCTGTCCGGGCCGCGGCGGTGACGCCCTCATGGGATTTTTCTCACTTTGCTGCGCTGGTACCAAAGCTTTCAGGGAGAAAAACACCAGTATTATGAGTCGTCTGGACCTTAAATACAGTCACAGCACAAGGCATCCGTTTGTGCAAACAGAAGCGCGCCGGGGCTCGGCGCGGTGGTGGAGCCCTAACTGGGGTCGTCCGGGAACGGGGCTCCCGACACAGAGGTGGGCGCCAGGCAGCGGACGCCCTCGGCCCCCACGCCGAGGCCCACCCGGCCCGTCGCCGCCTACCCCTCACGACCAGCCGCGGAGCTTGGCGCCTCCAGGGCTGCTCCCGCCTGCACCTCGGGAAGCAGGATGGCCGGGCCTCCGGCTCCCTGTCCCAGCCGTCACCTGCGGCCTCGCCTCTCTGCTTGTTCTCCTACGGACGCCCCCCCCCCCCCTTTCCAGCTCACCGCAGCGGGAGGACCTGAAAGCCATCGCTTGCCCGGTTAGCTGAGGGTGAGGGTTAGCTGTCAGGTGTTAGAGTGACAGCATTTCATTTCATTTTCTTTTCCTTTTTAAAGATTTTTTTTTTTTTTGGGGGGGGGGACGTGGAACATCCTTAAAGTCTTCAGCGCACTTGCTACAATACTGCCTGTGCCCCGTGCCCTGATTTCCCGGCCCCAAGGCACGCGGGATCCCAGCTGCCCACTGGAAGGCGCAGCCTCGGCCACTGCCCCGCCAGGGAAGTCCCTGATGTTCGTGTAGAGCGGTTAGAATACTCGCATAGGGGCTTTCACTGTAAACACTGCTGACGTAACCCCAGGCATGCCAAGCGGGTTTTTAAAACTGAGTGTGCGGTTGGTGCTTTCATTATGTGTATCTGTTAACGGGGCTGCAGCTGCCTCTAAAACAATAAGCCAGGAGCATCTCTCCTTTCAGTAGGGCTCTGCGGCTCGCCAGGGTGGCCACTCAGAAAATAACCTCCCATAAAAGGGTAGATACTATTACAAAAATGGTCTACTTCTTACAGGCCATCGCTGCTGGGAGAGTTCTAATTAACTGATGATTCCCAGCCAGCAGATCAAGTCTCTCGGCTGCACCGCCCTGAGAGAGACGGTCCGAGTCTGCGGGGCTGCAGCCGGGCCGGGCGCTCCCCATGCAGGAGGGAACCTCAGGAGAGCTGGACGGACCAGCTCCATGCACGGGAGGCGCCAGCACGCAACTGCGACGAAGCGCCCCCCCCCCCTTCCGGCCGTGCCTGCCCTCCCACAGGTTGTCACACGCGGCCTAACTCACGTCGGCCAGGAGTGGCCTCTCGTTAATTTGATCGCCTCCCAGTGGTCAGTGAAGGACATGAAACACTTGCTGAGTCACAGGTGTGGGTTCTGATATAGTTCTGGGGCTTCTTAAAATGCTGAGACCCTGGTGTCCTTCCAGAGCCGCCCTGTAATGAGAAACGCCTCCCTCTCCATCTGCCTCTGAACGGAAGGCCACGGATAGGAGGCACTTCCAACTTACAGCCGAGAAAGCAGGTCTCAATTAATTTGGAGGATGGTCCTCAGGAAGGGGGTGACACACCTGCTCCAGAGGGCCTGCGGTCCCAGCTGATGCGTCCCCGACGGGCAGCCTAAGCTAAGGAGGGCGACAGTGCTGCCTGGTCCACAGCAAACTGCGCGGGAGAAAGAGCTCAAACAGCTGGAACTCAGAGAACTCTTTTTTTTTTTTTTTTTGCGGTACGCGGGCCTCTCACCGTTGCGACCCCTCCCATCGCGGAGCACAGGCTCCGGACGCGCAGGCGCAGCGGCCACGGCTCACGGGCCCAGCCGCTCCGCGGCACGTGGGATCCTCCCGGATTGGGGCACGAACCCGCGTCCCCTGCATAGGCAGGCGGACTCGCAACCACTGCGCCACCAGGGAAACCCTGCCTTTTTTTTTTTTTTTTTTGCGGTACGCGGGCCTCTCACCGTTGAGGCCCCTCCCATCGCGGAGCGCAGGCTCCGTACGCGCAGGCGCAGCGGCCGTGGCTCACGGGCCCAGCTGCTCCGCAGCACGTGGGATCCTCCCGGACCGGGGCACGAACCCGCGTCCCCTGCATCGGCAGGCGGACTCGCAACCACTGCGCCACCAGGGAAGCCCAAGAGAACTCTTCAGTGTCCTCCGGGGATGGACTTCCTGCCACGGACAAGCTGAGACAAGCTGACCCAGGCTTCGGAAGGCAAGACAGAGGCCAGGTAGGCACAGGGACATGGACCAGGGCTGAAAGGTGAGCTCCAGGGGCTGGGGGAAGGCAGTTCTCTCAGCCTTGTCGAGGTTATGTTTTCAGGAGGTACAATAAATAACGCAGAGATGGCAGGAAAAGGTCTTAGAAAAAGTTTCGATGGGTGAATTTTGACCTCGGGCGCCTGGTGACGGGCAGTCATAAGACTCGAGGGCCCTGGAGCAGCTGAACGCAAAGCAGGCGTGGACCGGGCACCCAGCGGGGCAGGAAGCGGAGCCCCGCGTGGAGCAGGAGAGCTGCCCGGGCCCCGGCTGAAAACGGCAAACAGAGGAAGCATCCTCCCTGGAAGGACCGAGGCTCAGAGCAGGGGGAGGAAAAGGCAACCATGAGGAAATTCACTCAGACACTTTACTTCTTTGAGAGAAAAACGTAGGGACCTCCCTGGCGGTCCAGTGGTTAGGACTCGGCGCTTTCACTTCCGAGGGCCTGGGTTCAATCCCTGGTCAGGGAAGTAAGATCCAGCAAGCCGTGCAGCAAGGCCCCCCCCCCAAAAAAAAAAACCAAAAAGAGTTTACTGTTCTTTTTTAGAAATAAATTTATTTTTTATTTCTTTATTCTTTCTTTCTTTCTTTCTTTGGCCGAGCCGTGTGGTTTGTCGGATCTCAGTCCCCCGACCGGGGGGTGAACCCCGTGCCTTCGGCAGTGAAAGCTCAGAGTATGAACCACTGGATGGCCAGGGAATTCGTACCCCCTAAACTTTTAAGTTTAAATTTTAAAAGACGTAAAATGTAGAAAATCTTACAGCTGAGGGTGTGGTGGGGAGGGCAGGAGCTGGGCTCTTTCTTGGCGCCCTTAACGTCCTTCGCTCCTTCTACACGACTCTTCTTGCCAAGTACACCGATGGGTGTCGCCAAGGTCTCTTCTGTAACGTGTTGCTCAAGCCTCAGCTTTTTGCTACTGGCCCCGCTCCAGGGGAGCCAAGCCTTAGGCGGTCTTGGTGTTTCCAACACCTTCCCTCTAAATAAAAACTGCTAGGATAGCCCCACTTACCGCCTGCCCGGAAGCGCGGCTTTGAACATGCTTTCTCTTGTCGAGCCACTCAGGCCACGAATCCCTACAGCCCGCCTTGATCCCGAAGCCTGCAAAGCAAGTGACTCAGCCTGAGCTTCCTCTTTCTTCTTTTCATCCTCGCCACCGGTCTGTGCTGTTTTTCTTCCAGAATAGTTGGCAGGTCCTGTACTTACTCAGGATGACATTCATGGAAAAAAGCCCCCCCCAGACTCAGGAAAGGACGGCTGCAGGGTGGCTCACTGTCTGACCTGGCTTCCTTCTCAGAAGGCTCCGTGCGTGACAAGCAAACTTCTGGGGTTGAACTTGAACTTGGAGAACTGGGTCCACGCTCACACTGGCCTCTAAAAGAAGAGCGAAATCCAACAACCGCCTACCCCCGCACGATCACAGCCCAAGTGAGAGACACCTAAGGGGTCATTCGGGCAGTGAGTCTACAGCGTCAGGTCATCTTCCCCCCAAACTCCGCTCAGCACTGTCAGCCCCCCTGGTGTCGGCCCCTCCGTAAAGGAGCTGGCAGTTCGCTCCAGTTTAAGTGTAGCTTCATGGCGAGGCTGGGAACCCGCAGCCCAGCCTAGGGCACCAGCCCGGGAGCACCGGACTCGTGGTGTCCGGCAGCGCTGCCTGTCGGGCCCAAGGAGCCTGCTTGATTTGGCCGTCACCCTCGGAGGGACACTGTGTTCACACAGGCCTGTGACTAAATGAGGAAAAACCAGACTACAGTTTGCATCCCTGCTCCAGAAACCAAAGGCCGCATGAGGATCGGTGAGGCCAAGCACGCGGCCGGTGTGACGGGGGAGATACCGTCTGGGGGGCTGCGGGCACAGGAGCTTTGATTTGGAGGAGCAGTGAAAACCTAGCATCCGTTTGTTCTGCTGTGTTTGTGTTCTAATCAAAAGTGAATCAAATCTTTTTTAAAAATCAATTTTCACTTCTTTTTTGGGGTAACCAGAGGTATTCAGTGTCATAAATCTAGGACTAGGAATCGGGACCATGTAAGAGTGTTTCCACGACGCAAAGGTGGTTAGAGCTGCATGTTTATCTATGATGAGCCCTGAGTCAGAGATAAAGGGGGTCAGAAGCAAGAGACACGCGAAGACAGAAAACATGGAAGGAGAAAAGGCAACTGAAAAAGCCGGCAGAATATACTGTATCTCGTTGAAGTTAAGACTTCATTGACTGAAAGTTAAATTAGCATTTAACGCTCCATTATGGAAGAAAAATGCTGCCAATAAATCTAAGATGTTAAGGGGCTTCCCTGGTGGCGCAGTGGTGGAGAGTCCGCCTGCCGATGCAGGGGACACGGGTTCGTGCCCCGGTCCGGGAGGATCCCACGTGCTGCGGAGCGGCTGGGCCACTGAGCCTGCGCGTCCGGAGCCTGTGCCCCGCAACGGGAGAGGCCACGACAGTGAGAGGCCCGCGTACCGCCAAAAAAAAAAAAAAAAACTAAGATGTTAAAATGTAAAAAAAATAAATAAATTTTATCTTAGAACAGATGGAATTCGATACATCAAGGCTGAGGCCAAGGTCTCAGGGCGTGAGCCAGGACTCCTCTCCCTTTACGATGCACATGAATCCCGTGGGAGGGGAGGGGATTGATAAAATGCAGAGTCCAATTGTGCAGCGCTGGGGTGGGGCCTGAGACGCTGAATTTCCAAGCGCCCAGGTGAAGCCCCCGCTGCCATCCTTAGCCCTAGGACCTCACTTGTGCAGCGGGCACGTGAGCATTTCAGCTCAGAGCTACCTCACCGGTGACTGCTGTTACACCCCTGGACTCTGGGATTCAGAAAAGAGGGCCGTCACCACCATCACTGAAATCCGTAACACCTACTCAACCATTAGTATACGCCAGTCACGTGCTAAGCCCCTTACGTACGTAAGCCATCCAACCCTCATCGGATGTCATCTTCACTCGCAAATGCGGACACCGTGGCACACAGGTGGCGCAGGTCTGAATCCCTACAGACCAGGGAACACGGATCAAACCACTTAATTTGTAAAGGCAAAAATAACAATACGTCTCTCGTGGTTTCAGGACTGGATGATCCGAAAAAATCTGAAAATCATGAGAAATGTAAAGGAAAGTACTTTGTAAACTCTGAAATACTACATACGAACTGAAGTCGCTGATGAGTAGCTGATTCTCAGTGGTTTGCTGTGCTACGACTCCTAATCCCCGTGTTTTACAGTCAGCCCTCTGTATCCACGGGTTCCACATCCTCGAATTCAACCGATCGTGGATCAAAAATATTCAGCAAAAAAAATCCAGAAAGCTCCAAAAGGCAACATTGGAATTTGCTAGGAAAGGCAACTGTTTACACAGTTTTTACATCCTATTTACGACTATTTAAATAGCACTGACATCGTGTGAACAACTGTTTACACGTGACTGAGGCTGTATTAGGTACTGGAGGTATCTAGACATGACTTCACATATGCTGGAGGGACCGCGGTGCTCTCCTAAATTACATCCAACAGAAACCCCTGCGGCTTTGCCACAAAACGTCTCACCTGTTCACTTTACCACACGGTCCTCGAGATGCACTTTATGAACTGAAACCAGTCCTCATAACAGTTGTGTTTGTGCCAGGAATAAAGCTGGGCCACGGAAGCCTGGGATCTCTCAAAGGGTCCCGCACAGACCACAGCCCCTGAGCGAGACACCGGAGGCCCAAGGAGCAGAAATCCCCTGGATGTTACATTTCTCAGAAGGCTGCACAAAACCCGAGGTAAGCAATTTAAAGCTCCTTACCACCCACACATTCCGATGGGCTGAGAACCCAAGGGCGGCTCCGTGATTCACTCCCGCTCGCCTCCACGGACCCTCCCTCGACGGGGCAAGAAGTTACGGGCACTACAAGCTCAGCTGTTGTCTGGGCGAGACTCTGTCATCACATCCCTACTTCCCTTATTGTGCTTCTCAGCTGAAGATCGACTGAAAATCACTTCTCTGGCCAACGGGATCCTGTCACCCAGTGACCTAATCTCAGATGACTAGACTATAGCCATCGGCACTTCCCAGCCAACAGGGGCCGCTCCGTCCCAATTCTGCGGCCAAACGGTCCGGGAAAGACAGACTGCGTGGCTGTGAGTGCCCGTGTGCCCGCGCTGCCGGGGCACCCGTCCTGCTCCCACAGTGGATGCCCTGCGGAGCCCACGGGCTGGGGCGGGACAGCGTGTGCCCTGCGGAGCCTCTTCCCGACCTTGGCTCGGCTCCCCTGGTTCCCCACGAGGGCCAGGCCCGTGCAGGAGCCGCACACGCGCACGCACATACACGCGCGCACACACACGTACACGCGCGCACACACACCGCTGCCACCCTGTCTTTCCTAGAATTTCTCTCTCCTGCTTGGCTGCAAGGATGAAGGGATACCCTCCCTCCAGAGTCAGTGAGACTGAAAACAGGAAAACCACAGCTGGGGGGGCAGCGGGAGGGAATCAATGAGACAAAAAGCCTTCTCTTCAAGAAAGCACCCAAACTGGTAAATCTCTAGCATGACAAAGATGAAGAGAGCAGACATGAATCACCCACAACAGGAATGAACCCAGGGATGTCACTACAGGCCCTGCAGCCTCTAAAAGGAAGAGAGGGCACCACTGACAACTTCACGCTCATAAATTCAGCGACAGAAGAAACGGGCCGATGGCTCCAAAACCATAAACCTCCAAAACTCATCCGAGATGAAACAGACAGCCTGAATGGTTCTACAGCCACTAAAGCTGTTGAATTTGTAATTAAAGACCAAAAAAGACTTCTCCAGGCCCAGGTGGTTTCATTGGAGAATTCGACCAAACATTTAAGGAAGAATTAACAGAACTTTTACAATCTCTTCCAGAAAACAGAAGAGGAAGGAAAACGTCCCAACTCTTAAGTTTACCTCGAGTTGGCGTTCCTCGTTTAGATGAGAGAAAGCAAAATTCAACTGCAGGGCTTTTCTTCATCTCTTCCAGGCACTAAGATATCTTACAAATAAACGTAAAAGTTGCCCTAAAATCTCTGCAACGTTTCACGGTAATAGTGAATTTTTCTTGCGGTATATTAAGTTCCCGTACTCTAGACAAGTGGAAATATTTTTCTTTTCTTTTCTTTATTTTTTTGGCCCCGTCGGGTCTCAGCTGCGTCACGTGGGATCTTCTGTTGCTGTTGTGGCATGTGGGCTTCTCTGTAGCTGTGGCGCGCGGGCTCCAGAGTGCGGTGGGCTCTGTAGTTTGTGTCACGTGGGCTCTCTCGTTGAGGCACACGAGCTCAGTAGCTGTGGCGCCTGGGCTTAGTTGCCCCGCCGCCTGTGGGATCTTAGTTCCCCGACCAGGGATCAAACCCGCGTCCCCCGCATTGGAAGGCGGATTCTTTACCACTGCCCTGCCAGGGAAGTCCCGGTGGAAATATTTTAAACAGATCTCCAAGGGGCTGTTTTTACTTCAGTGCTTCTACCAGTGATTGACATTCCAAAACATTTTACAGTCACCGAGAAATTAAAGCTGAAAACTTCACAGTGGGAATCCCAACACTGTATCTCGAAGATGTAGAGCATTAACGGGATTCAAAGAGTGAGGACACAGAATTGCAGCTCGTGTGAGCGGTCAGGTCAGATGATGAGCCCAACAGGGATGTGACCGAGTGCCAGAGCCAGGGTTCTGTGGGAGGTCACGTGCATCCTGCACTGGGAAGCTGAAATCCGGTGCCCCCAGGGCAGCTTCCCTGTTCTGTCTCAGGCTGGGACCGCCAGGCACCCGCAGGAGTCAAGACTAGCGGCTGTGAACCCATTCCAGGCGAAGATGACTGAGCCCGAGCCCCCTTCTCGCCGCACGTACCTGGACAGACCCTCGTTCACGCTGCCGAGTTCCAGCAGGACAGGTGTGGGCACAGCACGCTACTGACCCGTGCAGAAGCTGGGGAAGCGTCGGAAAGTGAGGGGTGGAGCCCAGACCGTCAGAGCCTGGCCCACTCCCAGGTGGGGGGCTGCCCTGGCGTCTCCCTGCCAGGGACCCCAGGCCCCTCACAGAAATGCAGGCGGGAGTGCGTGTGGCCATTTTTAAAGTCACCTCTAAAATCTTTTAATTCAAGGATGATGTAAATATATATGTATATAAGTTTATATATATATATATATAAATAACCTCTTGTCTATGTGTGAGACAAGCATACTACTAACAAGTTTAAAAGTCATCCACTGTTTCTTCCTCAAGCTCTTGAAATAAACTGGGTTCCTTTAGAGGATACAAGTTTACTCAAAATATAATTTATTTTTCCTCCTGAAAAATTATAATACTGGGGGCTTCCCTGGTGGCGCAGCGGTCGAGAGTCCGCCTGCCGACGCGGGGGACGCGGGTTCGGGCCCCGGTCCGGGAGGATCCCACGTGCCGCGGAGCGGCTGGGCCCGTGAGCCGTGGCCGCTGCGCCTGCGCGTCTGGAGCCTGTGCTCCGCAGCGGGAGAGGCCGCAGCAGTGAGAGGCCCGCGTACCGCAAAAAAATATATATATATATATATATAGATATATATAATACTGGGAGTGGGGGGCGGAGCAGAATCTGAGACTGGGGGAACGTGCAGCACGTCACAGAGATGATTACGTGGTAACGGCAGGAAAGGGCAAGAAGAGGAGCCCATCGCCGCATCCGAATATCAAGTGACCTACCGTGCAGGGGAATCCCTGAAACACGGCGAGGGACAGCTTGCCCTTGGCCTCCGGAACAGAGCACGTGTCTGATTCTCCCACCCGCACGGCGCGCCCAGAGGCCCCTGCCCGCTCCGCTCAGCTGCCAGGACAGAGGGCGGCGCACACACCTCCACGAGCCTCCAGGCCTCGCCGATGACGGCGTACTGGAGACGATTCAGAGCGAAGCCGTCCACCTCCTTCGTGAGTCTGACCGGGGACTGTCCGATCTTCCGCATCAGGGCGTAGGTTCTGTCCACCGTCGCAGGGGCCGTCTCCGGGTGTGGGACCAGCTCCACCAACGGGACGTAGTAGGGTGGATTTACCTTCGGAGAGAGACAGAGCGGAGAGAGTCAGGAAGACGGCGCTGGTGTGCGGGTGTCATTCCAGCAGAGCTGGTTCACTGTCCCCCGTGGGGTCAGCAGCAGGGCGGATGGGGCCCCTCGAGACTCAGCATCCAGTGACAAGAAACTCAAGACATAAAGTAATGCACAGAGTTGGGGGAAACGAAAGAACTTGAGCACAGAACTGCAGGAATCATAACCAACACTGAGGTTCACATCGGAGGGTGCAAACTGCCATCCTGTACGTTTACCGCTTACCTCCAAACCCCTGACCTCCCTCGGGACTTCTCTGCTGCCAGCTGTACCTCGTAAGCTTCTACCTACCCTGCCCCCAGCCATCCTCTTTAAACAATAGTCATTGCCAGTCTACTGTGTCGGTGTTAAAAATTATTGGAGGGCTTCCCTGGTGGCGCAGTGGTTGAGAGTCCGCCTGCCGATGCAGGGGACACGGGTTCGTGCCCCGGTCCGGGAAGATCCCACATGCCGCGGAGCAACTGGGCCCATGCGCCACAACTACTGAGCCTGTGCTCTAGAGCCCACGTGCCACAACTACTGAAGTCCACGCGCCTAGAGCCCGTGCTCCGCAGCAAGAGAAGCCACCGCAACGAGAAGCCCGCGCACCGCAACACAGAGTAGCCCCCGCTCGCCGCTACTAGAGAAAGCCCGCGCGCAGCAACAAAGACCCAACGCAGCCAAAAATAAATTAATTAAATAAATTTTTTTAAGAAGAGAGAGATGGGGTAAAACTCCTGTCAGAGGACTTAGGGGGTGTTTTCTGAACAATATGATTCAGTTGTTTTTTAAACTGACTTAGAAGTGAAAACACTGGTTAGAAATGGAAGCTCTTGACTAAGAGGCCTGCACCTTTTATTGAAGCAACCAAGTAACCATCACGGTGTCTGAGAGGCCTTTTATGGCCACACATATGTCACGGAAGCAAAGACATGACATGCTTCATGGGACTGGGTATCTGGATGCTTCCATTAAGGTCTCTCTGGTGCTGTTTTCCCCTGTATGGAGGGGTAACTAAAGGCTTGCTTCTCCCCTCCGTGCTCTGGGTCTTAGTCTCCTTGTCTTATAACCATTCTTTTACACTTTCCATTGACCTTCAGCGTGAGGACGCCCAGAACCACTGAGCCACGTAAACGGTGGTCCAGGCCGTCCCTCTGCGCAGCGCGGAGGGCCCAGCATCTATGACTCCCCTTGTCTTCATCTCCCCCCTCTGACCTCCTCTTGCTCAGAAAGAGGGGTTTCCCTGCTCCCCACGCGAGGACCCCCCGCCTCCCTAGGCCCTGGCCGCTCGTGTAGTTCCGTGCAGGAGCTGCCCCGTACCTAAGCCAGTTCTCATTCACCAGAGTAACTCTCCCGATTCTCCACGACCCCGGCGTTACCAAGGCTTCCACCTTTCTCCTGCTCTTGCAGCCAAGCTGGTCTCCTGGCGATTCTACGAGGCCCGGGGTGGGCCTGAGCTAAGTTAGTGGCGACTCTGTCCCAGTTCTCCAGGGTCACACTGACCTCCACTAGGTACTCAGACGTCCACCGAGTGACCCCTGAACCCCCACTCTGTGTCCCCTTTGCTGACATTAACACGTTAATCGCAAAAAGATTGAGTGCCCACGTGCCAACTTTGGAGCTCCTGGTCCAACACACCTCGCAGCGCACGCCTGGCGAGTACGCTGGCAGTCAGTGACGACGTCTGGTGGAAGGGACCCCCAAATGAGGGTTTGAGTCAGAGCTGCTGCACCGGCATCTCGGGGGGGACCCGGACCCTGCACATCAGCACAGGCGACCCCACTCTGAGCTCAGCTCAGGAAACCACACAGTACAGGTGACCCACCTGCAGAGTCCCACGGGGTCTAGACTTTTCGGTAACGTGGCACCTTTCCTTGGCACTGGGATGGTGTGATTAGCAGTCTCTCCCCTCAGCCAGACGGTGAGTTACTTAAGGGCAAAAGTCTGTAAGTATTCCTCATTCTCTGCCACCGTGCATGAGGTACAAGATACAGTTCGAGGGATTTTGGGGTGAAATTCTTTGTAAGACACTGATATTGCACGACTCTCTAAATAGACTAAAAACCACTGAAATGCACAAGTCGAATCGTGGGACATGTGAATTAGGTCTCAGTAAAGCCGTTACAAAGTACTCGCAGGGTCGTCCGAACACGTTGCTCCCGGAAAGCAGGGGAGACTCGCTGCACCTCCAGGCTCGAGATACTCACAGGATGCGCCACAAGGCACTGCTTCACGTGTGCCAAGCCCGAGAACAGCCTGGAGGGCAGGAGGCAGGAGCTGGAGCTGCTCAGCACAACTTGGTCACCGACGATTCCATCCAGCTGAGCAAAAAGCTGCTTCTTCAGCTCTAGGTTTTCCGGAACACATTCCTGAAAGGGACATCTTCCAGTTACTAATCAGGATCACCGCACTCGGACCCCAAGCAAAGCGTCTCCCGTTTGAGTCACTCCGAAAAGAACCAGTTAAAAAACGACCAGCAAAATGTAAGAACAGGGGGAAAAAATGCTGCCGAAAAGTATGACACATCTTGGTAACTCTGGAGACCACGTGATGCAGATAGGGGGATTGTATTTTCTAGTTGTGTGCTGGGCTGAGAATTCTCCTAATAAAAAAGTCCTTCAAGCGCGTTGGGGGCGGGTTCTACAAGCAGAATACACGACAGCACTGCAGGCAAAGTGCTGGGGTATCAACAGCAGTCATCAGCACTTGTCTGTCCTGGTCACCAGATCAACCTATCTTCAAGCAAAAATCTTACCTTCACGAAATGAACAAACATGTTACATCCATAACTCCCCAAAGGCTTCTTGAGAGTCCGCTTCTACCTGGAAATCTTTTGACAAAGACCTTTGTTTCTAGAACTCTAAAATTACTCTAATAGGGCGCTAACGGAGGAGGCCAGAGAAGCAAATCTGGATTAAATACCGCAGATAACAACCGCGCGGAAATTCTGACCACGTACAGAAGGGGTCGGGGGTGAGAAGACGTTCTCAGACACCCAAGCGCGGGCCCAGGGCGGGCGGGCGCCGCCCTGCTGTGGAGGGAGGCGGAAGAGAAGAGGATGCTCGCTGGACGGTCCAGAGCCACCTTCCCGCCCGCCGCCCCCCCCAGGGAAATCCCGCCAGGGTCGCGCCGACCCAGGAGGGTCCCTGAGCTCCCAGCCCCTGGTGAATCGGGGGGAATGATTCTCAGGGGGGGTCAGATGACAGAACCAACTGGCGCTGGCTAAAGATGCAAATCCTCAGGCCCCCATCCCAGACCTACGGATTCAGACGCCCTGCGCACGGAATCGAGGCATCTGCATTTTTATCCAACCTTCTGATGACTTTTGTTCACTGAAGTTTGAGACCCACCCTCCCGAGGTGCGATCCCAAGCGGGGGCCGACAGTGCCCTCCGCGCTTTGCTTCCAAATGCACCCTCTCAAGCGTCTCCCACTCTGAGGTCAGGCTCTCCAGCTGCTTTCCCTCCACGTACTGGCCGAGTGTGTACCCAGGTGAGTCCGTCAGCACCGTGGGAGTCGAAACGGCACCGACACCAGCGCATAACCGGAAGTGTGCAAAAGTCAAAGTGCGACGCAGAGGTACTACCAGTGATTTTATGAGAATCAGCCCTCAAAGTATTTTCAAGTTTAATAATATCTAATGTAGTGAAATGAGCTGTGTAAATGTTACGACGTGAATTCCGTTTCTATACCACCTACAAGATTTTAAACGTTTTCCTCTAAGGGTAAGAAGTCAATACTGTGTTTGCTGGTACTTTTAAAAAATATAATCAAACCATGTGGAATTTTATTCAGAACAAAAGGTCACATAAGCACCACATCTCAAAGACAGGGGGAAAAAAACGGAGTCATTTAAGAACTGTGAAGCCCATTGTGTTAAATCCCCTTATCAGAGGGGAAAAGCTACAGTAGCTGGCTGGTTGTATTGAGTAATTCCTGGATCAGTTAAGTCTGCAAGTTGGGTTAAGTTTAAATGGAGCCTTGTAGTAAAGCCAGAGACTAAACGTGATGCAGATACAGTGTAAGCTAATAAAAGAGTCCCGTGAATGGCCTTATTGTGAGCCTGTCCTGCAGATTCTCCCTTGAAATTCTATGCCTTTCTTCAGATCATTTGATTATCAAAGAAGCAAGAACACTTGAACCAGAGGAAACCCAAACCTGCTACAATTATGTAAGGGCTTTAACGGCGCATCTGCTTGAAGTTTGATTGCTGTTGTTGTTAATAGTGACCCAGTTGTGTCCCATGTACTGGGCCAGGGTGACGCCTCTGTCCCTGTCGAGCCTTGAGCTCATCTCCTTGCTGTTACTCGTGGCTTGCCTGAGGAAGGGGGCCTGCAAACTCTTACTCGGGACCGTCATCACTTTGGGTGGATCACAGAGCTGAGAGCGGCCGCACTCGCTCAGTTCCCACAGAAGGCTGGGAGGGAAGCAGGGAAGGACAGCAAACAGCGAGAGACACACCCCCCGCTCTCTCCTGACCTCAGCAGTGCGGCCAGGTGAGAACCCCCGGGCGGGCTCATGGTGTCTTTCCGGGGCCTGTCTAGGGAAGGCCACCAGATGGGAAGTGTCAGGGTGAAACTTGCTCACTGCTGAGGGTAATTAGCTGGACTGGGCTTAATTAAACTCTGACAGCATTTTCAAAGCAACGGCTGTTATTTGTTTGTGTGTCGTTTGTTTTGAGGTGGGAGAGAGATGCAGCCCATAATAAGTGATATTCTCACGCACAACCACAAGCTCAGGTTCTGACAGACGAAACTCAGGGCACAAGGAAAGCACTAAGGAACTTTCCAAGCGTCACAACTACTAACGGCGCCTCAAAGGGAGCTTCCCCGTGACTTAAAAGGTACTTAAAAGGGGGGTTCAGATACTTAAAAGGTGGGGTTACGTTTAAACACCCCTTTTCCCTTCCATTCGTGAAAGGAGGAAACTGAATGATGGTATCATAGGTCTAACTTTTCGTTCTCTCCCATTTACTTGAAATTTTAAAGTCAATAATTTATATACTTTAGCGTTTTCTTATCAGTAAAAGTCACCAGTGACAGCACTCGACCCAGCAGGACTGTTTTGGAAAAGGGGCACGGCCACGCGTCAGTGGACTGGATGATTCCCAGGCAGAGGAGGTGCTGGACGAGAGCTCACTGCTGAAGTTTTTCCGTGTGCGTTTTCCAAAACAAATACTTTCATGGGGAAAATGAAATTTAGTTGGTGTTTTTTAAAGTCAATTCAGGCATTTTAGATAAGCATCCTGTTGCTAGAAAATCTACATTTGCTAATGCAACATACCTGGAAGCAGTCTTCAGTGTTCCTTCCAGAAAGAAAGAAAAACTAAACTAGAAGACTTTGGTACTTAAGGTATTTTACATGCAAAGAAGTTCTATTAGCCAATGTTACCAGCAAAGACATGGGAAGAAAGGAAGTTTGAGCTAAAATCCTATCGTGATCATGGCAGAGGGAATTCATTCTCAGCTGGAAGGTGGACATGATCTACATGTAAGTTCTGTCTCTTATTAGCACTAATTAAATCTCTTGCGCCAACCTGTTTCATCATCACCAATTTCTTTTCAGTATTTCTTGCAAGAGAACAATCTCCAAAATCCGTCACATCGATAGACTGCTAATGACTAGTCTTCTCAAGAGGTGCATGTCACGATTACCAAAAAAAAAAAAAGACAACCCTTCTTGCTCTAGCAGAAATAGCCTGCGTTAAAGAAAAGGAAAGGAAAAGTACAAGTTGTCAATATCGCAGGCAATACACAGCACTGTGCCCAACCAGAGGCTCATGTTTTCCCTTAAAAATCAAAATGAAGTTTTTTTTAAAGCATCTTATCAATCCTAAACAGAGTTCTACAATCATCTAGAACAAATTATACCCCATCAAGAGAGACCTTTCCGAAGCAAAAACCAACCAGGGTGGACCGTCCGGAGGAATGTGCCTTCCTGAGGATTAGGTGTGAGGTTTGCTTTAAACAGGAGCCCTTTCTCAGGTAACCACAGGGAACGGAGACCAGGCAGAGGGGCACAGGCGTCAACTGCTGACCTAATGGGATGCCTATTTCCATCCTCATTCCAATGATTTTTTATGAAATCATTTATTTGCACTTAAGTTAAAATGCTTGACATGAAAATATTACAATTTGAAATATTCTCCATAAGCCTGCAACGAGCATATAGTTTCACAGCATTTCTAAATAAAGTAAGTATATGCTCGTGGGGTCGTACATGAATCACTGGGGCATTGCGATTGCCCGTCCTGTCCTGCTAAACATTCAGAGAGCCACCAAGCCATGCGCTTCCTGCCAGATGCTGTAATAGAGCCAGGACCTCTCACCTCTGTTCTTTTTTTTTTTTTTTTTTTTGCGGTACGCGGGCCTCTCACTGTTGTGGCCTCTCCCGTTGTGGAGCACAGGCTCCGGACGCGCAGGCTCAGCGGCCACGGCTCACGGGCCCAACCGCTCCGCGGTACGTGGGATCCTCCCGGACCGGGGCACGAACCCGTGTCCCCTGCATCAGCAGGCGGATTCTCAACCACTGCGCCACCAGGGAAGCCCTCACCTCTGTTCTTAAATGCGAGTCTTCCCCCATCCCAAACCATGACGTGTCCGGGAGAGTAAGGTGGGGTTACTGCTTCCGTCACCGGCAGCACCAGGCCACCCACAACCGAGGCACCCGGCTTCGTTCCATCCTGCAGTCCTGCTGTTTTACCTCCCAGTCAGAAATAGGCGAATTTAGAAAGATAGTTAATATAAATGTATATATGCATTTGTGTGTGGGTTTGTGTGTTTGTCTACTGAAAACTGACCTGTGGCCTACAATAGAATTTAGCTAAAAATAAGCCCTCTTCAGATTTCTCCAACTGGCAGCACAAGAACTGTTAAAACAAGAAAATACGTGTATCACCCTGAAAACGAAGGTGCATAGGCAAATTCACGCAAAGTTTTTTTAAACCTGAAAAAGAGAGTACGCGCGCCAGTAAAAGTTGCTCCCATGAACGGATGGAGACTCCTGCTTCCGGGTCACGTGACGGACTAGGAGACCTAAAAGTCCACCCTCCGCAAACTGGACCACTCCGCATAAAAGCGGTCACCCTTTTAAATGAATAGCTGACCCCTCAGGAACGTGAGGACAACCAGAGCAGCCAGCACTAGAGTGATCTGTGACCCTCAGGGGAGGGAGAACGTTCAAATGGCCTCAGGAGGAGCCGAACCAGAGGCCATAGCATTCAGGGAGCTGCCATCAAGGCCCCTGTGATATAGCCGAGACCCTCGAACGGCTGCCTTTTCAGTGAACTGGTCAACTGGTAAACCAAAAGCAGCCCATCTGCTGAGGGAGAAGACAGGGAGCTCGTCTTGATCCAGGCTCCAGCTGGGAAGGTCGCAGGGTGGAGGGAGAAGAAAACAAATATGTGAATTCATATTCATGAGCCTGAATTTCACCCAGGTTTGGGGCTCAAAATTATACTACGCATGTGGTCTGGACACTCACAAGCTGAGAAAGATACATAAAAATCTCTCCCAGGCTAGTGAGGACACTACCAGCAGACACACAAACTCAAGAAAACCCTGAGGCCTACCTGCTGAGGAGGCCTCACCTGTCCTCGGATTCACAAATAAATAAAGAGCACACTGAAGGAAACAACCCCCCGAAAACGATAAACACGTGAGACCACCTGGACAGAACAAAGAACAGAACCTGGCATAACTGAAGAATAGGAGAGCTTAGTAAAATAAGTATGTTGTGTTGGTTTTTTTTTTGCGGTACGCGGGCCTCTCACTGTCGTGGCCTCTCCCGTTGTGGGGCACAGGTTCCGGACGCGCAGGCTCAGCGGCCACGGCTCACGGGCCCAGCCGCTCCGCGGCATGTGGGATCCTCCCGGACCGGGGCACGAACCCGCGTCCCCCGCATCGGCAGGCGGACTCTCAACCACTGCGCCACCAGGGAAGCCCAATAAGTATGTTTAAATTAATTAAAAGTATAAGAAAGGAATCAAACCCAGAAAGACCAGGATGACTTGGAAAAGCACTAGCTATGATATCTAGAAATTGGAATTCAAAATTAAGTTACTGAGTAAGTTAAGCAACAAGATAAACACAGCTGAAGAGAAAATTAATGAACAAGACAGAGGCAAGGAAAGGACCCAGAATGCCATACGGAAAGGCAAAAGTTGACAGGTCATCAAGGAGAAGCAGACAAACCTACCATATACTGTGACGTTTCAGTACCCCTCTCTCAATTATTATGCACAAGCATTCAAAAACTCAGGAAGCACACGGGAGAAATAAACACAAGTAACAAGCTTCATCTACTGGACGTGGACAGCCTTGCATCCAACTGCAGAAAATACACATCCTTTCCAAACACACACAGAACATTGATCAACAGTGCCAACGTACTAAATTACAATGCAGGCTTCAGTAATCCACAGGACTCATATTACACGAGCCATTTTCTCTAATCACAACCCCTTTAAGACAGAAATCACAAACAAAAAATTACCCAATAGACTTGGAAAACTACAAATTAACTTCCAGACAGTTCATTGGTCAAAATGAAATCCTAATGGAAATGAAAATATACTTAGCACTGAGCAGCAATAAAAAGCTGCACATCGAAGTGTGTGAGTTCAACTAAAACAGCTCTGAGAAATAATAAGTCAGATATCCAGGTTAGGACATCAGAAATAGAACAGAATAAATCTAAAGAAAATAGAAAGGCCACAATAAAGGTGAGAACAGAAATGAATACGCAGATTAGTCCCATAAAGAGTGGTAACGTGGCAAACCTCTGGAGAAGCATCTCTGCCCAGCCACTGGGAACCAGGCCTCCTCCACGCTCGGCCCCAGGCCTCCACTCACCTAGGAAACCTTCCGCGGGTCCACAGCCTCAGTCACCCGTCTATAAAGTCGACTCACATTTATTTCTCCTTCTCAGACCATCTTCACGTGGATGCTTCGCAGGCACTACTTCAAATTCATCTAATCTGCTCCCCTTTTCTAGTGCCAGCTGCTACATTAACTTGCCAGTAGAGAAAGAAGAACCTTAAAAAGCTAATGATCGGGCTTCCCTGGTGGCGCAGTGGTTGAGAGTCCGCCTGCCGATGCAGGGGACGCGGGTTCGTGCCCCGGTCCGGGAGGATCCCACGTGCCGCGGCGCGGCTGGGCCCGTGAGCCGTGGCCGCTGCGCCTGCGCGTCCGGAGCCTGTGCTCTGCGATGGGAGAGGCCACGGCAGTGAGAGGCCCACATACCGCCAAAAAAAAAAAAGCTAATGATCTAATGATCTACAGAAAAGCAACATCATAATTCCAGTCCCCTGCCTACAGAGTCACTAGGTTTACCTTAGTAAGCCTCACTATTTTGTAAAATGTTTCTTTCTAAAACATCAGATTTATGTGATAAAAAGTATTTATAAGCAGCAATGTAGTCGAACACTAAGCAACGAATTTTTACTAAATACCTGCTATATACTTAAAGATGTCGTGAAGCCATTGCCTCCGGGAGCCATCTGACCACACCTGGGCGTACTGGGGTACAAATAAACATGGTGCAAACGCCAAGACTGCGGAGGAGAAGTTTTATATCCCTACATTCAGAAAAGCTGCCTCACAGGTAGGAGAAAATAGGAGTATTAGGAGAACACCGCCCATCTTTTGAACTTGTCACTTTAAAAACGGTTATATTTTTTAAAACGTCAGTACTGGAAAACAGGATTCAAAGGTGAAAGCTCCACGAGAGCAGGAATTTTTATTTTTTGTTTATTGCTATATCCCCAGCCCCGAGAGCAGTATCTGACACAAAGAAGGCAGTCGGTAAACGTCTGTGGAATCAATTAATGAAGCAATGAATGACAAGTTCTGTAGCGTGGTAATCAATTTACTACACCCTCAGTGGATGCGTCTTTACTGCCCTCTAGCCTCAGGTCACTTTAGAGGAAATGTCTAAAGCGGGCTGAAGAGCAAACACAGGACATTTCCTGCCTTCATGCAGCCCCTGGGGGCAGTACTAGCTGTTCCTGGAGCTATGTGTTCAAACCAGACTCCCACCTGCCATGGACTAAAAGTCTGTTCTCTTACTAAGCATTTTCCTGACCTAAATCGGTGCTCTGCGAAAGTGCCGGCATTTGTCTGCGGTACCCTGAGGCTTGAGGGTGGCCTGACCTCCGCTTGTGGGACACGTGCAGCGGATGGGCCCCAGGAGCATGACCCCTACTGCCTGCTGGCGTTCCCCGCATTTATTCAGCCAGTAGCCACTCTGCTAACCCCACAGATAGTTCTCCACCGTAAGCATGACCTCTGGCATTTTGTAGTAGAAGAAAATTCTCTCGCCTGCATCTAAGGCAGTGACTTCCACCTCATGCCCAAGGGCCCTGTGCCACATCCCAGCGCGGCCCCCTTGGTGTATGTGACTGTGTACTGGTCTATAAATATTTTGGAATCTTGCAGAAGTAGATCCACTGAGGTGACCCTGGGTCGATGGAAGTCTGAAGTTGACAAGTCACGAAACATTAGCTTTAACATGTGAATTTAAACGCGCCTCTGCTGAGGAACTAGTCTATGCAAAAGGAACTTTGCCAAGAGACCGAACAAGAAGATGCAGTCCTTGCTTTTCAAGAGGCACGAGTGCCGGTGGGCAACACAGATGCATGTAGCCGTAAGAGAGCAGGCGATGTGCTGTCACATCGAGAAAGCAGGCACGGCGACACGAAGGCACCCCAGCAGCGGGCCGTGGCCGTCCACCTACCTTGAGGACAGACAGACACTCGCAGTGCCGTCTGGTCGAAGTCAGAATACTAACGTAGTATCACAGACTGCTCTTAAGTGGAATTACGGGGAGAAAAAGCACACACAGAATAACAGAAGGAACATTCAGGTGTTCCCATTTGGCCTCCAAAAGGTCTCATTTACCGCCACACCCCAGGGCCAGCACGCGGCACGGCAGGCGGTGTACAGGGACTGATCTGTGGAGACTGTTCCACTTTGGCCACGGCAGGCTGGATTGTCTGGACAAGCCCTCCTGCTGAGAAAAACTTTTAAAAAGCTGAAAATGTATTATTTTAAAAATCAGTTTGAAGTTATTGGGGAGCCGCCGAAGCAGTGAGGGCCTGCAGGGCCAAGATTCAGGTCAAAGGGAAACCAGAGCTACAAGCCTAACATTTGACTCCACCTTTATCCTCAAGGTACCCGCTTTTTGCAGAAGCACAGACAAAATGGCTGCAAAGGTAAGCAGAGCATTTTGCAGCTTTTCGCAGCAATGAGGGAAAATCAGCACCCAAGGCAGTAACTGCCAGGACTTGTAGCTCGGCCCCTCAAGGGCTGTACCCTAGGAGTAACAGGGACCAGCCTTCACAAGCCTCAATTCATCACAATCCACGATTAAATTAGGGTCACGTGCCCCCAGCCTGGCTTTCTTCCAGGGAAGCTCCCCTGGAGGAACAGAACCTCAAGCAGAGCCTTAGCTTTTCATAACAATGTCTCACAAACAAAACAAAACAGATAGAGGAGCCTGGACTAGAAACCAAGAGAGAACACAGACTTTAGAAACAGACCCACAGGACAGCCAGGGAGTCCTCCTATCAGACGTGATAATAGCTATAAGTAATGTTTAAGGAACTAAAAGATACTAAATAATTTTACCATATAACTAGAAGCTATAAAAAGAATCAAATGGAAATTCAACTGAAAAATACAATTTAAAACTTTAAAAGATAGATTTAAAAGCAGGTGAGGGCTTCCCTGGTGGCGCAGTGGTGGAGAGTCCGCCTGCCGATGCGGGGGACGCGGGTTCGTGCCCCGGTCCAGGAGGATCCCACGTGCCGCGGAGCGGCTGGGCCCGTGAGCCGCGGCCGCTGAGCCTGCGCGTCCGGAGCCTGTGCTCCTCAACGGGAGAGGCCACGACAGCGAGAGGCCCGCGTACCGCAAAAAAAAAAAAAAAAAAAAAAATGCCCACACATCTGCCCACTGTTTAATCCAACAACAGTGTCTGGAAAATTGCTTGGTACTCCTGTGATATTAAAATATTAAATATTTTAAAGTATTGCTTGCTAAGTACTAAAAAAAAAGTCCTTCTCTTGGGGCAAAACCGTTTTATAATTTAGTGTTTAAATTTTTAGCAATCATTTCTTTTAAGTCTATATATATGCCAGAAAGATTAAGCTGTGGCTGAATTTTTGTGTTACACGTCACAACAGCTTCTGGTGCTGAGAACAGATTGCCGATATTCCTCCCAACGCAGACAGACGCCCCTCAAGGGCACAGGAGGCGCCCTAATTTTCCAGTACTTAGGGCCTGTCTCAGACATAAAGTTCTCAAAGTCCAAATGTCAACAAGAAAAATCTAAGGGGATAATTGGGAACGACTGCGGCTCACCATCTGACTCATTCAATATGTGATCCAAATACGTCTTAATTCACTGAAATGACTGGAGACAAAAGCACAAAAAACCTACCATTACTGAAAACCCACTGTAGGTGGGGGAAGGGAGCTGAAATAAAAGCCCTTATCCCTGCGGGAGGGAAAGGAATGCATGCTAGGTCCCCCCCCTTATCTCCCCCCCTCCACCCCACCTCCCATCCCCAAGCCCCCGCCCGGGACACAGTGCCTGCCTGAGACCAAGGCTTAATCAGAGCCCCAAGGAAAGACCCTTCCCCAGGCTAGCAGGTATTAAGTAACGAGTAACAGAAGAACACTTCTGGGAAGGGACAGGGCAAGCACACGGAAAGAGATCCTCTCTGAGGGCAGTGCAAAGGGAGGACTGAGTGATATTGAGGGGAAAAGCCCTCTGGCCAGCCAGCCCTCCTCTTAAACACAAGGTATTGCTAAAGGAATTTGAAACCTGTATGCGCCAAGGGGTCTATAGCAATTTGCAAACCTTAAAGCTTGCCCAGCTACTAACTAGATTAACTCAAATCCTCACAATGAAAGCCTCACAGGAGGAAAGGCATGCCAAATCCCAGGCATAAGTCTGCTGTCGTACTCAGGACGTCTGGCTTTCAAAAACACAACGTTGTGAGGCATACAGAAAGGTGCCCGCCCAGGAGACAAAGTGATCATTAGAACCAGACTCAGATGTGATTCAGATGGTGGTATAATCGGACATTGCATTTTAAATGATTAATACACTAAAGGCTCTAAAGGAAAACTGTGGACAATATCGTATGGGTAATTTTAGCAGAGAAATAGAAACTAGAAGAGACTATCAAAGAGAACGCTAAAAATGAAAAACAAAGGAACAAAGATGAAGACTGCCTTTGACTGACTTATCAGTAGACTCAACACAGTTGGGAAAGAATCGGTGAACTTAAAGATCAGTCAAAGGAAAATCATCCAAAGTGAAAAACAAAGAGCAGAAAGACAGAGAAGAGCATATAAAACATCCAAGACCTGTAGGAAAAATATCAAATGATCTAACATATGTGTAACCGAAATCCCCAGATTTCTACAGACAGGGAATGGGGCAGAAGAAAACATTCAAAGAAATAATGAGAACATTCCAGAACTAATGAAAGTTCCCAATCACACAGGCAAGAAGCTCAGAGAACACAATGCTGTGTAAATACCCCTCTTTACCCCCCAATCCACACACATCCAGGTATATTATATTCAAATTGCTGAGTATGGAAGACAAAGAGAAACCCTGAAGGCAGTCAGAGACGAAGTCACATGCTATGTACAAAAACAAAACGAAGAGTTGCAAGACTTTTTGTGAGAGATCACAGAAGATGGAAAGTCATGGGGTGACATTTTTAAGTGCCGAAAGAAAAAAACCCGTTAACTCAGAATGCTACAGCCAGTAAAAATATTTCAGAAATATTTTCAGAAATGAAGAAACAAAAACTTTTCTGAGAGGAACAACAACTTAGGGAATTCATTCCCAGCCAACCTGTGAATCTATGAATAGGAAAGACTTTTAAAGGAAAGTCTGCAGGCTGAAGGAAGAAAGTAACCAGATAGAAAACTGGATTTATACAAAGAAATGAAGCTGGTGGCGCAGTGGTTGCGAGTCCGCCTGCCGACGCGGGCGACGCGGGTTCGTGCCCCGGTCCGGGAAGATCCCACGTGCCGCGGAGCGGCTGGGCCCGTGAGCCGTGGCCACTGAGCCTGAGAGGCCCACGTACCACCAAAAAAAAAAAAAAGAAAGAAAGAAATGAAGAACACTGGAAGTGGATAAACAAAGGTAAAATAAATGTTTTGTTTTCAATTGCTCTAAAATATAAGTGAACATCCAAAGCAAAAATAGTAGCAGTACATTGTAATGGATTACATTAATTTATTTTCAAGTACTGAACCAGCCTTGCATACCTGGGATAAATCCCACTTGGTCATGATATATAATTCTCTTTGTATTTTTTTTAGATTTGATTTGCTAACGTTCTGTTAAGGATTATTTTTTTGAATTTTTGAATTTTATTTTATTTATTTTTTTATATACAGCAGGTTCTTATTCTGTTAAGGATTTTTATATCTATGTTAAGGAGAGATAAGTCTTTCCTAGACCTCCTCCTCCTACCTAAAATGTGTTTTTGTAATAAAGACTGGATATAAAACTCTAACACAGAGACTCCCTGGTGGTCCAGTGGTTAAGACTCCCCGCTCCCAATGCAGGGCGTCCGGATTCGATCTCCGGTCAGGGAACTAGATGCCACATGCATCCCACAGCTGAGTCCATATACCGCAACTAAGAATTCCGCATGCCATAACTAAGACCCGGCACGGCCAAATAAATAAATAAATATTTTTTTTAAAAAAGTCTAACACTCCTTAAGTCACTGCCAAAACAACGGTGTTACATACGTATCCAACAGCCGCAGAGAAACGTCTCTGAAGGAAGTAAAACAAAAGTGGTCAAGAAGAAAATACTCATGAAAGTTCTCCAAGGGAACTGTTAACGTCAATCAGAATTAACATTTAGACCAGACTGTAACCAGACGTCACACATAATCACAATGTGATTAAGAAAATCTGAGCCAAGATTTAAAAATCAGAAATAAAAATTCCAACTTTCTCGGGCTTCCCTGGTGGCGTAGTGGTTGAGAGTCCACCTGCCGATGCAGGGGACACGGGTTCGAGCCCTGGTCCGGGAGGATCCCACGTGCCGCGGAGCAACCAAGCCCGTGCGCCACAGCTACTGAGCCTGCGCTCTAGAGCCCGTGAGCCACAACTACTGAGCCCGCGTGCCTAGAGCCCATGCTCCGCAACAAGAGAAGCCACAGCAATGAGCAGCCCGCGCACCGCAATGAAGAGCAGCCCCTGCTCGCCGCAACTAGAGAAAGCCCGCACGCAGCAACGAAGACCCAACGCAGCCAGAAATTTTAAAATTTTTTTAAATAAATAAAAAGAAACTCTGGTATTTCCTGAGCATTTCAACCCGTACCCAGTACGTGGTAAGCACTTTGTACACCTTTTCATTTAATTCTCAGAATAATCATCTTCATGTATTACCCATGTTTTAGAAATGTGAGAGCTGATTCGCGCAGAGCTGAGAACTTGCCAAAGCTCGTGTAACTAGGAAGAAACAGAGCGGGACCTGAACCCATGTCTGTCGGTCTCCCAGGACTAGGTCTTGACCACTACACCCTCAGGTGCCCCCAACGAACCTGCCAGAGAATCTGCGTGTTTCATTACCATGAAAGTAATACATGTTCATTGCTGAAAATTTAGAAAATATGACCAAGGAAAAAGACAAACCTCACAAAACTCCACCTCCAGGAGATAATCATTTATTGGCACCTGTGGTTTTTCCCAGCATTTTCCCTGAAAAATCAGATCACTGCAGAAATTGGTTCACACTCTGCAACTTTCGAGCCACTGTAGCAGAAGTTTGTTAAGATGTACGGTGCTTAGTTTTACTTGAGAAGAAAACGTAAGAAGACCCGTCCTCGTGCGCCCAAAGGGAGGTTGACTGTTATAAAGATTGTACGAGCTTTCCCCTTGTCCCAGCCCCTTTCTGAGCCGTGTGTTAAATCGACTTCCAATCCCACTTATTTCCCAAGGGAGGCGGAAGCTTCTCAAAGGCCAACGTGCTCTGTGTGCCCGCCAGGTTGAGATCCTTTCCCACGCTTTCCTTGAACAGGCACAGGTAATAACCGAGCAGACAGATGTGCTCCCCGCGTCCCAAATCATGTCGCTTAGATAGGAAAGGCGCCAGGGTGACTTTACCCTTCTCTTCCTCATGTGAGAGTTAGGCCCCAAAATGTAAAATGGGCTTCCCTTGAGAACGCCCTTTCCAGCCAAAAGCTTCCCTGCGTCCCTAGCCACGGCTCTCATGCCACGAGGACACCGCACCCTTGGTCCCAATGGACGCTCAGCCCAAGGCCGCGACCTCCTCACCCTGTGAAAGAAAATGCACCAAGAGGACAGAAAAGCAGCTCCAAGTTGACGCTGTAGGCAACTACAGACCACAGCATTTGCTGTATCGTGTGTAACCTTAGGCCAAGGGTATTTGTTGTATCGTGTGTAACCTTAGGTAAAGATCTGCCCCAAACAGACCAAAAAACACGTTACCAAAATCAGTACCGTACTCAACGAGGGGAAGAAAAGAAAGCGAGGTCAATGTCTTGCAAAGCACTCATCAGCAAGAAAAGGACAAACAACCCAATAGAAAAATGGGCAATGGATAAGGACAGGTGATAAACCGTGGGGACAAGCCATGGAACCAACAAAATATTGAAAGTTGCGCAACTTGAGCGTTAACCACGGAAACGCCAATCAAACCATGACCTACCATCCAGTGGTTAAGACTCCGTGCTCGCAACGTAGGGGGCATGGGTTCAAAGCCTGGTCGGGGAACGGGGAACTAAGATCCTACATGCCACATGGCATGGCCAAAAAAACAAACCAACAAAAAGCCAAACACGACCTACCATTTTACACTCGACAGATAGTCAAAAACTAAACACTGTGATGATACCAACCAAGAGCTGAAGAAAATGTGGGGAGATGAAACCCAGTACAATTGGAGAATGTGTAAAATGACACAACCACTTTGGACATCATGACAATATGACACATGATATCACATGACAATGCCTAGGAGAGCTGAAAAGCCACAAATCCCACAAGCCGGAAATGTCCCCTCTGAGCACCTAGGCGAAGAACTCCCTCCCGTGTCCCCGGGGCTGCCAGAGGCTGTACGCGGTACCATTTCTAAGAACAAGAGGCTAAAACAATCTAAGTCCCCGTCAGTGGGGATGGTAAAAACTGTGGCATATTCATATTAACTGAAATTAAAATGAATAAGATTAAAATGTATAAAAAGGAGTTGCTGTGTCAATAAGAATAGATCTCAAAAAGCATAATACTGAGTGGAAGGAAGCAAGTTGTAAAACGACATACATTTCTGTGTATATGAATATATGCATCATGCAACTTACATGTAACGTTTATTTTTTTTATTATTTTTTTTGCAGTACGCGGGCCTCTCCCTGCTGCGGCCTCTCCCGCTGCGGAGCACAGGCTCCGGACGCGCAGGCTCAGCGGCCACGGCTCACGGGCCCAGCCGCTCCGCGGCACGTGGGATCCTCCCGGACCGGGGCACGAACCCGCGTCCCCTGCATCGGCAGGCGGACTCTCAACCACTGCGCCACCAGGGAAGCCCTACATGTAACATTTAAATGAAACTTTAAAGCACACAAAACTTGTTTATAGCTGTCAGGAGTATGTACTAACAGTACAAGAGTATGGACAGAAAGGATACTCATCAAATTCGTGGTAAGATTGCCTTTAAGGAAGGAGAAATGCTATCAGGGCTTAGAGGGAACGTTGATTATATTTACAGTGTTTTCTTTCAAAGAAATAAAGGAAAGACTGGTGAGTAAAGAACAAAATATTGGGCATTTGTCAGTTTAAGGTGGTGGGTGAGTGGATGTTGCATTATTCTCCACACTTTTCTGTTTTTAAAAGTTTTTCACAACTTAACGAAAAACTAAGGCAGCAGGGTAGAGTGGTGATGAGAGAGCACTGCTACCCCTCCAAGAACACGTATTCCCACATCACATCAATATTGCAGAGCAGAGAAAGAAAAACAGAAAACTTCTCAGCGTATCCTGTAAAGCAACCCAACTGATAGGAAGGACGTCTCGAGAAAGGGCCACTCACACCTCGGCAACAGATGCCTCCGTCGCTCAGTCCGTTTTCAGAGAACTACTCCCAACGGCGTGCAGTAGTGGGGTTTTTCCATCGTGTCCTCTGGGCTTCAAGATAACACAGATGTGTCACATACACACATGCCACAGTTGGTCTGCCCTTGGAAAGAGTAACTGGCCAGGTAGGCAGAGATAGAGACAGAGATCTCTTCCCTGCTCTCCGGACCTAAGGCATCCTTCTAGGTCAGGACGCACGGACGGGCTACCTCGCCCCTGAAAGCCGTATAATACGGCACATAAATATCCCGAGGTGTTCATTCTTCTTTTGAAAGACATTCAGGTTGTTTTTAGTTTTCTGTTACTCTACCCAACGCTGTGACAAATAGCCTTGAGTGGATACTTTGGTGTAAATGGTGTAAATGTCCTTCTCTGGGGTGGAACCCCAGGGATGATTATAGCACATCCTGGGTTAAAGGAAACGGGGTGCAGTGGTCGAACCATGCCCCTCAAAAGATACGCTGCGCTCCTTACCTGGTCCCTGTGGTTGGGACCTTATGTGGAAATAGGGCCTTTGAGAACTAATCAAGTGGAGACGTGGTCACAGTGAGTGGAGTGGGCCCTAGATCCAGTGACTGGTGCCCTTACGATAGACAGAGAGGGAGGCTCAGACACAGGGACACAGGGGACACGGGGAGAAGCCACGTGGTGACAGAGGGACTCAGCCACACGCCAAGGGCAGCGCCACCTGGAGACGGGAGAGGTGTCCTCGAAGGGAGCACAGCCCTGCCTGCACCTTGACCTCCAGAATTATAAGAAAACAAATCAGCTGCGGAAAGTCTCCAAGCCATTTGTTCGGGCAAACGCAGGAAATCACCGCTAATGCCCCAAATCCACCCAGAGTGGATAATCGCTCACCCTGCTGCTTTCTCAGTCTTTGATTTTTCCAATTTGATGGGGGAAAAGGCTTAGACCTTCACACTCTTTTTTTTTTTTTTGCCTTTGTATGTATTTTTGTGTGTGACTCAGCACTTCATAAGATTTGACCATTTTTAACACAGGGTTTCTTAACGTCTTCCTTGATTTGCAGCAGTTCTTTGTGTATAAGCCCTTTCTAAAGCACGTTTTTACTTCTATAAATGTTCTCCCAACCCGCCATTTGCTATCTGCTTCTGTTCGCTGTGTCTGCCTCACAGAGTGTTTTAATAGAATGTAGGTTTGTGAGATGCCATTTCATGCTTAGGAAAGACCTTAAAACTTTCAAGAATATAAAAACCCTTCTTCAGGACAAAAACGTCCCACGCAGGGGGTCACTTTCACCACAGTCCTGAATGAAAACCTCTATCATTTTCAAAGCCTCTTGCACAATGCTTCTGATAGGATGTCCCTGGACGGGAATCCTTCATTCAAAAGATTTAGGACTTCCCTGGTGGTGCAGTGGATAAGAATCCGCCTGCCAATGCAGGGGACACGGGTTCGAGCCCTGGTCCAGGAGGATCCCGCATGCCGCGGAGCAACTAAGCCCGTGCGCCACAACTACTGAGCCTGCGCTCTAGAGCCCACGAGCCACAACTACTGAAGCCCGCGTGCCTAGAGCCCGTGCTCTGCAACAAGAGAAGGCACCGCAGTGAGAAGCCCATGCACCGCAAGGAAGACCCAATGCAGCCAAACATAAATAAATAAATAAAATTTATTTTAAATATATATATATATATACACATATATCAGAGTACAAACGAAAAAGCGTGGTGGGTATGTGCCCCTGAATTCTACAAAGAGCAGCAGTTGGACCTCAGCCACAGCTGCTGAGAATTGCTCCATTTAAGGGCAGAAAAGAGTCAGAGTTGTAAGGCAGTGACAATGTGTGTTTCATACTTGCCTGCTCTTTTTCCCTCACAAGTGGCTTTATGCATAATTATTGCATGGAATTCAACCCATATAAATGACTGTCGCTAGTAACACTTTCCCACGGCCAAACCGAGTATTCCAAGGGCCACTTTAGGAAAGACCAAGAGGACAGGAGCACGACTTGGAATAAACACAGCCTCCTGTCCCTCAGGTGCAGGGGGGGCCCCGGCTGCTGAGACCAGCTGTGCCCACAGGGGACACGGGAAACTCCCCCTCCCCCCAAGCCCCCCCCCGCCAGAACCCCAGCCCAGAAGGACCTTCTGGAGGAACCCTCTCCTGCCTCTCACCTCACCCCCCAGCCTGCTGCCCAAGCTTCCCCAGCCTCAGGGAGACGGGCAGCTCGGCATTGTCTCGCCTTTGAGACGCTCCTGTTCCAACCCCAAAGGCTCGGGAGAGCCCACCGAGGCTCAGGGTTCAGTCAACTCAGAACCCCTGCCCTGCCCCGTCTCCCCAGCTCCTCAGCCGCGGGTCCGGCCCCAGAGCCACACTGGCGCGTGGGGGCCGCTCAGTGCGGGGGCCTCTCCAGGAGGGGACAAGCCGTCGCCCCGCCAGCAGCTCACGCGATGAGAGGCAGTGGCTCAGCTGAAGCAACGCAAGAAAGTGTCGAAGGACCCGACACCCCCCGTAACACACACGGATTAACAGCAGGAAGGGACGCCGTAAAGGGTTCCGCGTGTGAAAGCACCTCCTCCAGGAAGGCCTCCGTCTCGGCCTGGCTGAGTCACCGCCCCTCGCGGGCTCCCCGCGCGATGGCGACACACACCGTGGGTCAGGGGAAGGTCAGCCAGGACGACAAGGGCTCGGTCCCTCGCACAGATGTGCGGCTAGTGCGTGCTGGTGACCAGGCTTCTGAGCGACAGGCAGGCCACTCTGCCCTGGGCGGCCGGGTCTGACCCAGCACAACCCAGCTCCTAAAAGGCGAGCATCACCAACTTGAAAGAAACCTTCTGAGTGTTTCCGCAGTTGTTCAGAGAGATATGCTGGGCAACAAGCCTTTGAATATTGACTTTCAGATGAAAATAAACACCGCGGTGGCTCAGAGTAAGCAGATCTGAGCCCTGGATGCCTGTGGCACCAGGAGCAGCAGGGGCCCGAGAGCTGGGGGGGAAACAAACGCCAGCCCAGGGCCCCCGGACTTTCACCAGCACGGAGTTATGCCCCAGGGGTGCCTGGGTGTTCTGTAATATTAAATTCCCAGACTCCCTCATATGCCTCACAATATGCCTCTGAGAAAGGCAGGACCTCACGATTGCTGTATGGCGCCTAAGGTTCTTGGTCGACCATGGCCACCCAGCACCGATAGCAAAAAGGGAAAACACTCTGGGGAAAATAACTAGAGGCTAATACTACAATTGCAAAAGTATTTACTATTTCCCAAGCATTAAATATGCATGCCATGGCTACTTTCAAATGGACTTAGCATGTTTTTAACTGAGCAATAAGATTGAAAATTATTTCCTTCGGTGGTATCTATATACTTCACCTAACAGATTTCATAGAAATAAATATGTTTATATTAGACACGTACTTATTTTGACTTTGAGTATTAATTCAGCAACGTACAACTTCTAAGGCATAAGGGATAATTAAGTTTCTGTCTACATAAAGAAAGGTTTAGATACATATAGATATCTAGATTTCTATCTAGGTTTCTATTATATACAGTCAACGTTAGGTCAACTCTCCAGTTTTTGTTATAATGTCGTCACCCCATCTTTCCAAAAGAGTCCTGCAGTGCTCTTTTAAACGGAGATCTGAGCTTCTATTTTTTTTTTAAGTTTAGGGGGAAGTAGGGTCACTCATTTAGTTTCACAGTAATTTTGGAACCAAATTAAAAATGTCAATGTTGGGACAATGACACGTTTGTTGTTACAGATTTGGGAAATGAAATGCCTGTTTTCATTAATCAATTTAATAAGCATCTCAAAGATCAATGTACCCAATACTGGTGAGCCTGAAATCCCCTGTCTTAATGAGCTGCTCTTATAAGCTGCTCTTAATGGCCGGGAATTCACAAGGCCAGCAACAAGCCACCAAGGGCCAGAAAGGGGCCTATACCTCGTGGTTCTATTTTTTAATGAACCTGCCCTTAGAAATGTAACTCAAAATACAGAAGAATGAATGATACACAGCGATAATCAACCAAGTTTCATTTGTAAAAGCAACATGCTGGAAGCAGCAGTAAGATCGCCGTTTTCTTTCGATTGACCGAATCCCACCTGCCCAGGGGCCTCTCAGAGAAAGTGCACAAGACAGACGTGCACAGACGAGCTCACTTCGGGCCATGGCATGGGACGCCCCGATGTCCAGATCTGGCTCTTCTGTTGTGCAACTCTTACAGTGACATCATCAAGATGGTGGGATAGGAAGCCCCACTGACAAAATCGTAGCACCAACCTCGGCCCAGAAAGCCTTTGTGAGAACCCCAGAAGCCAGTTAGGAAGTCGCAGGACCAGGCGGGCGCAAAGCCAAGAACAAGCACGTGGAAGTGGGTGTCGTCTTCGAGACCCCTCCCCTAAGCCGTCCCGCTCAGGACCAGAAGGAAAAGCCCAACCCACAGCTTCTCCTCGGGAGGATACTGCACCCCCACGTGCCTGCTTTCGTGGGCTGCGAGGGGCTGGTTTCAGTCTACCTGACTCTCAGCGCTGACGGGGATGGCATACCTTGGATGCCTGGGGGGCGCTGAGAACAAAGGGGACTCAGGAACAGCTCACCGAGGCGCCAGAGACCCTGCAGTGCCGCAAGTGGACACCAGAGGGAGCAAGAGAGGACGAGGCAAACTGCTAACGGGGGAATTACAGAGAGATACGTCCCCAGCAAAGGGCCTCTAGCCAGGCTGACTGGGAAAGTCTTTCCCGATCCGCAGCCAGTCCTCAATATTGGGGAAAGAAAACGACTCCAACATATTGGAGCAGGGTCAGCGGGCTATAACCCAGGCCGACTCAACCCATGGCCCACAGCCAAGAATGGCTTTCACAGTTTTGAAGGACTGTAAAATATGCAAGAGGCTGTATCCAGCCTCAAGGCCTAAAACATTTACTAGCTGGCCTTTTATTTTTTAAAAATTTGCCGACCCGTATATTAAACTTCATCAGCACACGAACTTTCAGGGGCCAACAAAATACCATGTACAGTGCCTTACTTTGGATTCTTAATCTTCAAACTGTAAAGATTATTTCAATGTGTTAACTTGTTTTATTTCTAAACGTTAATGTTCAGCTGTGAAAACACGTAATTTAGCTAATAATTGAACAGTGTACAAATGATTTCCTAACCTATAGAAAATACACGACTAGGTAAATCAGTATATAAGGACACGGAAAAAGACAATCATAATGTATTATTAAGTAAAAAATCAAGTCATAAAACATTATATCATAATAGGATTTCTTTTATGAAAATGTTAAGTCTGTAATATATGATTACAAGAGTTGTAGAACTCTGGCTAAATAAACTCCAAACCCTTCACAATACTCACCCCCAGGGGCTGGGAGGTGAAGGAAAAAGGGATTTCACTTTCTACTTCATATACATCTTTTTAAAAAATAAATTTATTTATTTAATTAATTTTGGCTGCGTTGCGGTGCACGGGCTTCTCATCGCGGTGGCTTCTCTTGTTGCAGAGCACGGGCTCTAGGGGTGCAGACTTCAGTAGTTGTGGCTCGCGGGCTGAGCTGTTCCACGGCATGTGGGATCTTCCCAGACCAGGGCTCGAACCCGTGGCCCCTGCATTGGCAGGTGGATTCTTAACCACTGTGCCACCAGGGAAGTCCCCCTCATATACAACTTTATGCTTCTTTTTTTTCCCCAACAAGTGTGGAATCACTTCTGAAATTTTTAGGACAAACAAAAAATGTTTGAAGAAATGTTCTTCCTATTTTAAACATAAACATTATGTTCCAGTTTATAAAACTAAGGATAATAAAGACCCTATGGGGACGTGAAAGCAGTGGAGAACTTCACTCCCACCCTAAAAACAAGGAAAAGCCAGATAAATTACAAAATCAGAACTTTTCTTGGACCTAGCTGAGATCGCAGAACAACCCAATAACCTGAAATCCAAGGACAGACCGGCCTCTCCGTGGAGAGACAGGAGGCTTGGTCCCCGGGGGCAGAGCTCAGGGGAAGACTGCAGGCGCCACTAAAGCAGGTGAGAAGTCAACCCAAAGCCCAACGAACTGCTGAGTGTGAGCTGGCGGGAGGGCCTAGGCCACCAGGAGGTACAGACAGAGCTCAGCTCACACCCACTCCTCTCGCGGGGCAGGCCTGGAGGGGAGGGGCCGCAGCTGCGGGCAGGCGCCAAGCCCAGCAGCCCGAATCCCAGACAACAGTCAAGCCACTGTGTGCGGGGGAGCAAACTCTAAAGGCCCCCTGCCTCCCGGTGTGCATGCCCTTGTGTGGGTCCCACCCGCACTGCATAGGCCTGACCTGCGTAAAATGGCAGCATGTGACTTTGATCATTAAACACATCCCTTTTTTTTTTTTTTTTTTTTTTGCGGTACGCAGGCCTCTCACTGTTGTGGCCTCTCCCGTTGCGGAGCACAGGCTCCGGACGCGCAGGCGCAGCGGCCATGGCTCACGGGCGCAGGCGCAGCGGCCACGGCTCACGGGCGCAGGCGCAGCGGCCACGGCTCACGGGCGCAGGCGCAGCGGCCACGGCTCACGGACGCAGGCGTAGCGGCCACGGCTCACGGGCCCAGCGGCGAGTGGAATCCTCGCGGACCGGGGCACGAACCCGCGTCCCCTGCATCGGCAGGCGGACTCTCAACCACTGCGCCACCGGGGAAGCCCTCACAGGTAACTTTTTTTTTTTTTTTTTTTGCGGTACGCAGGCCTCTCACCGCTGTGGCCTCTCCCGTCGCGGGGCACAGGCTCCGGACGCGCAGGCGCAGCGGCCACGGCTCACGGGCCCAGCCGCTCCGCGGCACGTGGGATCCTCCCGGACCGGGGCACGAACCCGCGTCCCCTGCATCGGCAGGCGGACTCTCAACCCCTGCGCCACCAGGGAAGCCCAGCATGTGACTTTGGAGGCCAGCTTTCTGCATGTGCTCTCTGACATCACTCGTCTGGGGGAAGCCAGCTGCCATGTCACGAGGACATTCAGGTAGACCCACGGAGAGGTCCACGCGGGGAGGAACCACAGCTTCCTATCAATCAACTTGGCAGCCATGTCAATGATCCATCCTGAAAATGAACCCCCCAGTCGCACCTGGTCCCAGACAATAGCCAGTATCTACCCTGGCCGATACCTTAACTGAAACATCAAGAGGCACAAAGCCAGAACCACTCAGCCAAGGCTCTCCCAAGATTATATATGTTTATTGTTGTTTTAAATTACTGTTTGGGGTAATCTGTTATATAGCAATAGGTAATTAATAGTCTCATTAGTAGACTCTACAGAGATGAAGAAATAATCAATGAAATGAAAGATAGGTCAGTAGAAATTACCTGAACAAAAACACAAAGAGAAAAAAAGCTGGGAGAAAACAAAACAAAACAGAACAGAGAATCCAAAAGCTCTGGAACATCATGAACTACTCTAATATACATGTAATTGAAATCACAGAAGAAGAGAGAATGTGTACCAATAAAAAACTTGAAGAGATACTGGCCAAGGTATTTCCAAAACGAACATAAAACCACAGATCCAGGAGAAATTGGGGCTTGCACAAAAAAAATGAAGAGTGCTGGAACAGTGAAAATGCAGGTAAATATAAAATTTAATTTTAATCGCTCTACATGTTAGTTGACTGTATGAAGAGAAAGCAGCAGCTGTATTCGTTGCTACAGGATGTGTAAAAGGAAAATCTATGACAACAACACAAAAGAGGGAGGAGCTGGGAGTATGCTGTAAGGTTCTTACACGACACATGAAGGTAGACCATGACTAGTTAAAAAGGAATTTCATAAATCCTATGGTAATCACCAAAAAAAATTTTAAGACGTATAAATAATGAACAATCATGGAAATAAAATGAAATGATAAAAAATATTCAATCTAAAAGCCAGCCAGAAATAAGGGTGAGGAGAAGAACAAAAAACAAATGGAAAACAAGAAGCAACAGTAGATTTTAATCCACCATATCAATAATTACATTAAATTTAATGGACCAAAACATGCTAATTAAAAGAGTCTTGGGACTTCCTGGCAGTCCAGTGGTTAAGACTCTGCTCTCCCACTGTAAGGGGCACAGGTTCCATCCCTGGTCAGGGAACTAAGATCCCACATGCTGTGTGGCCAAAAAAAATTTTTTTTTAATAAATAAAAGACAGAGTCTGTAGGATAAAAGCTCAAGGCCCAACTATATGCCTAGTTTGAACTAATTGAGAAATGAATCCATAATTACGGACGTCAACACTTTTCTCTCAGTGTTGGATAGAATAAGTAGACAGAATATCCATTAGAATTGAAAAGACCCTGGACCGCCCTGGTGGTGCAGTGGTTAAGAATCCACCTGCCAGTGCAGGGGACACAGGTTCAAGCTCTGGTCCGGAAGATCCCACATGCTGTGGAGCAGCTAAGCCCGTGCGCCACAACTACTGAGCCTGCACTCTAGAGCCTGTGAGCCACAACTACTGAGCCCACGTGCCACAATTACTGAAGCCCGCACGCCTACAGCCCATGCTCCACAACAAGAGAAGCCACCGCAATGAGAAGCCCATGCACCCCAGCAAAGAGTAGCCCCCGCTCGCCACAACTAGAGAAAGCCCGCGTGCAGCAATGAAGACCCAACCCAGCCAAAAAAAAAAAAAAAAAAAACAAACAAACACCCGAATAACACTATCAACCAACATGACCTAGTTGATATTTACAGTTCACTCCTCTCAACAACAGCAGAATACACATTTTTCTCAACTGCACATGGAATATTCACCAAAATAGACTATATCCTGGGTTATAAAATATGCCTCAACAAAGTAAAAGAATTGAAGTCACATAAAGTATGTTTTGGGACTGTAATGGACTTAAACTAGAAACAAAGATACATGGAAAATCCTCCCAAATTTAAATAAGTTAAACAGCACACTTTTAACTCTAACTATATTACTATCTGCTAGCAGTGAGCAATGAGAAGTTGAAAATTGTTGAAGGTACCTTTTACAATAGCACCTAATTCATGACCTATTTATGTATGAATCTAACAAAGCACGTGCAAGCTCTGGTGATTCCACCTTGTACCACATTACGGAATAGGCAAAACTCTAGGGACAGAACCAGAGCAGTGGCTGCGGGCCTGGGGATGGCGAGGGGAGGCTGATGGCACAGGGGAAGGAGGGGACTCGGGGGGGTGACAGGCATGCCCTAAAGCTGGCGGGGGGTGTAGACTTCACGCATTTCTCAGAACACACAGGACTGGACACTAAAACTGCCAGAGTTTACTGTATGTAAATTATAGCCTGAGTTTACAAATTAAAACACACACACGCGCGCACACACACACGAACAGGAAAAATGAAATTCGAGTTTCAGTGTGCACTCCTGTGCACAGCGCTGCTCGCCCCATGTGCTGCCGCCATACTTGAACACAACGCTCCCACTCCGACCACAACGTTCTGAGCCTCAGTGGACCCAGACCCGAAGCCCAACGAGCTTGCATTCTTTAAGAAAATGTACAAATTTAAACTGTAGTATTTATCGTGAACACTGCATCCTGTAATTACTGACAGTCTCCGAGTCCTTACCAAAATGACCAGCATGGACTTCCCTGGTGGCACAGTGGTCAAGAATCCGCCTGCCAGGGCTTCCCTGGTGGCGCAGTGGTTGAGAGTCCACTTGCCGATGCAGGGGACGCGGGTTCGTGACCCGGTGCGGCTGGGCCCGTGAGCCATGGCCGCTGGGCCTGCGCGTCCAGAGCCTGTGCTCCGCAACGGGAGAGGCCGCAGCAGTGAGAGGCCAGCGTAACACACACACACACAGAAAAAGAATCCGCCTGCCAATGCAGGGGACGCGCACAGCAACAAAGACAAAACACAGGCAAAAAAAAAAAAAAAAAAAGACTAGCATTTTCTAAATTTTACAGGTAAGGTTTAGATGCAAATTCTCACATCTACATGGATAAATATCATTTTTACTTCTAGATCTCAGCTGCTGTCCTGCTCGTGTAAGGTAAGTCCACTTAAAGCTCATACATAATACCATGACCATTCCCAGGGCTCCTACCAGCTACCTTGATCTCAGGTCTGAAATTCCAGAGGTAAGGTGAAGCGTCTGCACCACAGCTAGTGAGCCTTAATGCTCTGTAACAGCCAATGCATTAGACGGGCTTTTCAGAATAAACTTATTTTTCCAGCACAGTAGATTCTCTTGCCAGGCAAGATTTGATTTCAAAATTGCACTAAGTTCTAGAAATTCAGGTTCCATTCTTGCATGCTCCCACATTTCAGCAGAGTGTTAGGAAACCTTCTGACCCAGGCTCCCGTCCGCTGGGGTTTGGGTAGAAGACAAACTGACCACAAAGAACTACGCTCACATTTCTGGGGCTGTGACCCTCGGGACTCAGTAAATCCCACAACTGGATGGTTTGTGGTGGAAGCATTGTTTGTATTGATTCACATGCTCTGCCTCCTGACTTTGGACAATTCACTAAAGTAATGATCATTTTCTTTTTATTAAAAAAAGTCTCCAAGTAGCCTGGATTAATTTTTCTACAATGGGAATTTTTCCTTTTATAATTGAGAAAAAGGGAGCCATAAAGAATTGCTAAGAAGGGTTGGCTAGCAGGAAGTCTCTGGGCATTAAGACAGGGAGGTGCCATGAGGCTGGTGGGGAGTGGATGCAGCCGTGGCCTTGGCCCTTCAGCTTCAAGGTCATTTTTAGATGGAAGGTTCTCTCAGGTTAGATATCACATGATAAACATAACAGGTTTTTTTTAAGTCCAAAAATTATACTTCTCTGTGATAGAGACAGGAAGGCAAGAAAGGTTGTAAAGTCCTAAATAAAAACCGTGATGCAAAATTCTATTTACAGTATAATGTTAAGTATGTTAGAGAAAGAGAGAAAATAAACAGAAGAAATGGAAAGAAATACAAATACAGGAAAGTACTAAAACATTTTTGGAATAATGGACCCGAGTAGGATTCTCCCAAACTTTCTTTATTCTTTAAAATAAATTTTTAACATCCCCAGATTGTTAGAAACCTAATATAACTTAACAAACACATGGTATCACATCAGGAAGGTTTTGATTGGGGGCATTTATTTTCTCATTTGTTTGCAAAACATAAGGTGAAATTAAGATGCGTTAGTTGCGGGTTTCCCTGGTGGCGCAGTGGTTGAGAATCCGCCTGCCAATGCAGGGGGACACGGGTTCTATCCCTGGTCCAGGAAGATCCCACATGCCACGGAGCAGCTAAGCCCGTGCGCCACAACTACTGAGCCTGCGCTCTAGAGCCCGCGAGCCACACCTACTGAACCCGTGTGCCACCACTACTGGAGCCCGCGTGCCTAGAGCCCGTGCTCCGCAACAAGAGAAGACACCGCAATGAGCAGCCCGCGCACCGCAAGGAAGAGTAGCCCCCTCTCACCGCAACTAGAGAAAAGCCCGCGCGCAGCAACCAAGACACAAGGCAGCCAAAAGTAAAATCAATTAATTTTAAAAAGAAAAAAGAAAAGAGGCTCAAGTCACTTAGTGAAGACAGACGCCAAGTCAGGCACCGTTAAAAGTCTGAACGAGTGTTCTGTGAAACGTGGTCACATGTTCACACGCCAGGTCCCATCAGACGTGTCATCATACATCTTCATTTCCGTCGCGTAAATATTATATAGCAAATTGACCCCAGAAAGGAATCTATTGATGTTCTCATTGGAGGCAACAGAGCCTGGCCTTGTATTAGGGTCACCTGATGTGACCACAACGACCCAGGCATGGGTGTCCCGCCCTCGCCGGACCAGGATGAGGGGTCGGGTCGGGAAGCCGGAGAAAGGCCCTCAGCTGCTCAGTGCAGGGTGGGCGGCTCGAGGTCTGTCCTGGACCCCTCGGTCCCCTGTCCCCTCGCCCCCGCAGGGGGTCTCTGCTAGCAGCACAATGAGAACGACCTGCGTCGCCCTCCTCCAGCAGGGTCGCGGAAGAGGAGACACTTCCCTTAAAATCAAGCTAACCACGTGAGGACCCTTCCTCTGCGGGCACCGCGCTGCCGGGAGGACCCCTGGGCGCTCGGGGCCACGTCAGGAGGGCTCAGCCGTAACGCCAGGGCCCCTCAGAGCCCTCGGTGTCACGAGATCCGGGTGGAAAGAGCAGGAGGAGATGGGGCGCTTTGCTGGGTGCACTGGAGGAGCGTCGGCCCCCGGGTCTCCGGACCAGGAAACGCGCTCAGGCCCCGGGTTTGCTCCCAAATTCTCAGCTCGACCATCATCACAGAGCAGACGGGACATCAGCACTGACTGGACAGACAGCGAGGGCCTCCGGAGCGAAGGCTGCGTCGACCCTGGGCAGTAAGTGTCGCATTCCAGAAGCCGGGGTGACGCCGCGGTCTTAGTGGGGCGGGAGCTGCCCGTGGTCCCGGGTGGGCTGGAGCCTGCGAGGGCACCGAGCTGCTCCCCTGGCCCCGAGGCCCCCGCCCGCTCGGCCTGCAGCATCCTCGGTGGTGGGAGCAGGGCCCCCGGAGAGCCCGCTTTTGCCGAGTGGCGCTGTTGGAAAAGCTAAACGCAAAGGCCACAAGAAATGAGAGGGTTTCTTGTGGGCGACTTCTTTAAGCTTTTACACACTTGCATATGCGAACAAGAACATAATCTCTCATTCAGTTAGAAGAAAAAAGTAACAGTGTTAGCTGTCCAGAAAATGTGTATTTGCTCAACATTCTAACACCCCTGAAAGATAACACTATCCCATGGGTTTGACGAGAGCCCGTGTACCAGCCGGTTAAAGACAGTGTTTGCTCTCCCGTGAACGGCATCCTGACCTGCAGGCACATCCTGACCTGCCCCGCCCCGGAAGACAGGTGTCCCCGCTCACCTGGACGTGCAGGGCGCCCTCTACCGCCTCCCGGAGGTCGGAACAACTGCTGATGAGTGACAGCTGCTCCTTGGCGCCGCGCGAGCCTTTCAGGAAGCCCGACCGTTCCAGCAGCTTCATCTCTTTTCTGGAAAGCAGTGCAGAGCGAGCCGTGAGCATTCGGAAACAATTCGAAATGAGACAGAGGTCTACGTGACTCGTCAGCGGGGAAATGCAGATCAAAACCACGGGCCGCCCATTGCGATGGCGAGGGTGAACAGAAGAGAGAAGAAAGCAAGCGCGGGGCTGGCGGGGGTGTGGCGAGACAGCGCTGTGCGCTGCTGGCTGGAGTGTAAAAGCTGCAGCCAGGGGCCAAGTGGTGCGTGGTTTCTCCAAAAGTTCCGAACAGGCCTGTCGTGAACCGGAGACTCCACTCCTGGGTGTATACCCCCGAAAGCTGAAAGCGGGGACTCAGACACATATTTGTGCCCCCGTGTCCACACCAGCATTGTTCAGCGGCCAAAAGAGGGAAAGAACCCAGTGGCCACAGGCGGATGAATGGATACACAACCGCACGATGGAATGTTATGCAGCCTTAAGAGGGAAGGAAATCCTGACACAGGCTACTCTGAAACGCGGCGGGGACCCTGTGGTCCCTGCCCCCCAAGTCCTCAGCCCGCCTTTCGTCTGTGGAAAAACTTTAGCCAAAGGATAAGTTTAATCAGAGAAGTGGGGCAATGCAGAAACAAAGGAGAACAGTCAAACGAGACCAAAAAATAATAGTTTAGTCATTAAGCGTAGTCAAGGACCTTTAGTTCCCCCTTAAGGGATAGAGATAATCCTCTGAGCCGTATCCTGTGCGCCGTCTTGTAGATACCGAAACCCTCACCGGGTGGCAGGAGTGAACTCCATGATGACCAGACTGCAGCCATGACAGAAGCTGCCACAATCCCGGGAACTGGCCTCAGAGAGATGGAAACCGAATGTGGAACTGAAGGTTAACTGTACCTAGAACAATCAAGATGGCGTCGGTCAGACCACCGATGACCCATCTCATGGTGACTGTCAGAGCCGCCTGTGCTGTTTCTTCTGGTAGAATAAAAGCTGTCTGTACAAGCTCTTGCCCCCTGATTGTCAGCGGGGGGAGTCGGCCTTTGGACAGGCGTCCGTCTCCCTCCCCCCCACACCCCGGCTGCCGGCCTGCAAAATAAAGCAAACCTTCCTTTCCACCAGCCTGGCCTCTTTATTGGTTTCTGAGTGGCGAGCGGCCGGACCCCACTTTTGGTTACAACACCGTGGATGAACCTTGAGGACATTATGCTCAGTGAAACAAGCCAGCCACAAAACAACAAGTACTGTATGATTCCACTTGTATGAGGTCCCTAGAATAACCAGCTTCACAGAGACAGAGAGAGAGTGGGGGCTGCCAGGGGCTGGAGCAGGTTGCTGTCTGATGGGGACGGAGTCTCAGTTTTGCAAGATGACCATGAGAAGAGTGATGGAGACAGATGGCTGTGCAACACTGCGAATGTGCTTCATATCACTGAGCTGGACCCCAAAATTATTAAGATAATCAATCCTATAAGTATTTGACAATTAAACTTAAAAAAAAAATTTTTTTACAGGGCGAAACGAGGCCCATGGTGGGTAAAACCAGAAACCAGTGGTCGCTCGGCCTCAGTGGGGCCCTGGGGAGAAAGGGGCACAAGGAGGCGCCTCGCAACGCGGACCAGGGCCGTGTGGCTATCACTCACGACACGCTAAATACACAAGGTAAGCACACGCACAAGCATGCACGGGCTTTCCAGAACATTCTCTGGATTCCTCTGCCGGTGACTCAGCCACTTTCACATGGTTTCAGGCCGCAGGTTTTATCTTTAAGCCTGTCGGAGTCCTTTGGAGGGAACAAGTCGGGTTGGCGCTCCTGGGCGCAGGGTGTCAGCCAGGGGTGGGGGAGGCCCTGGGTTGGGGCCATGGCTTGAGCATGGCCAGTTACCTGGAGGGTCTGGGTCTCAGGTCACTGGACCGGGCGCTGCGGGAACAGGAGGCCACGGGAAGGCCGGGCATCATGTGAGTGAGGCCTGGACAGGAGGAACGGCCCTGGGCTGGTGTCTGCAGGGCATCCCTGAGCCGAGGTAACCCACGGGCAGCCCTGCTCGTCCTGTCCTGTCCTGTCCTGCGCTATCCTGCCCTGCCCTGCCCTGCCCTGTCCTGTCCTGTCCTGCCTTGTCCTGTCCTGCCCTATCCTGCCCTGTCCTGTCCTGTCCTGCCCTATCCTGCCCTGTCCTGCCCTGTCCTGCCCTGCCCTGTCCTGCCCTGTCCTGTCCTGTCCTGCCCTATCCTGCCCTGTCCCGGGGAGGCCGGTGCTCCTGAGGCACCAGGGCCCACGCGGGTCGGCCAGCTCCCTTGTTCTGTTTTTTTCTTAAAGCTGTGCATTCTGTATTTTGCTTTAGCTACAAATTGAGGAAGAGAAACTTTCTTGCTACTGTTATTGTGAAAAAACGGAAAGATGTGCTGAAATACAGTTTTCTTTATTATTTTACCAAAAAGAAGCCTCAGGCAAAGAGAACAAATCCACGACGCACCAGGTGGACGCAGCCTCTCCTGCTTCTGGGACGGCTTCGCGGAGAAGCCCCCGCGGGCCGTCACCGTGCAGGGTACTCGGGCTTCAATTTTTTTAAAAGCAGACAGAATCTGTGAGAGTTTTGTCATATAAATGATTTGGAAGAGCTGTGGTATGTCAGCTAAAACAAACAAACCAAAAAAGCGAGTTACACTAGTTCCAATATTCTTCACTGAGTGTTTTGGAAGAGCTTCTGCCTCGAGCTTTGCAGGGGGTACGACTCTCTCCGCTGGCTTCTCAGCTTCATACTCGCCGCTCGGAGGCCAAGAACGCGGCTCCGCTGGAGCGCCCGCCGAGAGGCTGCAGTGCCCCAGCCTGACCTCTAGAGGTCAGCCCAGCACCGGGACTCAAGGCTCCTAACTTCAGCAAAGTTAGAAAAGATGTTAACAATTACCAGTATAGGGTACAAAATGGGTGAGCTTTTTGTATATTTCTGTTTTTGAGATTTTCTTTAAAACAGACATTTATTATTAAGACATTTATTAATAAAAAAATAATAATTATTTACTAATTTATTAATCATTTATTTCCTCGATAAGAACTTATCGAGGAAATAAAACACAAATATTTCCGAAACAGCAGGTTGTGTTCCCAGGTCAGATCCTAAGCCCCTGTGTAGGGACAGGGGACAGGAGACTGGGGGTTTGGGTTATAAACTCTAGCAATAGTTGTCTTTATGCATGCATTTCCTTAATAAGATTGTCTAAAATAGAACCACCTAGGCACTGAGCTGTTTCAGAGGATTCCTGGTGTCCTGACCTCCCTGTGCTCTGCGCCCCGCCTGTAGCCCCGTCCTCGCTGCCTGCGTCCTGTCTGAGGCCAACTCCGCAAGGAGCCTCACCGTCAGCCTGTTACGAAGTCCTAAGGGGATCTGGGGCAGGTTTTTCTACTTCCCCCCTCTTCCCTGAGGTCTGAGGCACTGAGGCAGCTGCAGATGGAGAGGAGGCGGGCGAGGCGGGGGTGGGGGGGGGTGTCGCAGAGCCAGGCAGGACCAAGCTCAGGAACGCAAGCCTACTTGGCCTCCGCCAACAAAAATCCTAAATCACAGAGCCACGGGGCAGAGGCCGGCTGGGAAACGAGTGGCCAGGCCAGACGCGCCCCAGGGCCCGGGGATGGTCAACTGCATCAAGCTGATGCTCCACGAAGGCCCCAGTTACGTCGGGACAGCGTCCCGCTGTGTCCTCCGCTCCTGCGGTGGAATGTTGTGCGGACACTTTCTTCCCGTTCATTCATCTCATTTTTATCATTTTCAGTGTCTTTGAAGTGGGAGAATGCCAAACTTCTTATTAAAAATAGGAGCCTCAAAAAAAAAAAAAAAATAGGAGCCTCAGACTTCTTTTCTTTGACCGCACAGGGCCTTTAAAATCTGGAATCCCTTCCACCAAAGCTGGGCCCCCATCCGCCAAGGCCTGCACCTCCCCCACTCCCTTCTCTCCCCACCCTTTATTCACACGGGTTACAGGCCCAGCCCCCTGGACGCCTCAACCTGAAAACCTCTCAGCGAGCAGATGAAGCTCAATACGTGGGAGGAAGAAAAGTCCCTCCATGTGTCCCACGGAGGCCTGGGGCTCTGCCTGCTGGGACCCAGGGGCCCGCTGCCGCCCCTCTCGGGCACTCCGAGGTCTCTTCCCTTGGGCGGGAGACACCCCGGGGAGCAGAGGGCCCCCTTCGGCCTCACTCGGTCAATCCTACCAACGTTTTCACCGGAGTGTCAGGCCGAAGCCCGGTTAACAGAAGCGTCCCCTGCTTTCCTGTTTGTCGCTGCGGGAAACCGCATGGGGAGACGTGACCAGGATTCACATTCTGAGTCCACACGCTGACTTCAGTCCACGTGAGCCTTCAGAGCCTTCCCCCCCGCCCGGAACGCGTGTGTCCTCCCCCCCCCGGGCCCCGCAGGATGGGGAGGTCGGCGGGAATGCCCCAAACCCAGCAGCACTCACTCCTAACCCCGCCGTGCACAGATAGCCAAAGTACTCTGATTTCTCCCCAGTGTTAAATGCACAACTAGCACACGTAACTTTTACAGATCAGAGCAAGCAAAAGCCATTTCTGTTTGGGAAGAGGGGTAAATACCTAACATGAAGCAATTATTTGAACTGTCCTAGTGACGGCCAAGGGCCAGCAAGACCCGCGAACACACAGACAACGTCAGGATCGACAACCCGCTGAACTGACGGCCCACTGGTGTCAACTTCTGGCGATGGCACTGGGGTCACTTCTGAACTTCGCAGCCCAGGTAGGTCTGGTCAACTGCTGCTCTGCACCGTCCTTGTTAAACCCCTGCAGACAGGCTCCCGCCCACTGACTTACGTCTTCTTTACTGGCCTTCAACACACTTGAAAACATGTCCCCGTGAGTGTCTTGTCCATGTTTCCTATAGCTCCAGCTACTAGATGGCGTACCTTTCTCAGTAACTGTAGCCGACGCAGATGGGAGCCATCTGTGGCCATTCTGAGATCTATTACCTCAGTTATTCCGGCCAAAGCTATGCGGGCAATGAAAAGTTAGTTTCAATCCAGGACAGACCGGTGCAGAGGATCCAGGTCAAAACTGGGTTCAAGATATGGAAGCAGGGCTTCCCTGGGGGCGCAGCGGTTGAGGGTCCGCCTGCCGACGCCGGGGACGCGGGTTCACGCCCCGGTCCGGGAAGATCCCACGTGCCGCGGAGCGGCTGGGCCCGTGAGCCACGGCCGCTGAGCCTGCGCGTCCGGAGCCTGTGCTCCGCGACGGGAGAGGCCACAGCAGAGAGAGGCCGGCGTACCGCAAAAAAAAAAAAAACAACAAAAAACGCGGTGTTCCTTGAGCGCAGCAATGGCACACGGGTTAATTCAACCCAGTCGGGAAGACACACTGTTGATGCTTCTTGACAAAAGGATAAAGTCGGCTCTCCTTAAGTCTCGTGCCTAACATGGCCAGGGACACTTCATCCTGGGGTCCTGAACCTCTCAGGACCACAGCCAGCACCCAGTGTTGCTGTCGACGCGAGCCGACAGTCATTTCAGCCTGCGGGCTGATGCTTCTCTTACTGAAAGAAGCAGTTGATCATTCTTTCCTGGCTGCAAAGATTGTGACACTCAGAACTCATCTTCCTGACCAAAATATTCACAGAAGTAAGGTTTGGATTCGAGCCTCTTAACTTGGTCTCCGGTGCAGGAAGGGCACATTTGAAAAATCCCATGATTTAAGAAAGGGGAGCAGGTGGCCGTACATCAGTCCCAAAACCTAAAACGAAGTGCCGCCCCACCTAGGCGGGTGACCAGACAGCACTCGGACCCAGTTCTCCTGGAGGCTTTTGCCAGCAACAGTTGGAACAGAGGCACAAGATACCCTGAAATCCCACTTGCCTGTCACAAGTGCAACCAGCTCTGCATGTTAAAGTGAACTCGACTTACACATATGTGGGTTAGAAAAACAAAGCCACTGTATGAGGAAAGATTTGTGTGTACTCAAGTCTTAAGACACATAAGAATTCAGTACACTTGCTTGTTCTGTAACAAGGATGCTAATAGTAATTGTTTCGGTTTGGTGTTTTTTCTTTGGTTTGGTTTGGTTGAAAAATCTTACAGGCCAATCTAATTGGCCACCAATAATATTTTAAAGTATTAGATTTTAATTAAGCAAAGTAGTAGGAAAATAGGAAAGCCTTTAATCTGGCCTAAAAAAGAAAAGGAACAAGAAAACCCTACTTATAATTTCCCCATGTTCTCCCTGATGGCTGAAAGGACTTTATTTTATTTTATTTTTGTGGTACACGGGCCTCTCACTGCTGTGGCCTCTCCCGTTGCGGAGCACAGGCTCCGGACGCGCAGGCGCAGCGGCCATGGCTCACGGGCGCAGGCGCAGCGGCCATGGCTCACGGGCGCAGGCGCAGCGGCCATGGCTCACGGGCGCAGGCGCAGCGACCATGGCTCACGGGCCCAGCCTCTCCGCAGCACGTGGGATCCACCCGGACCCGGGCACGAACCCGTGTTCCCTGCATCGGCAGGCGGACTCTCCAGCAGGCGGACTCTCCACCACTGCGCCACCAGGGAAGCCCACACAGGTAACTTTTTTTGTTTTTTTTTTTCCCCGGTACGCGGGCCTCTCACTGCTGTGGCCTCTCCCGTTGCGGAGCACAGGCTCCGGACGCGCAGGCGCAGCGGCCATGGCTCACGGGCCCAGCCGCTCCGCGGCACGTGGGATCTTCCCGGACCGGGGCACGAGCCCGTGTCCCCTGCATCGGCAGGCGGATTCTCAACCACTGCACCACCAGGGAAACCTTTGAAAGGACTTTAAAAGTGGCCAAGATCTTTAATGATACACCTAAAAAATAAGGCCTATTAATACAAATACCCCAAGAAGCAGGACAAAGAACTTTTCAATTAGGAATCATAAGAGTTTTCTCTTGGTTACAGCTGCGTTGGAATTAGGTCTACAAAATAAAAGATGAAACGGTAACAGAACTGAAAAGTGGAGAGGTCAGTAAACTACAGTCCAGTTCCCATAAGGCCTGAGACAGAATGATGATTTTTACATTTTTAAATGGTTGAAAACAAAAAACCAAACAATACTTTGTGGCGTGTGACAATTTTATGGACTCCAAAGGTAGTGCTAACACACTAAGTTTGCTGGGACGCAGGCCTGCACACAGACTGCCAGCTTCAGCCCCACGAGGAGGAACTGAAAGGCCTAAAGCTCTACCGTCTGGCCTTTCCGAGCTGGTCAGCAGCCCGCACCGGGCTGGCTCACGGTCGCCTCTCCAGGCTGGGTTTCCCTCCAACCCTGGGCCTGCTGCTGAGCTAAACTCTCAGCTCCAAACTGCCTCCACCAACACGCTTGCCAAAAAAACAAGTAAAAGTCCAGCATGTGAGGTCCAGCATGGCTGTAACTACCATCCGTTCCCATAGGGACTCCCTGTGTCCCGACTCAGACAAACCACTAACGTGGGAACAAAAGATACATTTACCAAAGTCAGTGTAATTTTACCTACTTAGGAATGCCATAAATTCCTCAAAGTTCTTTACACTGTATTCCCCTTAATGGTTAGGGTTCCTATTGCTCCCTACGTCACCTTGATGAAATAAAATTCATATTTCAAGGAATTTTATGTATGAACTTATTTACAAATTTAATTTATAAATTTAATTTATAAATTTTATTTGTAAATTTCAAGGAAGATTTAAACATAAAACTTCTCTGCCCATCTGGGCCTCCTGCCTCCGCTTTAGTGCTTGTGCATCTGAAGTAACCAGAGCTCCTTAGGAGAGAACCTTCCATCGGAATCTTGTCCGGGGTCACGACAACCCACCATGTTTGTATGGTCTTAACATGTTCAGATCTGGATTGTGTAAACTGTCAACAGGAAACGGAGCAGGACCCTGTGGGGTACAAGTCCTTTACCATGCCCCTCCCCGTTTCTCCTTTGTAGGAAACAGGCTTCATTCAGCCTCCTTGACTTTCCGTGAGTGAGTTCCGAGGGGCAGAGTCAAACTGTTGCTGATCAGGGGAGGGAGGGTATTCGGACAAAAGGGAGGAGCAGTCAAGAAACAATAATGCAGCCTTGGGGCAGGGTCCTGGTTCCCCCTCAAGGAATGTACATCACAATACCTTGAGTTCTTCTATGGGAACTAAGGCCCCCACCCAGTGGAGGATGGCAATTTCAGGCTGAGCTCAAGATTCCTGGAGCCCCGCCCTTTACTCACTACCAACCAATCAGAAGAAAGTCTGCACACAGTGGGAGATGAGGAAGACTCTGAGCCCCTCCCCCAGTGATTCTCCCTTTAATTTCATGGTTGAGGAGAATCTTTGGATTTTTTTCTTTTTTTTTTTTTGAACATGACCCCACCTTCTCCCCAGGTTGCCGGCCTCCTGAATAAAGCAAACTTTCCTTTCCAACCAACAGTGGTCTCTCCAGTACTGGCTTTTGAGCAGTGAGTTCAGTAACAAATATACATATGTGACATATAACCCTTCATCCCCAAAACTTACACAACTGTGCTTTGACCTCTAACAGGAGGAACAATCCTCAGACTTTCTGAAAGACTGTTTCCTGGGTTATAATCCTCAGGTCGGCTCAAATAAAATTTTCCACTTCTTTCTTAGATTAACTATCAATTTTTTTTCATCCTCCACTAAATTAAATACTAAGTTCTTTGTGCTGCCTTATTCCTTTGATGTCTTTTAAAAACACTCTAGGGCTTCCCTGGTGGTGCAGTGGTTAAGAATCCACCTACCTATGCAGGGGACATGGGTTCGAGCCCTGGTCTGGGAAGATCCCACATGCCACGGAGCAACTAAGCCCGTGCGCCACAACTACTGAGCCCGTGAGGCACAATTACTGAGCCCGCATGCCACAACTACTGAGCCTGCACTCTAGAGCCCACGAGCCACAACTACTGAGCCTGCGTGCTTAGAGCCTCTGCTCCACAAGAGAAGCCACAGCAATGAGAAGCCTGTGCACCACGACTACAGAAAGCCTGCGTGCAGCAACAAAGACCCAATGTGGCCAAAAATAAATAAATAATAAATTTATTTTTTTAAAAAAGAGAAATCTATTTAAAAAAAAAACAAACATACGCTTACCATATGATTCAGCAATTGTACTCCTTGGTATTTACCCTTAGGAGTTGAAAACATGTCCATACAAAAACCTGCGTGGATGTTTGTTTATAGGAGCTTTGTTCATAACTGTCAAAATGTGCCCGCACCCAAGATGTCCTCTGGTAAGTAAATGGATAAATAAACTGCGGTGTATTCCAACAATGGAGTAATATTCAGTGCTAAAAGGAATGAGTTATGAAAAGACATGGGGAAAACCTACGTGCATATTATTAAATGAAAGAAGTCCATGTGAACAGGGTACAGACTGTGTGAGTCCAAACTGATACAGTATAAAGCTCAGTGGTTGACAAGGGCTTAGGAGGAGGGAGCACAGGTGAAATGGAGCAGGACCCTGCGGGGCCCTCCTGGGTACAAAAGCCTTTTTGTGTCCCCTTTTCTTGTTGGCAGGAAAAAGGGTTCAGCCTCCAAGACCTTCCCTGAGTTCCAAAGGGCAGATTCAAACAGTTGCTGATGGGGTGGGGGGGGAGGAAGGGAGGGGACGCAGAGACCAGGCAGGAGCAGTCAAGAAATAGCACAGCCTTAGGGCGGGGTCCCTCCTCCTCCTCAAGGAATACACATCGCAATACCTGTCCGAGCTCTTCTGCAGAACCCAGGTGGGGGGGATGGTAACTTCAGGCTGAGCACAAGATTCCTGGAGCTCCGCCCTCTTACCTCACCACCAACCAATCAGAAGGAGGTCACACATCCTGAAGCGCTCACCCCAAATTTTGCCTATTAAAGACTTTTCCCTAAAATCCACTGGGGAGTTGGGGTCTTCTGAGCACAAGCCACCTGTTCGCCTTGCTTGGCCCTGCAGTAAACCTTTCTCTGCTCCATACTGTGATATTTTGGTTTGTTGGGCCTCACTGTGTATCAGGCACATGAAGTTTCATTTGATAACAGGGAATTTTTAGGGCAGTAACTTTTCCTTATGATACTATAATGGTGGATACATGTCCATGTGTCTGACCCCACAGAATGTACAGCAAGTCCCTTACATGCAAACGAGTTCCATTCCAAGAGCACGTTCATAAGTCCAACAAAGTTAGCCTAGGTACCCAGCTAACACCATCGGCTACGTGTACCGCTGCTTTTGTGCTTGCTTCTGGACATCCTGGGCTTGAAATAAAGATACTGTGCTCTAGACAGTACTGCACAGTAAGGTACACAAAAGCACAGTGGTTGTCCACTCGTAGAGGACGCACACACGTGACAGTGTACGCCAGACAGGGGAACTAACTTACGTGATTGGACATGCGAACACACGCTTGCCACTTGAAGGCTCGTATGTAGGGGACGCTGTACGACACTAAGAGTGAACCGTGATATTAACTATGGTCTTTGGATGATGACGATGTGTCATTGTGGTTGTAACAAATGTACCATCCGGAGAGGGATGTTGACAGTGGGGGCGCTGTGCACGTGCTTAGGGCTTGGGGGAACACAGGAAAGCTCTATAGCTCTCCTCAGTTTTGCTGTGAACCTAAAGCTGCTCTAAATAATGAGGTCTGTTTTAAAAAGAGAGGGACTTCCCTGGTGGCGCAATGGATAAGGCTCCGCACTCCTAATGCAGGGGGCCTGGGTTCGATTCCTGGTCAGGGAATTAGGTCCCACGTGCATGCTGCAACTAAGAGTTTGCATGCCACTACTAAGGAGCTGGCGAGCTGCAACTAAGGAGCCCGTGTTCTGCAACTAAGGAGCCAGTGAGCTGCAACTAAGGAGCTCGCCAGCCACAACTAAGACTCGGTGCAACCAAATAAATAAATACTTTAAAAATAAATAAATAAAAAGAGAAAACGTAGGAATTAAAAAGGAGCCGTTTCCTTTAAAAAATATTTATCAACTAAAAAAAATAAAAGAACTGAAACCAGGGCTTCCCTTGTGGCGCAGTGGTTGAGAATCCGCCTGCCGATGCAGGAAACACGGGTTTGTGCCCTGGTCCGGGAAGATCCCACATGCCGCGGAGCAACTAAGCCCGTGAGCCATGGCCGCTAGGCCTGTGCGTCCGGAGCCTGTGCTCCGCAACGGGAGAGGCCACAACAGTGAGAGGCCTGCATACCGGAAAAAAAAAAAAAAAAAAAAAAAACTGAAACCAGCAAAAGGCAGGGTTGCCCTAAGGGTACATGCACGAGGGGCCTGTGTCTGAGACTAGGGCCAAACTCATTCGAGCTCAGAGATCACCACACACACAAGGCAACGAAGGGGAACAGGTTTTTTCAGCCCCAAATATGCCACCTTGGCACAAGGATTGTTTTGAGATAAAGGCAATCAAAACCCAGCAGATTCAGGAAAGGCTCTTTCCTTCCCTCTCAACTGCCTAAATTTACATTCGAAAGGGGGCCTGGGTCAGAAGAGAGTCGTTTTGTTTGTTGGTTGGTTGGTTGGTGTTTTTTTTTTTTTTTTTAAGGCCTATGAGAGAACCCTGAGACTCTCCAGTTTTTCAGTTTTTTGTTTTTTAAATTTTATTTATTTATTTATTTATTTATTTATGGCTGTGTTGGGTCTTCGTTTCTGTGCGAGGGCTTTCTCTAGTTGCAGCAAGTGGGGGCCACTCTTCTTCGCGGTGCGCGGGCCTCTCACTATCGCGGCCTCTCTTGTTGCAGAGCACAGGCTCCAGATGCGCAGGCTCAGTAGTTGTGGCTCACGGGCCTAGTTGCTCCGCGGCACGTGGGATCTTCCCGGACCAGGGCTCAAACCCACGTCCCCTGCATCGGCAGGCGGATTCTCAACCACTGCGCCACCAGGGAAGCGCAGAAGAGACAGTTTTACCTGAGAAACACCTGCACAACAGGGCAGCGTTTGTTATCCCGAGGTCTCCTCTCCTTCCTGGGAAAGGCCTTCCCTCCTCTGCATCCTGATGTCCCGCGCAGGCAAGATTTATAGAAGCCTCAGCTGCCCGGCTAAGCCTTGCGAGTCCTAATGGCTTTAGGGGGCTCCCCTATGTATGTAATTACATCTGTTTTTCTCCTGTTAATCTGCCTTATATCAATTTAATTATCAGACCAGACAAAGAACCTAGAAGGGAAGAAGGGGACATTTTCCCACCCCTACCGTGATAAACCACCGCAAACTTTATTTTTCTTCTCAGCACCTACTACTACTGTGATATTGTGACTTACAATAAGAAAGATGTAGTTGGTCTTTACAGAGCTGGCACAGAACGCCTAAAAACTCTTGGAATTTCCTGCGAAGAGAGCAACAAGGGTGTCTTTTGTTATGTTAATGAGGTGCCTTTTGCAAGCACCTCGGGATAGGGGCTGGTGGCCGGAGGCACCACCCCAGTAATTACAGTCTCGCCCCTGACCTGGGGGCGGAGAGTGAGTTCCGTCACCAGCGGGCAACGATTTAATGGATTTAATCAACAGTGGCTCAACGATGAAGCCTCCATAAAACCCAAAGACGGGGTCCAGAGAGCCTCCCGGTTGAACAGGTGGAGATTCGGGGGAGGGCACCCAGAGGGCAGGAAAACTCCACGCCCCTCCACGTGTCCCCATCTGGCTGTTGATCTGTAGCCCTAACACCGTTGGTAATAAACCAGAAATCTAGGGAGTAGCTAGTCTCCCGGGCCTGTGAGCCGCTCTAGCCAGTTAAGCAAACCCAAGGAGGGGGCTGCGGGAACCTGCGATCCACAGGACGGGAGCACAGGTGACAACTGGGCTTAATTGGTGTCTGCACTGAGGGGCTCACGGACCGAGTCCCTCACCTGCGGAGCCTGATGGCATCTCGGAACTGAGCTGAGTCGTGGGACGCGCAACTGCAGACGGAGAACTGCTTGGTCTGGGAAGACCCCCACGTCAGGAGTGGAAACCAGAATCTCAGCTATTAAACATGTGGGTCGAGCAATTCTTGGGTAAAGGGCCGCATAGGGATATTTCAGGCTTTGTGGCCACATGAGATCTCTGTTACATACTTTTCTTCTTTTCTATTTAATAATCCTTAAAAGCGTGAAAACCGATCCTAGCTCCCAGGATACACCAAACACACCGCAGCCGGGATTTGGCCAGTCGCCTGCTTTGCCAGAGCTGATGCTGAGACACCAGGCATGCCAGTGACTCCTTTTGGACCGTCCGCCCCCCTCCGCTCCCCTCCCCTCCCCTCCCCTCGCGGTTCGGGGTCTTGGTCTGTTGTGTTTACCACTTAATCTCCAGCCTCCGTGGCCAGCATACAGGATGTGCTCAGTCAGGGTTTTTGAACGAATGAAAGCGGGAATGCGTCAGGAAAGAAATGTTTTTACCTCAAACTCCCCAATGATTTCTGCAGTGGAGGCACGGGGGATCCCCCCCAGATCTCCCCGAATTCCCTTTACCAGCCCATCCCCCCAGCCTGTGAATGCTTCGCTGCCCCCTCCTCCCTCAGGGCACCACCCTGGCCCCGGAAGCCTGGGAGTCACACCCAGGCAGGAGTGTGAACGCGGCTCCCTAGCCGCCGGGGATGAAAACTCTGAAGAGCGCTTTACGCTCCAGGACTCCAGTGCAAACTCGTCGAGGCTGGACCTCCTCCTAAAATCTTGCCTTTGTCTTCCTTAACCGGACGCCGCTCCCTCACTGCTTTCTCCCAGAAGCACTTTCTTAATAAATCACTGGCCCAGGAATCTTTGTCTCAGGTTCTGATTCTGAGGAACCTGATCTAAGACAACCCCAGGTATCGGAACTATCAGATATATAATATAAAGCAATCATGTATTAAACGCTCAAAGATTTGAAAAATGGAACCACAGACAATCAGCAAACAATGAGAAACTACTAAAAATGAGCAGGTATATTTGGAAAAAAAGCAAATAGGACTTTTAAAATGGAAATTTAATTACTGAAATAAACTCAGTGGATGGTTTAAGTAACAGACTAGACGCAGCTAAAACTAGAATTAGTAAACTGGAAGAAAGATCTAAGGAATGTACCCAGAATGTCCTGCACAGAGAGAGGGAGATGGAAAGTTGAAAGAGACTTTAAAGGATCTGAAGGCTAGAATGAGTTGGTTCGATATACATATAATCAGAATCCCAGAAGGAAAACAGACCCAGCAGTCTCACACTTAGGTAGGTACCCTGTGGACACTCTTGGCACTTAAGCACCAGGAGACATATGAAAGGATAATAATGTAGCATTCTTTACATTAGCCCCCAACTAGAAACAGCTATAACGTTCATCAGGATAAAATATAAATAAATAACAGCAAAGTCACACAGTAGAATATTATATAGCAATGGACATAGATGTACTACAGCTATAAGCAATGACATGGGTGAATCTCACAAAAATATTTTTATAAAGCATAAAAACAAGCAAAACTAAACCATATATTGTTTAGGGAAACAAATACATGATACAACTTTTTTTAAGGCAAGGTAATGGTAGACACAAAATGAAGGAAGATGGGGCTCAAATTCAAAAGGTGGACACAGGGTATTGATAATACTACCCTAGACCTCAAGTTCCTGAATGTTTGTTTTATTCCAGTCTTCATAAACTAGTATACGTGACCTGTTCTTTCGTATATATTTAACATGGAAAGTAATACTTGCAGAATCTCTATAAAACAAACAGTATAGAGAAATGCTGAAGATGCCTGTCCTTGGCATGTCAGATAAACTATGGCTGGACTCTGTGTCCTACTATGTCTTTGAGTGGGTTCCTGACCATTCACAGACCTAAGTTTTCTCACAAAATATGGCAGTAACTTCCCACTGTAGAAACATTCACACGTCTAACCTCCTGTCCTAGTCCCAGAGCCTGTAAAGGTGAACCCACTGGCGCTGGCTGGGGGATAAGAGGAAAGCTTGTTCCAGATGGAACTGTCAGAGGGATCATAAGAATTTCTAAACAAGGCAAAGGAGGGAATAAATTACTGGTTGAAAAATCAGTTGTTTTGGGTTTTTTTTTTTAGGTCTGAAGAAAGAACAAAGCACATATAATGGAATCTAACTCTTGGAGGATATCAAAAATGGAATTTTCTTATACAACCTACCTGTTCAAATTAGCATACAATTATTTCAGCCTTTCTAAGTAAAAGTTTGTTTGTTTTTTTAAAAAAAGGCCTTCCCTGGTGGCACTGTGGTTAAGAACACCTGCCAATACAGGGGACACGGGTTCGAGCCCTGGCCCGGGAAGATCCCACGTGCAACAGAGCAGCCAAGCCCATGTGCCACAACAACTGAGCCTGTGCTCCAGAGGCCGAGAGCCACAACTACTGAAGCCCACGCACCCAGAGCCCGTGCTCTGCAACAAGAGAAGCCACGACAACGAGAAGCCCGCGCACCGCACCGAAGAGTAGCCCCCGCCGCAACTAGAGAAAGCCCGCGCGCAGCCACGAAGAACCAAAGCAGCCAAAAATAAATAAATTAATTAATTTAAAAATATATATAGGGCTTCCCTGGTGGCGCAGTGGTTGAGAGTCCGCCTGCCGATGCAGGGGACGCGGGTTCGTGCCCCGGTCCGGGAAGATCCCACGTGCCGCGGAGCGGCTGGGCCCGTGAGCCGTGGCCGCTGAGCCTGCGCGTCCGGAGCCTGTGCTCCGCAACGGGAGGGGCCACGACAGTGAGAGGCCCGCGTACCGCAATAAATAAATAAATAAATAAATATATATATATATATATATATATATATATATATATATATATGGCAGTAACATCCACCCCATGGGGTTCACTATGAGAATTAATGCAGTAAGATTACTAGGCTATAAGCACCCTGGTGGGAAGGACTAGCTCTGTCTTGTTCATCTGTGTCCCTGGTTAATAGCACGTGCCTGGAACACAGAGGTCCGTATGCCAATTCCCCTTCCTTGCATACAGTACAGAACAACGCACTAGGGGGTGTTTAGTTTTATAGTGGTTGTTTCCTTTTTTGGTTTTTGTTTCTTTTATTTGCTTACGTTTTTCAGACTGATGTTTCATCTTGTCACTGGCTACATGTTACTCTATGTAAGAAGCAACTTGACTTCTCTGGGTTTGGGGTTCTTACCTGTAACACAACAAAGTCGGCCTAAGGTATACAATTTCTTGATGCCTATAGCCTGACATCATACCCTATATATTAGTCTTTTCAAACGGTCAACGATAAAACATCTTTTGTTACACAAAAATGCACATTCAAGTTAAGGATCATGGCTCTGCCCCAAAGGAGGAGAGTATCTATCTACCTAACAAACCAGGCCCCAGAGGGAACCACGATTAGTGATGGTATCTTGGGGGAGGGCGGGGCATGAATTAGTTTGGTTCTTCTGTCTTTGGACTCCCTGTTTTGGCCTTTTTCCTTTTGGTTCCTATTCGTCCTCCTCCTGGGATCGCCCCTAAAACTCCACCCGCTGCCGGCTTGGCGCTCAGCATTTGCTAAGTCCACCTACTCTCATGCCTTAAACAATACTTACCACGGTTAATTCCGGTCCTGCCTTGACAGAGCAACAGGTCAGAACAGAGCTCAGGACCTCTGTTACTGAAGCGTAGAATCCACGCAGCTCCAGGGCGTGTGACACGGGAGAGGGCTCGAAGCTGGGGGTCTACACTCAGTTCCTCCACTCCCCTCACCCGTCCTCACCGCCCTCAGTCCTGTCCTCGTAATCTGAGCCCCTGCTTTGGTGTGTGAATCCCATTCTCCATCAGCCTGGCCTTCAACCGCTCCAAGGCTGCGACAGCAAAGGAGAGTGAAATCACAGGACTTACAGCCCTGAGGACACGGAAAACAAGACCACCTGAGGCCACGGGCTGCGGGATTCCTCCGCAGGTGCAGAGCACCCACCTGATGCTGTCCAGGGCACACGTCACCTGCCGTTGCTCAACGTCGTACAGTTTCACCTTGAAGCCTGCGCTGGCGAACAGCATTGCCCAGCTTCGCCCGATGAGGCCACTGCAGGAAAAGAAATTGAGAGGCCACCCGTTAGCTTGAAAATGGAGCCTTTCCACTCCCGGCCCAGGAGGAAAGTTTCAAATTACACGGCATCCCATTCCTGAAATCTTTGATGTCTTAAAACTACACATGCTGACAGCGGTATCTACTTAAACGGTTGCTTCCGTGCAAGAGCTCCTGAGTCCTCGCTCCAGGGCACGTCCAGACCCCGCGGGGAGCATGGCTGAGACCAAAACCCCAGCAGGGAGGAGGCAGGGAGTCCAGGGGAAAGGCCCCCCTGGGGACCCCCAACTAACCACCGTCAGCCAAGTCACTGAATCTGAAGAAGAGAGACAGCATTTTCCTTCTCCTCCTCCAATAAATAATTTCTGCTACCACCACCAGCGCCTGAGGCAACATAAAAACTGTTCACATCTCGGGACTCCCCTGGTGGTCCAGTGGGTGAGGCTCCGTGCTCCCTATGTAGGGGGCCCGGGTTCGATTCCTGGTCAGGGAACTGGATCCCACATGCAGGCCGCAAGAAGTCCGTACGCTGAAACTTAAGATCCCACATGCTGCCGCTAAGAGCCGATGCGGCCAAATAAATAAATACTTTTTTTAATTTAAAGAAAAGAAATGCATGCATAGCGCCCACACCTCGGTTTCTAATATCATCTGCAACGAAGGAAGAGGGCTCAGTATCCTTCCCCTGAGGCATCCTCAATGAATCTGCAGGGATCCACCTGGACCCCCTGACGTCGCCCCGTGGGACTTGGGGGGAAAGGGGAGCCATTGCAAAGGGGGTGCTCAGCTGCTGGCCTGCTGTGATCAGTGAAGCCCTCTGTCTCTGACCCCGAGTTTCTGTCTCCCCCGCAGTCGGGGAACGGGAGCAAAGTGCATCATTAGTTTCCCAGTAGATGGAGCAGACGGTCCACAGGCTTCACCGTGGTGACTGTGTGAGCAGCTCCGGGTAAGGGGGCCCAGAGCAGCAGCCCAGGGATGGGCTCCAAGGAGGACTCTCCCCGCTCCGGCCCCCCGGCCCGCCGCCCTCTCAACTCAGCGAATCTCCAGTTCAGCTTCAGAAACATTCCGAGCCTCAGGGTGGTTGAGAGGAGCATAGCAGGCCTCCTCTTGACCAAAATCCTTCCGCGGTCCCAGGCGCTCAGCCCCTAATCCAACCAGGCGGCCTGGAGAGGGGCCACTGTCTGGTTTCAGGGGATCTCCGTGAAGCCGCTGGTCCCAAATGCCAAGTGCAAACAACAAAAACCATCTCTACTCAACTTTGGAGCCGGGAGCAGCGTTACACAGCAGGCTGTACTCCACATTCTTCCGCACTATGAAGTAACGTAAACTTACATGTTATGTACGTACAAATTTTCTGTTAAACCCTCAGTGCCCTAGACCCGCACCGTCCAATAAGGTGGACCCCAGCCACATGCAACTATTTAAATGAACAAGAATTCAATTTGAAAATTCAGTCCGTCAACAGTAGAGACCCGTTTCAAAGTACTTGATGGCACATGTGATCGTGGCCACCACCTTGGACAGCAGGGGTGAACAGAACATGTCCATCTTTGCAGAGCTGTTCTAGAGCATAGGAGGAAAAAAGAAACCCCGCAGAGCCCAAGCCAGAGTCTGAACGAGCTAGTCCTGCGTGAAGATATCCTCGTCCTCTTCACACACACACACACACACACACACACACTCACTCTCTCGCGCACTCTCTCCCCAAGTTGTAAGGCCCGCCGGGTAAAGGCCAGTACCATTCATGCTGGTCACCCCAGTTGACCCGCCAACAACTGGCTGGTCTGAAGCAGGATGCACTGCAACCGTAAAAACATGCTGGACTTTGAAGACTCTGCCCCAAAAAAGGAGGTAAACTATTTCATTCATCATCTTTATATCAGGTATTCATGGAAACAATAACACTTTGGAAATATTACGTTAAATAAAATATATTACAGTTAATCTCACCTGTCTCTTTTTACTTTCTTAATGTAACCACTAGAAAATTTAATGATGCACGTGGCTTGCGTTTGTGGCTTGCATTACTGGTCTAAGGGGCAGCAGCAACTTAAACGACGTCTAGAACTATAATTCAGTCATTTATCCTTGTATTTAGTCTGGCACTGGGACACCTAGTTCATCCCCAACGATGCGCCCAGGCTGGGCTCACACAGGCGTCAGTCACGCGTCAATCTCCCAGAGGCTGTGGTTCCTCCTCCACAAATGCGCTGGGAGACAGACCTCAAGCTACAGCCCCCAACCTTCCCATCAAAGATGCTTCACAACACTCTAGGCCGCCGTGATGCTCCTGTCTGAATACTGGCTGCCAGGCGAACTAACTGATCTTCAGAACTTTGTTTATGGCTAAAAAAAATCAACATAAGACAAATGTCCAAAAGGAAATAGTATTTGTAACAGATAAATACACAAAAAGTCGTACAAGCGCAAAAGTAAAAGATGAACTTGCCACACAAGAGGGGGGAACCTGAGTAAAGTAGGTGAACAAATTAACTGGAAAACATACTTTACTGCCTTCGTTCAACGACAGCAGATACAGTGCCGATCGGGTGGCGGAGGCCGACCGCGCTCAGTGCTGGTGAGGTGATGCGGGCGCCCCCTCACCAGCTCCCAGCGCTTCTACTTCCAGAATTTATCTTAGGTTAATATAAGCACTGCACCAAAATAGTCACTCATGGTAGAATTTGTACGAGCAAAAAAGTAAAAACTAACCTTCTCATGTTCAGAATTGTTTAAGATAAAGCATATACACGAAAGGCAAATAGAGCAAATTTGTTAACCACTGTTGAACACAGAGGTGGGTATGTGGGTATTCTTTTTTCTGTATTTCAACTCTTCTGTGTTTGAGAATTTTCATAATAAAAAGGTGGGGAGAGATGAGTTGTATTGCATACAACAGGCATTCAAGGCGAAGTCCGTTTTTATTGTCGTGGGCTTCAAGGTCTGTATGGCCTATATTCCTCTAGAGGAAGGACCAAGAGCAGGAAGCCCGCTCCTGGGGGACCCCTCCCCCAGCTGTCAGTCACCGGTGACGTCACGAAGTGGACGCCAGCGCCCTGTGCTTGAAGAGGACTGAGCCCCCCCCCCACCTCCTTAAAGCTGGGCCTAACTATGGAAACTACGTCAGCGTCAGGCACTGGGGCTGAAAGATGATCACGCCGAGGACACAGCGGGGGGCAGGCGGGGGCGGGAGGGCGGACACAAGTGCACAGTGCAGCAGGGAGTCACAGCCAGACCCCAGAGAGAGGTGCAGAATCGGGCTCACAGCCCGGGACGAAGTGGCCCGGCACTGCCTCACTTCGGGCCCAGATACAATTAGCTTCCTGGCCTTCCTAGAGCCGGTGACATCTTGCTAACTTTTCCTGAACCCCCGCAAACCTGGGGGATAGGATGGGTCCTTGCCGTTATGACTAATGCCTGAAAGCAGGGGTCCCCGACCCCCGGGCCGCTGACCAGTCCTGGTCCTCGGCCTCTCAGGAACCGGGCCACCCAGCAGGACGAGAGCGGCGGGCGAGTGAGGGAAGCTTCATCTGCCGTCCCCCATGGCTCCCGTTACCGCCTGAACCATTCCCCCCGCGCCCCTGGCCGTGGAAAAACTGTCTTCCACGAAACCGGTCCCTGGTGCCAGAAAGGTTGGGGACAGCACCGTAAAGCTTCTAAATTCATAGATCTGAACTGGTATTTCAAAGGCTGCTGCAGGTGACCTTATTCTGCTACACGGCAGCAAAGCAGCCAGGGAGAAAAGTGAAGTAACAAAATTGGTTCAATTCTAACTTTATCGTTAATGGCACTAAGCTGTGAATAAGTCGTCTCTAGACACTTTTTTGCGGTACGCGGGCCTCTCACTGTTGCGGCCCCTCCCGCTGCGGAGCGCAGGCTCCGGACGCGCAGGCGCAGCGGCTCACGGGCCCAGCCGCTCCGCGGCACGTGGGATCCTCCCGGACCGGGGCACGAACCCGCGTCCCCTGCATCGGCAGGCGGACTCTCAACCACTGCGCCACCAGGGAAGCCCTCACAGGTAACTTTTTTTTTTTTTTTTTTTTTTGCGCTACGCGGGCCTCTCACTGTTGCGGCCCCTCCCGTCGCGGAGCACAGTCTCCGGACGCGCAGGCGCAGCGGCCACGGCTCACGGGCCCAGCCGCTCCGCGGCACGTGGGATCCTCCCGGACCGGGGCACGAACCCGCGTCCCCCGCATCGGCATCGGCAGGCGGACTTGCAACCACTGCGCCACCAGGGAAGCCCTCACAGGTAACTTTTTTTGGTGTTTTTTTTTTTGCGGTACGCGGGCCTCTCACTGTTGCGGCCTCTCCCGTTGCGGAGCACAGGCTCCGGACGCGCAGGCTCAGCGGCCACGGCTCACGGGCCCAGCCGCTCCGCGGCACGTGGGATCCTCCCGGACCGGGGCACGAACCCGCGTCCCCCGCATCGGCATCGGCAGGCGGACTTGCAACCACTGCGCCACCAGGGAAGCCCTCACAGGTAACTTTTTTTGGTGTTTTTTTTTTTGCGGTACGCGGGCCTCTCACTGTTGCGGCCTCTCCCGTTGCGGAGCACAGGCTCCGGACGCGCAGGCTCAGCGGCCACGGCTCACGGGCCCAGCCGCTCCGCGGCATGTGGGATCCCCCCGGACCGGGGCACGAACCCGTGTCCCCCGCATCGGCAGGCGGACTCTCCACCACTGCGCCACCAGGGAAGCCCAACTCTAGATACTTTTTAAAGTACTTTTCCATCCTACAGTTACTTATTTACTGGGCAAAAGTTGAAGTAAAACAGTCTTGACCTCCGTTGGCTATGGAATATTTGCCGATGAGAGCTATTAAATATTTCTAGGAAAAGCATGTTTGGTGTTGAGCTGACAACAGGCAGCTGGAACGTCCTAAGGTTTGCTCTGTGCGTCTGTGTGTATGTCTGTGTGTCTTGTGCTTTAACGCAGAAGTAGCAGGAAAAAATGTATGCCTCACGAAATTTCTTATAAAGAATGTACGTAGTCACCTCAAAGTAAAATTCTGGAATAAAATAAATGAAAACAAGTTCAGGGGATGCATAGCCTGATATAAGACAACATCCTAGCAAGCCTTCCCACTACACGTCTCTGTTACAATAGCTCAAACATCTGTCTACTAGGACCAGGCCTGAGGGACATACAGCTGGTGATGACACAGTTTCTACCCTAAGGGGAGGGTCCCAGAAGCAGAACTTTTCCTGGAGGACTTGGTCCCTGAGCTGAGTCCTAAAGGAGTGTGCCCAGAGAAAGGGGACAGCAAGAGGGCACGCGGGGCCCCAGTGGGACAGGCTGGGACCCGAGACCCGGGACCCTGTGCCGCAGTGCTTGCACCTGCGTACACACCTCTCCTCGAGCTACAGATACAAAGACACTATAGGGACGTAAAAATAACTGTGCGCGTGAGCAGTGGGGACAAATTATGAGCAAGATACAAAAAGGCCAAAGACGCAACGGCCTCACCTGAGGAGCTGGGGGCAAAAGCAAGGTCCCGTGCGTGATCGCTGCACGCAGCACCGCCAGGGGGGTGGGCAGACCACTTGAGCCGCCCCTCTGGACCCGTGGATCTGCCCACACCCTCCTCGCCCTATGTAAGGAGAAAGGTCACCACCACCCCACACCCCCTCAGCACGAGTCCCAGGAAAGCCTTGCCTGAGTTTCTCCTCTGGCACCTTGTCCGTTTCTGCTGATTCAAGAGTCCAAGGACCTTGGCTGGTCACACCAGGAACACACGACCACGCTGGCCTTCCTAGACGGATCCTACCTTCAAAGCTCAAGGCCTAAAACCTCAGTGAACACAATGCAGCGTACGTCGGAGCTCTGAAGTCACTTTTCGGCTCAGAAACACCGTGGTCTCTAAGGCGAGCTGAGGGCTACCTGATACGAAAGCCTGGCAGCACCGCTAGGATGGCTTCGGGAGACCCATCTCTACCGCCATTTTGTAAAGCTGCCGTTTCCAGCTTTCCCCCTTTAATGTTCGCACAGCCCGGGACCCAAGGGGGTTTTCCATCCTTTCTTACTTCTTCGAAAACACACTCTTACTCTCTCAGGCCCACTGCTCTGAAGGGTCTCACCCCGCATGCTCTCAGGAAAGCTAAGTGCCCTGAGGAGGAGCGGCCTTTACGAAAAGATCAATGGAAAAGAACTAAATAGGGGTTGTATTCCTGGCGTGCACTTTTAAGAGGGAGTCTGGTTAATTATTAAGAAAAAAATGGAAAAACAATGGCTCCATATGTTCCCCAAACTGTGAAATATGTATACTTTGGCCTGTTGAAATCCAAGAATGAAACTCAACCAGGTTTCAGCCAATTAATTCACACTCCGCAGGCCCATCTTTTGAATGGATCCCCCTTGGAATGACCTATGGGGTTGAGAGAGAGAGAGACAAGGGGTACAGGAGGGGAGATGGGAGAGAGAAAGGGACCAGAGGGGAGAGGAGGGGACAGGGAGGAGGGAGGAAGGAGGGAAGGAAAGCAGGGCTACTGCAGAAGCAGAGATGGCTGCTTTCGGAGGTGCTCAAGGTGTGGGGGAGGGACTCCCTGGTGGCGCAGTGGTTAGGAATCGGCCTGCCAATGCAGGGGACACGGGTTCGAGCCCTGGCCTGGGATGATCCCACGTGCCACGGAGCAATGAAGCTCATGTGCCACAACTACTGGGCCTGCGCTCTAGAGCCCGTGAGCCACAACTACTGAGCCCGTGTACCTAGAGCCCGAGCTCCGCAGCAAGAGAAGCCACCGCAGTGAGAAGCCGGCGCACCGTAACGAAGAGTAGCCCCTGCTCGCCGCAACTGGAGAAACCCTGCGCGCAGCAACAAAGACCCAACGCAGCCGAGAGAAAAAAACAAAGTGCCGGGGAGACTGGACCTTCTCCTAATTCTTGTGGTGAAAGAAGTTCTCCAGCCCTTGTCTAATTCTTTTGTCTGCCTCCCTCAAGGAATCAGAAGTAAACTGACTCCCCTTCGTAGCTCCTTCCCGCAAGAACCAGAGTCGGAGAAGGGCGCAGTTGACCCCGGAAACGACAGGGTCTGGACGCCGCGGGGCCACTTACACGCAGGCTTTCTTACACGGTAAATCCTACGGGAAGCAGGATCTGGGGCTGGGTACAGCTGAGGGGGAGCCGACTGTCAATTAAACTGACTCTTCCGGTGCGAATGGACGGTGGGCGCCGGTGGCCCGCGAGTGGTCCAAGGGTCACCTGTACAGTCAACTCCAGACTCCACTCAACATTGTTGGGTGTCGGCAGGACACCAGTCCCAAGCCGTGGTTGATACACACTTGACCCTGGACAAAAGGTGCAAGGCAAGCATAGTCACCACGCCGGGGACAAAGTACCATTTTTTCTATATTTTATATCCCTTCCGGAGGCAGCCACACGCCCACGTGCCTGGAAAGGACAGAGGCGCAGGTAACTCCACTTCTCCATGGAAAGGAAGCCGACACAAAGCGTCCTGTCTCCATCCCCAGGGGCCTCTAAGGAGACACCCGGACAGGGACTTGTTCTCAGGACGGGGCTGTGACGGGGGTCAGGCAGGCCAGCACCTCGGCGGCGTAGCCGGACACTGAGCCACCCAGAAGGTGCGCCTAACGACCGACTGCAGCTACCGACAAGTGGGCAGACTGCTCTGCCGGCTTACCGACGGAAAGGTGCACATGGACGCCCGTGTTAAAAAATGAAGACGGCAGCTGTTTTACGAGAGGGGTGGGGCACAAACCAGAAAACCGCGGATGGAACGGAAGCTGCTAACCTGACACACAACTCCCGGCGAACCCGGATGCCCCCGGGATAGGGCGCCCTCGCCACGCAGGAGGCGCGGATTGGGATCGCGCGGACCGCGCCCTCCGCCCCCAAGCGGGCTCGCCGGGTGACAGCCTCGGGCCGGAGCGCGCGAGACCCCCCCGCCGCGCCGGCCCCTCCGCGCGCCCATCCCTGCGGCCGGAACGCGCGAGGGAACACCCTTGTGCGGACCCGCGGCCCGACAGCTCTGCGTCCGCTCGCAGCGCCAAGCGCCGCTGTCCCCGCTGGGGCCGCATCACCGAACCCCGCCCGCAGCCGGGCCGCGGCGGCAGCGAAACGGAGCCGCGCCCCGCAGTGCGGCCCCGCCCGCGCCCGGGCCGGCCGGGTCCCGGGAAGGCGCCGGGGCCACCGCAGCCGCGCCGCCAGCGCCCCCGGGCGACAGCGCCCGCGCCGCGCCGCCACCCTCCCGGCCGTGCGGGCTCGAGCCCTACCTGCCGACCACTGCCACCCCGCCGGGCGCCGAGGACGCTGGGGACGCCATGGCCCGCGCGGTGCCCAAGCCCACAGCCGCAGCGCGCGCCACCCGGCCACTGGCTCCGCCCGCCCCAGAGCCGCGACAGGGCCCGGGAGCCTGGCCCGTGGGTGGGGCGCGGGCGGAGCCTCCCCCTCTCCACGCCCCGTGGGCGCGCAGGGCTCGGGGCCCGGCGGGCGGGGCGCTTAGCCTTGCGTCGGGTGAGGGGGGCTGCCTGGCCCGGCGCGGGCGCGCGGAGCACCCACCTCCCCTCGCTCCGGGGCGCGCACGGGGGGAGCTGCCGGGAGGACCACGTGGACTGGACGCCCGGTGGCAGAGCAGCCACTTCGGACTCGAGTAACTCGCTTGGTTTTGGCCATTTCCCAACGGCGCCCCTAAAGTCGGTGCACGGGGAGGGGACACCTCCAGACCAGGACAAGGCGTGACCGCTAAAGGACCCCGCAAAATTATCACTAGAATCCCCTTTCCGTGTGAAGACATTAGCACCACCTCCGTCCGCACCAGCTCAAGGGCTTAAGCTGAGGACGGTTAGTGCTGAGTTCACGCTGGTAGTTCGTTTCTGGGAAGACCCCGCCTTTCTCCGCAGATGAGGCCGAGGCCCAGGAGCCTTGGGACAGCAGGCAGAAAAGCTGGGGGGCGGGGGAAGGGCGCCCAGCAGACTGGAAGGCTGTGGAGCCCCCCGCAGCCAGGCTGTGTTTCCTCCTACCAAAGGCCTAGCTGGTTTCTGCTCCAGGAGAAGGAAACGTCACCGCGCCACCCCTGGCTCTTTTTGGAAACGGACCGGAGGAAAGGGCATCCCATGTCCCGTGACAACACTGTCTGCACAGCACAAACGGGGACACACCAGTCATCCGGGTCAAGACGATTAGGCAGCTGTCGAGCGGAAACGCGTGACACTGAGACTCAGGAGACGCACGGAGCCCTTCCTCTGCTTTCCCCGGTCGGGAGCGAAAAGAGGAATGAATGTCAGAGCCAGGGCAATTTCGCAAGTTATCAATAAACATTTGAAAAGGCACTCAACTCACTTTAGAGAAGAGAATGAAAAGTGACACGACAAAGATGTCGTCTTTCGCCCACCAGACTGGCTGAAATTATGAAGACTGATAATGTTCCCAAGTCGGCAATGAAGTCTTTCAGAGGCACACCTCTTTCCTGCACAAATGCTACAGTGGTACGTAGTTGGGGGGGCGTCAGGGGCACCTAGTGCTGAGGGTACCAGACTGCAAGGCTTCCCCAGCCCAGATCTGAGCGGTTTCCGTAGCCACACAGGCAGCAAGCCGGTCAAGGAGCGTGCGGAGCGCGCACCCTGTAGGGCGCGCTTCCGGGGTGGCAGCAGCTGGGCTGTTCGCTGCTCTGCAGTGCTAGCTAGCTCTTTGCTAAGAAGGCGCTGGTCCCTAGACTCGTGGCGCCTACCGGAGTCGTGAAAAAGGGCAAACATCGAAAACAGTGCTCAACCTTTGTTTTTCAGCGAGCCGTTACACGGGCAGCGCACAGCCCAGGCAGCAAGGGCGGCCCCGGAGACGACACCCAGCATCTCAGCCTCAGATGCCAGCGCTCTGAACTGTGTCTGTGAGCATCTGTGCTTCATCTCCATTTATTTTGTGCTCCCCTTAGCAAGACGTGTCCTAAGGTAACTGCTCCTTTGATTTACCCTTTTCGGCTTATGAAAAAAAATCATAGGGACACTCTACTTCCAGATAGCGGGAAACTCAGACCTGTGATTCAAGTTACATGTGAGTCGAGAAAAGACTAATCTACTCTGTAAGGATAGGAGATGAGTGGCTGTCTGGGCCTGGGCGTGCAGGGGGTGCCTCAGGAGGCGCACGAGGGAAATTTTGCATCGATAGAAGTATTCTGCATCTTGATTATGGTGGTTGTTACACGGGTGTATAAATTTTCAAAACTCATTGAAATATACACTTAAATGAGTGTATGATATTATAGGTAAGTTATACATATATACCTCAATAAGCTTGATTTGGGGGCGGAGTAGGATTTTGGATGAATTATATCCTTCGAGGATAAATGGGTGGTTCACTGCATCCCCCTCCCACCTAGGGAAAAAAATACCACACAAAACCTTGATCAGCTGAGATGCTGGACGAGGGTACCCTTGCAACACGTAGCTGGAAAAGGAAGTCATAAAGATTTTGTTCTTCTGACCAGTAACAGAGGTGGCGCGTGTTGCAGCCATTCGTTCTTGCTTATTTTTATCTGTGTCTGTGTGTGTGTGTGACCTCATTTCTTTTGCCTCCCTCCTCCTTTTCCCTTATTATTTTCTGTAAGGGCTGTTGGTAGAGTGTGTCACGTTATAATTTAGTCGTTAGGTCACAGAGTCCTCAGGGGAGACTTAAATAAATCAGACATGGACACCAAGCGTGTTGCCCAGAGATGGGCGCCGTGACTCTTAGCTCTTGCTCTTTCTTCCCTTTGGGGCGAGAGGGTTAGGGCCTCTCTGTGGGAGAGAGAACTGCATCTTCTTAGGAGAAAGCGTGGCCTTCACTGTTGTGACATAAAAGGTCAGCCGTGCTTAGAAGGGTGTTTAGACTGTGCCAGTTATTATTAAACTGCTGTCTCTCTGCTCCACCTCCACCCTGCCATACATATTCTGTTGTGGGACGCTGAAGCTGGCTTCCGGTGACAGTCCACCAGCAGGGGGCTGGAGAGGAAGCACAGGGGAAGTCGGCTTGTGACCCTCCTAGTTTCGCCCTAGCAATCGCCCGGGTGGCCTCCGCTGCTTCCTCCTCCGGCTTTGTGACCTCCCGGGCACAGCCTCTCACACCCCTCAGAGGCTCCACTCCCCCACAGGCCCCTGCCCTGCTAGCCCCGAAATCTTCCTGCAGCCCTGAGTCCCAGGCGTAGCGGCCCTCCTGACGTTCTGGGTGCTTTTCAGTCTAAGAATGACAGAACAAATTCTCCACATTAAATTCTCTGTTGAGTGAGATAGATAGATAGATAGATAGATAGATACTCTGCTGAGATTTCTAGGGCGGTTTCTGTGTTTCAGACTGGAATCTTGACTTGTATAAATGTTGACAGCTGGTGTTTATCAATCAATTCTGTTGGAACCCAGGTAGTCTGAAATCCATACGAATCTGCAGAGAGGTTTTCACATGAACTTCCTGGTGATAGTTTAAATGTGTAATCTCTGACATGTTCTCCCCTCGTTTCTTTTAATCAGCTGAATTGAAATTGATCTTGACACACCTTGGTTATAGGTTTCTGAGATTCTTTTTTTTTTTTTTCCTCTTTTCTTGGCCATACCACACAGCACGCGGGATCTTAGTTCCCCGACTAGGGCCCGAACCCGTGCCCCCTGCAATGGAAGCGGGGAATCTTAACCACCGGACTGCCAGGGAAGTCCCCTGAGATTCTAATTTATCTTTGGAAATTCAACTTGGGTAGCCTGAGACTCAAGTGTGAGAGGAAGGTCCGTGGTTCAGAAGAGGAAGCTGTTAACTTGAAGTTAAAACTGCACCCAGGGCTTCCCTGGTGGCGCAGTGGTTGGGAGTCCGCCTGCCGATACAGGGGGCGCGGGTTCGTGCCCCGGTCCGGGAAGATCCCACGTGCCGCGGAGCGGCTGGGCCCGTGAGCCATGGCCGCTGAGCCTGCGCGTCCAGAGCCTGTGCTCCGCAACGGGAGAGGCCACAACAGTGAGAGGCCCGCGTACCACAAAAAAAAAAAAAAAAAAAAACTGCACCCAGCCCATGAAAACATGTAGATTCTAATACTAATTAGAAATTGAGTATTATTAATTGGAATGGGTTTGCACAGCCAAAGTTTCCTTATTGCAAATCTTGCACATACAACCAAGTATTCAGCCACTGAAAATGGGCCAGATGATGGCTAAGGTAAATTTGGGACCCGTTTCAGAGGCTGAATTCCTTGTGTATTTCTACTCATTTCTAAGATGAAACCACCTCAATGGGCAGTCTCTCTTTTTAAAATTATTATTTATCTATTTATTATTTCTTTTTGGCTGCATTGGGTCTTCATTGCTGTGCGTGGGCTCTAGGTGCGGGGGCTCAGTAGTTGTGGTGTGCAAGCTCAGTAGTTGTGGCTCGTGGGCTCAGTAGTTGTGGCTCACGGGCTTGGTCGCTCCGCGGCACGTGGGATCTTCCCCGACCAGGGATCCAACGCCTGTCGCCTGCATTGGCAGGCGGATTCCTAACCACTGCACCACCAGGGAAGTCCGATTTGTAGACTTTTTAATCATGGCCACTCTGCGTGGTGTGAGGTGGTACCTCATTGTAGTTTTGATTTGCATTTCTCTAATAATTAGTGATGTTGAGCATCTTTTCATGTGCCTACTGGCCATCAAGAAAATCTCTGAACTTCATTTTGTCGTTTTATTTTTCACACCAATATCATATTGTTATTCTTAACATTTTTTTTTGTATTCTAGACAAATCAAATAAATATGTTGATTTCATTTAGCAGGAAGATTTCACCATAAAAGAAAATAAGGTATAATTATAGAAACAAAGAGTTGAAAGAGGAATGCTGTTATGTTAGACTTGAACTGAAAATATCAGTAAGAACTCACACCTTTAAAAAAAAAAAAAAAAAAGGTATTTTCCAGCTCTGCTCGCTGAAACAGCCCAGGCTTAACAATACCCAGTATCTCAAATCTGATCTGAACCCTCAATGCCCAAATCTTGGTCCGTAATGCCATTTTCACTAAAAGGAACCAGGACTCCATGGAGGAATTGTTGATGCATGTTTGGTGCAGGAAGGGTACCAGGTTGGCTTGTGTGCCCAGAGGCAAGAAAGTGTTCAGATACCAATGGGACAACATCGGTGGACCTAGCACTCAGCCTAGAGGGTCGTTAGCAACGAGAAGATCCACTTGGGATATCTGGTCAAATGCTCTGCTCTTAAATGACCCCAATTTACTTTTAAGACTTGGATTATTGAAATATTTCTTTTTTTAATATTTTCGTTTCATTGGAGTATAGTTGATTTACAATGTGTGTTAGTTTCAGGTGTTCAGCAAAGTGATTCAGTTATACATATACATAGATTCATTCTTTTTTAGATTCTTATCTCATATAGGTTATCTACAGAATACTGAGTACAGTTCCCTGTGCTATACAGTAGGTCTTTGTTGGTTATCTAAGGTCCTGATTTATCCCTCCCCCTAAAATATTTCTTAAGAAGTAAGTATATAGGGACTTCGCTGGTGGCGCAGTCGTTGGGAATCCGCCTGCCAATGCAGGGGACATGGGTTCGAGCCCTGATCCGGGAAGATCCCACATGCCACAGAGCAGCTAAGCCCGTGCACCGCAACTGCTGAGCCTGTGCTCTGGAGCCCGTGAGCCACAACTGCTGAGCAGCCCCCGCTTGCCATAACTAGAGAAAGCCCACACACAGCAACGAAGACCCAATGCAGCCAAAAATAAATAATTTTTTTTTAAAAAAGAAGTAAGTATATAGAGGTTTAAGAGAATAAAGGCCATAGTATTTATGTTTTTGAGTTAAGAAAGGATCTGTGCATATATGGTAATGCTTAGGGTTCGAGAATTTGGGTCTCAGGGACAGCCTTGTAACTGCTATAAAAATGTGTATTTTTCAGGGGGAACCAAAGACTGAAGATAGTTTGTATTTTAGGGGGGAGACTTTTGAGGAGGCAGAAACATGTACCTCAAAACTAAAGGGTTCCTCTCTATTTTCATAAAGCACATTTATATCCACGGTCCCATGAGGTCTAGGAAAGCTTAAATTACACTATATTATTCATACTATATAACACATATAATATATTGATAGTCTTATTTTAACAAAGAGTCGGCATTTTGGAAGCTAGAATTTTGAAATATGTCCCTGATAATTCTTTTTCCTTTTCTCTACCTATTAAACTTCATTTGTTCATTTTCGCCAGTAATAGAGGGCTGATGTTCTACAGGACCTAGAGCAAGTGATAAGCCACTTCACACCTTTCTGTAAGTAAGAAAAAGGCGCTTTTTCCTCAAGACACTATATTCCCACCCCCAGAAAACTGGCATACCATACTGATGTTTTAGAACAAGATACTTTACTGCCATCTTCTGGAACATTATTTTTATTATTATTATAAGCAGCAAATCTATGAGACCTATTATGCGAATAACCCCTCCTTAGATGTAGCCCCCTTCTGCAGTGCACAACCTGTACAACCATATGTGACAGAGGCTGTGGTGAGTATAATATCATCTAGGGAATCTGTGTGCTTGAATGTAACTGTGTCCAGATAGATCGTAGCTCCTTGTCAGAAACTCAGCATTTCATAACCATTATAATCACTATGGCTTCTGTCCAGATGATTTCTCTCTCTCTTTTTTTTTTGGCCGCACACACAGCCCCTTGTGGGATCTTAGTTCCCCAACCAGGGATTGAACCCGGGCCCTCGGCAGTGCAAGCATAAAGCCCTAACCACTAGACCACCAGGGAATTCCCTCCAGATGATTTCTGAATTCACTCAGAGAAGATGTCACTCAAGGATTTCCTCTCTGCCCGGGCTCAGGATTCTGGGGGTGGCAGGAGGCTCAGGGTGAGAAACCAAGACAGAAGGTAAGGGGCTCAGTCAACCAGCAGGGGGTCTCAGTTAAGCAAGCAGGACAGGTAGGACCCTCACGCTCGGGGACCTTGACTTTCTTTTCTAGGGTTGTAGAGAAAGTACTTAGATCTCCCTTTCAAAGTCATTGCTGGATAGAGACACATTTGCAATGAAAAGGAGAGATTTTTCTTGCCTTCTGACGCGGTTCCAACAATGTTATATACACGCCACCTCAAAAAGACAAAACCTAACATCTTCCCAGACCACCCCCACGTGCCCCTGGAATTAAACAAACCCACTCAAACATGAACTGAATGAATGTGGCGACGAACAGTGTTTCAGTGAAGTGATATCTAGTTCTTCATGTGGAGAATTTTGAAGAGCACATGTAAATACAACAGTAATTCATTTCTAGGAAATTCCCTGGCGGTCCAGTGGTTAGAACTCGGCACTTCCACCGCAGGGGGCACAGGTTCAATCCCTGGTTGGGGAACTAAGATCCCGCAAGCCGGTCGGCATGGCCAAAAAAAAAACCAAAAAACAAAAGCAATAATTCATTTCTCAACATTCTGTATTGAATTATTATAGATATTTAGAAGAATTTATCTCACACATATATAAAAAGATACTATCAGGTCACTAATGATTCTTTAGATCATGCGTTGGTGCTTACAAACAACTATAGTTTATTCCAGCTGTTTTCAGGTGCAGTCAAGTGAGTTCAATGTTCTCTGCACCCCACCAGCGCTGCCCGTAGGCCCTTGTGTGATGATGGAAAAGTTCTGCACATGGGCCTCCGACACACACCTGTGGAACGCAGCTAATGAGACTAAGGTACTAAACTTTATAGTTGATTTAAATTGAGGGCTTCCCTGGTGACGCAGTGCTTAAGAATCCGCCTGCGAATGCAGGGGACACAGGTGCAAGCCCTGGTCCAGGAAGATCCCACATGCTGCGGAGCAACTAAGCCCATGTGCCACAACTACTGAGCCTGAGCTCTAGAGCCCACGAGCCACAACAACTGAGCCCGTGTGCCACAACTACTGAAGCCCACGCGCCTAGAGCCCGTGCTCTGCAAGAAGAGAAGCCACCACAATGAGAAGCCCAGGCACTGCAACGAAGACCCAACGCAGCCCAAAATAAAACAAATAAAACTTATATTGAATTGATTCAAACTTCATTTTAAATAGATACCAGCAGCGAATGGTTACCATATTAGACAGTGCAGCTTACAGACGTTTTTCCATCTGCCAGGAATGCTTTATTTCTGGCTTATCCATTGATGAAACTCTTACAGTTGAATGAATGAATGAACGAATGAACAAGTGTTACTATTAGACCCTGAATATAGCTGACACAGAGCAATAAAAATCCTTAATGCTGACAGTAGAAAGCACTGAATGTCACTGTTTCATGAAGCCCCAGCGCCTAGAGCCCGTGCTCCACAACAAGAGAAGCCACCAAGACGAGAAGCCCACGCACCGCAAGGAAAAGTAGCCCCGCTTGCTGCAACTAGAGAAAAGCCCGCGCACAGCAACGGAGACCCAACGCAGCCAAAAGTAAATAAATGAATAAATTTATTAAAAAGAAAAAGATGAGAAAAAAATTTCACTCTACATTTTCAGGCTAATTTGCTTCTGGCTTTTACGGCAAAAAAAAAAAAAATGCCGTGAAAGTTTAAAATATTTAACAGGCAGTTGCTGCATTTCACGGTATTTTTCTGGGCAGATGAGGTGAAAGGTTTTCACAGTGCCTAATAAATTACTTATTAGATAAACCAAGTGTTGCTAAGCTCGGGTGGGGATCCAGTGGCGGTAACACCTATGGTGTACTTGAGTAAACTTTGATGAATAAACAGTACCTATAAAACGGTGTTATGAGCTCTGACAGTGGTAGATCCACTGTACACCAGGTTTTAGGGAACGAATTGTGTCCCCCAAATTCAAATGTGGAAGCCCTGACCCCTAGGACCTCAGAATGTGACAGTGTTTAGAGACGGGGGATTAAATCAAAAGGAGGCCTTGCGGGTGGGTCTTCATTCAATGGGACTCATGTCCTCATACGAGGAGGAGAATATGAGGCCACACAGGGTGCCATGCCCAGAGGGAGACCATGTGAAGGGGGTAGCAGAGAGCAGCCAGACCAAGGAGAGGCCTCAGAAGAAACCACGCCTGCCCACACCTTGATCTTGAAGTTCAGCCTCCAGCGCACTGCGAAGTAAATTTCTGTTTTGAAGCCACCTAGTATGTGGTACTCTGTTACAGCTGCCCTAGCAAACTAGTAGTACTCAGCGACTAGGGCAGGCCTTCTGGAGAGAGGTGGCCAGGCTAAGAGGACAGTAGGAAAGATCATTTTAGGAAAAGAGAAGAGTGTGCTGTGAAGGCCTGGAGGTGAGAGAGACTTGCAAGGGAAGTATGGCCGGAGCACGACGTGCTGGTGAGGAGGGAAAGGAGAGGGGTGGTGTCGTGGACATTTGTCCGTGGACATTGTCGGCTGCCCAGCCTCTGACACCCTTTGGATTTTAGGAGGATCCCAAAATGGATGGGAGGAAGCTCCGGGGAGAAGATACCCTCCGTCGGAGCTCCCTGGAAGCCAGAACACGGCCTTAGACCGACACACGGCAAGCTGGCATTCCCATCTGGGGCTCAGACGCAGGAAGAAGGCAGACAAAGGACAGGGTGGTTAGAAACGGTTCACAGTGGCTATGATGGAACCAGGGTCCAGTGGTAGAGTGGTTCGTGCCAGAGCACAGCTGTGTGACAGCGCGGCCCCCGGCAAGAGGGCCTCAAGGTATTGAGATGGCAGGGCCACGGCAGCAGGCTAAGCGGGGCGACCGATTGGTCCTGGTTTGCCTGAGCAAACGGGGAGGGTCGGTCACGACTTCGGCAGCTTGCTCCCCTGAGACGACTTTGGCTGGGTCTCGCCTGCCTGGGCTGCTGTTGCTTTTGCAAACCTTGTTCCTCAGCCTCTCTGACAATTCTGAGTTACCCAATATCGTTCCAAAAAATTCCTTTTCTGCTTCAGTTAGCAGGAATTGATTTTTCTTGGCTGCAACAAAGAATCCCGTGTCCTGACCCCCGAAGAGCCTTGTAAGGCACAACACGGAGTTTAGACTTTGTCCAGAGGTCAAGGCCAGCGGGGAGAGAGGGCACCAAAAAGTTCTGAGCAGAGAACAAGGTGATCAGATTTTCACTGAAGGCTGATTTCTTTGGCTGCAGGGTGGAAAATAGACTGAGTGACAGCAAGAGAGAAGATGGAAGAGTGCTGAGGAGGCAGTGAGAAGAGTCCAGAAGTGAAGGAAACCAGGCGGCAAGAGCACCCGCGAGGCCTCCTTTTAACTTAATCCCTCTTGAAAGGCCCCGTCTCCAAATACTGTCACAGTCTGAGGTCCTGGGGGTCAGGGCTTCCACATTTGAATTTGGAGGCCACGAGTTGGTCCCTAACACCTGGTGTACGTGAGGTCCTGTGGATCTACCACTATCAGAGCTCATAACACAGTTTTATAGTTGTTACTGTTTATTTGTAAAAGTTTACTCAAGTACACCGTAGGTGTTACCACCGCCGGATTCCCAGCCCAGCCTGGCAACACTTGGTTTATCTAATAAGTAATTTATTAGGCACCGTGAAAACCTTTCACCTCTTCTGCCCAGAAAAACACGACAAATGCAGTGATTGTCTGCTGCCTAGCCCTCCAGGTTGGAAGTGATGGAAACAAGAATCTCTGTTCTCTCTGGAGCTTATATTTTAGTAATATGAGCTATGTGACCTTAACATTTTGTCTGCCGATGTAGGCATGTGCTTAATAAATAGTAGCTTCAGTTACGGCATGTGGGATCTTTAGTTGTGGCATATGAGCTCTTAGTTGTGGCGTGTGGGATCCAGTTCCCCGACCAGGGCTCGAACCCGGGCCCCCCTGCATTAGGAGTGTGCCTTGCCGCAACTAAATGTCTGCATGCTGCAAGGAAGATCCCGCATGCCACAACTATGACTCGATGCAGCCAAGTAAATAAATAAATATATTTTAAAAATAGTAGCTTCATTACAACATTTAAAATGAAGGGAGCTTCCCTGGTGGTGCAGTGGTTAAGAATCCACCTGCCAATGCAGGGGACGTGGGTTCGAGCCCTGGTCCGGGAAGATTCCACATGCCGTGGAGCAGCTAAGCCCGTGTGCCACAACTACTGAGCCTGCGCTCTAGAGCCTGCGTGCCATGACTATTAAGCCCGCGTGCCACAACTACTGAAGCCCACGTGCCTAGAGCCCGTGCTCTGCAACAAGAGAAGCCACTGCAATGAGAAGCCTGTGCACCGCAACGAAGAGTAGCCCCCACTCGCTGCAACTAGAGAAAGACTGCGCGCAGCAACGACTCAACACAGCCAAAAACAAATAAACAAAATTTTAAAAAAATATCCTGCATGCTCCAACTAACAGCCAACATAAATAAATAAATAAATAAATATTTTTTTAAAAAATCGAGGGAGCTGCAAATTTACAGCCTGGAGATCTAAACAGATAATGAAAATGGTTTCCATATATCGAAGTGCCGTGATTTGAAGGGCTCTACAGTGTTCAGGAACTAATTCACCAATCATGTAGTGAACAGCTACTTTGAGCCAGGCTGGGTAGCTAGATACTCTCAAGAGCCGTGTAAGACTTTACCAGATCTCCAAGCTGACAAGCTAACAGGGTGTCCTCACAGCTGGCAGAAACACCTGGTCAGAGACAGAGGACCTTGTTGTCACAGCCCAGCAAGCAGCCTGAGCTTCACATTTCCTCTGTCCACTCACCTCCCCAGTCCCACAGGGCTAGCGCAGGTGGCTGCTGCACGCACGGTGAGTTTGTGTCACAGCTGAGGGACCCTACACTTTGGAAACCTCAGTTTTTTATGGTGAACTGCAGGCCAGCACGATGCTCAGACATCATCCCTAATATGCCAGAGTGCATAACCCGCCTCTTGCACTGGAGGGAGACAACATCTCAGTCTTCCAAAGCTGTTCCCTATACAAACATCGTCAAAAAATACTCGTATTAGTCGTATTAGTATTAGAGAAGACTTATTAGTCGACACAGTGGGAGGGAAATGACTTTAAGGAACCAGCGCAGGCAGCTGTGGGAGTAGTTGGAGACCCAGGGCAGATCTGTGTTGCAGCTGAGTCTGAACGCATCTGAGGCAGAATTCCCTCTTCCTTGGGGACCTCAGTCTGTTCATTCTTAAGCCCTTCAACTGATTGGGTGAGGCCCACCCACGTTATGGAGAGTAATCTGCTTTGCTCAAAGTCTGCTGATTTAACTGCTGTCACATCTGAAAAACACCTTCACACCAACAACATGACTGGTGTTTGAAAAAAAAAAACGGGGTACCATGGTCCAGCTGACAATTACATTAGCCATCACAATGGTCCAGAACAGAAGCAAGAGACTCATGGAGAATTGTCTCTCAACATGTACTTAAAGTTTAAAACTCACTAATTACACTGGTGTCTTTAGACGCCTCTCCGCCAATTTATCTTGAAAATTTAAGACAAAACTTTAATGATGTGAACCAGTTATGAACTTCATTCCTCGTTCTCTTGCTGAGCATCCCTCAGGCTGGGTGCCGGCTTTGGCACGTCTCGGGCCGCCCTCGAGGTGTCCAGGGCAGGAGCACAGAACAGGACAGGACCAGGAGGTGCGCGGGGCCGCGCGGGCGGCCTGGGCTCTAGCCGTGACCGGGGGGAACCGCGGGGGGTGTCCAGAAAGCCAGCGCTGCCCGGACGCGCTTCCAGGGCTCACAGGCTAGTGCGGCGGCCACCGGAGCTATTCACAGCACCCAGCACCACCCGCCGGTGATCTGCCTTCCGGTTGATTTCATCAGGATCCAGGAGACGTGAGCTTCCCCCCAGTTCCTGTCCCACGCACCGCCCGCCAGGACCGCCTCCGCGGGGCCCCTCGGCTCCAGCTCCCTCCCCGAGACCGGCCCCGCCCCTCTCCGCTCAGGCCCCTCCCAGCCCCCCGCTCGGCCCCGCCCACCGGGCTCGCCCCCGCCCCCTCGCGGAGCACTGTGGGAGCGGCTTCCTTGGATCCGCGCGTGGCAACGCCCCGGCCGCTCAGCTCTCCGCGGAGTCCCGGCAAGGCCGCGCCAACACCGCAGCCCTCGCGGTCTCCCTGCTCCTCTCGCCGCGAGGTAGGAGAGGGCCCGGGGCGGCGCGGGTGCCCACCGCCCTCCGGGGGGGCCTTAGTGGGGGGCGCGGGGGCTCTGCCCCTCCCCCGCCGCCGGCCCATGCGCCCCCGCGCGCGGCCCTCGAGCCCCTGACCCAGCGTTCGTGACGGGAAGCTCGGAAATCCCCGGGAAGGCTCTGCGGGTGAGGGAGGCACGAGCTTGGGCCCCGTCTCGCGGAGGTGGACATTCCCGGGCCGGAGTCAGACCGCTTCACTGGGCGGCCGGGCTGTTCGGTGCGGCCCCCGGGGTGCGGGAGGCCGCCGGTGGGGACGGGGACGGGGGCGGGGCGGGGGCGGGGCCCCGGGGAGGCGGGGGGCGGGGCGCTTCCCGCGCTCAGTCCAGACAGCGCAAGCCCGGGAGCTGCCTTGGCAACAGAACCCAGGAAACCCGGGCCGTGGCGGACCTCCGCCGCCTTAGCTGTTCCCTGGGTGCTTCACCTTTCCCCACCGCACCCTACCCTCCGCGTCGGTCAGCCCGAGTCTCTCTCAGATCTGAACTCTTTTGGTCTGGGGACAGCCCAGCAGAAAGCATCTCCCGTTGCAAAAGTCGCTTGTTGTTGTGAGAGACGTGTAAGCTAAGTTGACTTAAATGGGACTTGTGATTAGGTGGTTCCTGTTTAGCACAGTGGTCCTCACAGGGTGGTCCCCGGAGCAGCAGCAGAGCAACGCTTGGGAACTTGTTAGAAATCCACATTCCAAGGGGTGGAGGGGGTGATGGCGACTCCCACCTGAGACTTGCTGAAGCCGAAGCCGATATGGGGGAGTGGCAGTCTGATTTTAAGAAGCCCTTGGGTTTCTTTCGTTTTTTCAAAATTACTTTGCCTATCAGGTTAGCAAAGATTTGTTTGTTGTTGTTTGGGCCGCGCGGCATGGCACGTGGGATCCTATTTCCTGGACCAGGGATCGAACCCAGGTCCCCTGCAGTGGAAGCGTGGAGTCCCAACCACTGGACCGCCAGGGAAGTCCCAGCCCTTGGGTTTCTGACACACGCTGACCTTTGAGATCCACTGGTGTCCCATTACCTGACCTAACGCTTTTAAGTTAAAATATTTTGTATGTCTTCTACCACCGACAATATTTTGGGGGGTTATTTTGGAATGAACATTTCTATATGATTGACATTTGCTCTCATAGTGAATTTTCATCTCCAAAAAGTAATGAGAAGTTAACTCAAAAGACCTAAATCTAAGAGCTAAAGCCATAAAACTCTTAGAAGAAAACAGGTGTAAATCATCTTGATCTTGGATTAGGCAGTGGTATTTTAGCTGTAACACCCAAAGCACAAACAACCAAAGAAAAATATATGTGTGCATCATCAAAATTAAAAGCTTTTGTGCTTCCAAGGACACTGTCAAGAGGTGGAAAGAGTGCACAGAATGGGAGAAAATAGTTGCTAGTCATTTATCTGATAAGGTCTAGTATCAGGAACATATAAGGGATTCTTTTTTCTTTTTTGGCTCTGCCAAGCACTGAGTCCTAACCACTGGACGGCCAGAGAATTCCCCATCATGCAGTAGATTTTAAAAAAATTATTTACTTTTATTTTTTGGCTGCATCGGGTCTTAGTTGTGGCGTGCACGATCTTTAGTTGCAGCGTGCAGAATCTTCGTTGTGGCCTGTGGGATCTCTAGTTGTGGCTTGCGTGCTTTGTAGTTGCAGCACACGGGCTTAGTTGCCCTGCGGCAAAAGAGATATTAGTTCCCTCACCAGGGATCGAACCCAGGTCCCCTGCATTGGAAGGTGGATTCTTAACCACTGGACCACCCGGGAAGTCCTGCAGTAGCTATTCATAGTGGTCAAAAGTGGAAACAATCCAAATATCCATTAACTAATAGACAAAATGTTGTATATCCTTATGATGGAATATTATTCAGCCATAAAAAGGAATAAAGTACAGATACATGCTATACCGTGGATGACCCTTGAAAAAATGCTAAGTGAAAGAAGCCAGACACAAAATGCCACATATTGGATGATTCCTTTTATATGGAATGTCCAGAATCGGCAAATCCTCTGAGACAGGAGGAGGGAGAAATGGAGAGTGAATGCTAAAGGGCCCCAGGGTTCTTCATGGGGTGATGAAATGTTCTGGAATTGGGTAGCGGTGATGGCTGCACAACCTTGTGAATATACTAAAAATCACTGAATGGTACTTAAAGGGTAAATTTTATGGTATGTGAATTATATCAAAAGATTAATAATTTTATTATTAAAGTAATGTTAAAATTTTATGGATAGCCACATATATTTGGCATTTTGCTGAGCAATAAGATTAAGCTGAAATTTTTGTAGGAATTTACTGACACACTTAATATTGTACAGGCTTTAAAGATAATATGTATTTTGAGATACACAAAGTAATTCAGTACTACATTTCTTGGGTAACTAGACAGCTCCCTTCCCAAATTGCCAAAAATATTGACTCAATTTGAATGAGTCGTCTTCTGGGAATTCTTTCCCAGTTCTCTAGTAATTACTACATTTACAGTATATGTATACAATAATTACATTTCTCCCATGCTTCTATTTTACTTTGACATCTATTTCGTCTTGTTTTGTACTTTTTCACATTTTATTATGAAAATTTACTCTGCAAATCTACAGCAAATTTTAAAGAATTTTTCAGTGAACATCATACCTGCTACATAGATTCTACCATTAACATTTTTCTGTACTTGCTTTATCATTTATCGATCTTTTATCCATCTTATTTTTACACATTTCAAACTAAATTACAGATACTAAGTTTACCCTTAAATAGTTGAGTATGTATATTAATTATAGTTCAATATTTGTTTATAGTTTTTTCTTTCAAGAAAAAATTTATAGGGCTTCCCTGGTGGCGCAGTGGTTGAGAATCCGCCTGCCGATGCACGGGATACGGGTTCGTGCCCTGGTCCGGGAAGATCCCACATGCCGCGGAGCGGCTGGGCCTGTGAGCCATGGCCGCTGAGCCTGCGCATCCGGAGCCTGTGCTCCGCAACGGGAGAGGCCACAGCGGTGAGAGGCCCGCGTACCGCAAAAAAAAAAAAAAAAAAAAGAAAAATAAAGAAAAAAGAAAAAATTTACAAACAGTAAAAAGCAGAAATCTCAAGTATGCATTTACTGAGTTTTCGCAAATGCATACATCTGTGTAACCAAATCACCTGTCAAGATATAGAACATTTATCACTTCAGAAAGTTCTGTCATGCCCTTTTCCATTCAGTTCCTACCCCCCACCTCTAAGAAGCAACTAGTGTTCTGATTGTTTTCTGCCATAGCTTTGCCGGTTCTAGGACTTGAAACATATATTAGGTACTGTTTTTTGTTTTTGTTGTTGTTGTTGTTGTTTGCGGTACGCGGGCCTCTCGCTGTTGTGGCCTCTCCCGTTGCGGAGCACAGGCTCCGGACGCGCGGGCGCAGCGGCCACGGCTCACGGGCCCAGCCGCTCCGCGGCACGTGGGATCCTCCCAGACCAGGGCACGAACTCGTGTTCCCTGCATCGGCAGGCGGACTCTAAACCACTGCGCCACCAGGGAAGCCCCATACAGTAACTTTATTTTTAATTTTTTAGGAACCTCCATACTGTTTTCCATAGTGGCTACACCAGCGTACATTCCCACCAACAGTGCATGAGGGTTCACGTTTTCTCAACATCCTCACCAGTGCTTATCTCTAGTCTTTATTTTTCCGGCTGCACCACACGGCTCATGGCATCTTAATTCCCTGACCAGGGAATCAAACCTGGGCCCTCTGCAGTGAGAGCATGGAGTCCTAACCACTGAACCGCCAAGGAATGACCATCTCTAGTCTTATTTATTTATTTATTTAGGCTGCGTTGGGTCTTCTTCTTCTTTTTAAAATTTATTTATTTATTTTTTTGGCTGTGTTCGGTCTTTGTTGCTGCACCTGGGCTTTCTCTAGTTGCGGAGAGCGGCAGCTACTCTTCATTGCTATGCATGGGCTCTAGGCACACGGGCTTCAGTAGTTGTGGCTCGCCGGCTCTAGAGCACAGGCTCAGTAGTTGTGGCACATGGGCTTAGTTGCTGTGGGGCACGTGGGATCTTCCCGGACTAGGGATTGAACCTGTGTCCTTTGCATTGGCGGGCGGATTCTTAACCACTGCACCACCAGGGAAGTTCCAATCTTTTTTATAATAACCATTCTAACTAGTGTGAGCTGAAATCTCTTTTGATTTCATTTCCCTGATGATTAGTGATGTTGAGCATCTTTTCATGTATGTATTGGCCATGTGTATGTCTTATTTGGAAAAATGTCTACTTAGGTCCTCTGCCCATTTTTTTTTAAGTAACTTTTTTTGACTTATTTCTTTTTAAAAAAATTTATTTATTTATTTTTGTCTGTGTTGGGTCTTCATTGCTGCGCATGGGCTTTCTCTAGTTGCAGCGAGCGGGGGCTACTCTTCATCGTGGTGCGTGGGCTCTCATTGCAGTGGCTTCTCTTGTTGCGGAGCACGGTCTCTAGGCGTGCGGGCTTCAGTAGTTGCTGCATGCGGGCTCAGTAGTTGTGGCTCGTGGCCTCTAGAGAGCAGGCTCAGTAGTTGTGGCGCACGGGCTTAGTTGCTCTGAGGCATGTGGGATCTTCCCGGACCAGGGATCTGACCCGTGTCCCCTGCATTGGCAGGCAGATTCTTAACCACTGCGCCACCAGGGAGGTCCCCTCTGCCCATTTTTTAATCGAGTTTTTTTTGTTGTTGTCGAGTTGCATGAGTTCTTTATATATTTTGGATATTAACCCCTCATCAGATATGATTTGCAGATATTCAGTAGGTTGCCTTTTCATTTTGTTGATGGTTTCATTTGCTGTTTAGAAACTTTTAAGTTTGATATAGTCCCACTTATCTGTTTTTAGTTTTTCTGCCATTGCTTTTGGTGTCAGATCCAAAAAAAATATCACCAAGACCGATGTCAAGGCACTTACTGTCTATGTTTACTTCTAGGAGATTTATGGTTTCAGGTCCTTAATCCATTTTGAGTTAATTTTTGTTTATGGTGTAAGGTAGGGGCCTAGATTTATTTTCTGCATGTGGCCGTCCAGTTTTCCCAACACCATTTATTGAAGAGACTGTCCTTTCCCCATTGTATATTCTTGGCTCCTTCGTCATAAATCAGTTGACCATATATGCATGGGTTTTTGGGGGTCTCTCTGTTCTGTTCCATTGACCTTTGTGTCTGTTTTGATACCAAGTTTTAAGAATTTGACATGAAAAAAAGTTTCAACCATAAACACATGTAGAGATAAATTTGACCAGAAAGGTTGTTAAATAGTTATACTTTATTTCAATTAACAATTATTTCTTATTCGAAGCATACATTTACAGCAGTGATTTTTCATAGGTACAAATGATGCAAAATGTACACCTGGCCCCAGAGACGGATGAAGATGATCTTTATTCTGGTTATAATGACTACAATCCAACCTATGATACGGAGGTAAAAAAAAAAAAAAAAAATTGTTTTGTTTTTTTTTTTCATTGGTCTTTGCTAACCAGCTGGTTCATGAAAATTTTGCATTTGAAGGTTCTGCTTTATCATGCTTTAGATTAAGTAAGTTGATTAAAAGCCTAGAAAAGTGCTATTACTGAAGACTACTAACTTCTACCAATAGTAATAATTGAAGCATAAAGATGTGAAAAAGTTTATGGAAAAGAATTAGGATCAGTTACAGACTTGTATTCTTCAATTATCTGAATATGTAAGATAGAAGACTTAGATCACTTGAAGTACCTAAAATCAGTTTTTTTAATGCTCTAAATTTGAAATGTCATGTAGTTATTTTTCTTCTTTGAATTAAATTATACAAGTATTTTATAGAAAAATTAGAGAATAGAAATAAATATAAAGAAAGATTAAAATCATAGAAATTGTCTGTGAAACCACCCAGAAATAAACCACCCAGAGATAAACATTAACTAACTTACAGTGCTTAACGCTAAATGTTTCCCTATGCACATATGTATGTGTATGTGTATACTGTATCTCTGTTTTTGGATAAAATGGTATCATACTGTGTTTTGTAACCTGCTTTTTCCCTTTTATGAATATTTGCTTATGTCAACAAACCTATATCTGCTTAATATTTAGTAGTATAGTAATTACAGGGTGAGATTGTTACTAAGACAAATACTTGAATATTTTAAATCTGTTTACATGATTGTGAGAGTTATAGTTTCCAAATTGTAAAAGACAAAACCCAAAGAAAACTCTTTATAAAGTTATCTTTAATTAGCGTGTGAAAAAAAGTAAGGATGAAGGATGTGGGCGTTCATTTACTTGCTAGTATTGAAGAATCAAATATTAGCATTTAGAGGACTTTAAACTGATTTAGCAAATCTCATTCTAGAGTTTTTCATATGGCTTTCAGTCATTTTTGAATTGTTTTTTCCTCTGGAGAAAAATGTTTGCCTGTGAATTTGAGACCTAGAGAGAAAGCAAGAAAAGAAAATAGAAATCATTCACTTACTGTATATGAAATAAAAATCTAGGAGATACTGTTCATCATAGAAAATTTGAAAAATACATAAGATTGGAGAAACAAATAAAATGACATGAATACTGTTACCTGAAGATCACCTGTATTAGATACGTCACCCGATGTTTTGCTGTATTCCCTTGTCTTTTAATACATTCAGGCTCTTCCCTCCCTGTATACAAACACGTACACATACACGGAGATGATTACATAGACTAGTTTTTAAAAATTTGTATTAAAGCATGGGCATTTTCCTAAGCTAGTATAAATTATGAAAACCATTGAATCTCCTCCTTTCTCCCAGTCATAAAAGTTATATGTATAAAAAAAAATATGTGCTCATTGTTGAAAAACAAAATTACCCGTAATACCAGCAGTCAGAAATGAGTCCGGTTGACATTTTGTTGCTTTGTCTTTCCTTCATGCATACACGTACAGTTTTCTTTTAACATGTTTGGAATTGAACTAATGTTTACTTTTCTGTTTGCTTATTTACATTCGGCTACATCATAAACAAAGTTTCATGGTACTAAAAATTTAAATATAATTTTAATGTCTGCGTAATACCGACTATATACAGTTGATTATTTTTGACTATAGGATAATTATTTATAGTTTTCTGCCCCTATTAATAACAATAGCACAATGAGCAATTTTATGCATAAATAATTTTCTCTATTGTGATCAAACATTTCCTTGGGTAGAGTCCCACAAGTGGAATTAATATATCATCATGATCAAGCTTAAAAACATCAGAGAAACTTCCTAACTCTTCAGCTCATCCCAGTGTGACTTCATTATTTAACTTGAAGCAAATATTCAGAATATCATACACAAAAATAAATCACACAGTAAAATAAAAAATTTGGTTTACCCATGGTTTTCTTTTATTTTAATTAATTGGTCTAAATTAATATATAACTGAATTACTTGAAACAGTTGCTAAGGTGTTCATAGATTATGCAAATTGTTAATCAAATCACGAACAAAGGAAAAAAATGACAAAAGTTGTGTTGATTTGGTATTCGTAATTGGAGAATTTGTTGACAGTTTTTAGTTTGTCATTGAGACTTCACTGAGCTGATTAATCAAATTTTACTAATAATTTAGGAATATTGGAAGGCTTTTCCTAAAAGATGTGTCAAGGTAGTATAATTATTTCAAAGGCAGCCCGTGGCTTTGTACTTCGTGTGAAAGTTGCCTGATTTCTATGGCTGAGACTTGTGTACTTCATTTTATGTAGTTGATATGGAAGGTTATGAAGATTATTTGAAGTAAAATTAAAGAAGAATCCTTGTACATAATCACATTTAAAATACATTGTATGAGCATCCTGGTTATACAAACATTTTACTTTAATTGTCTCCAAGGTTTTAAAAAGCTGTTGATATCGACTTCATTTTTTGTGTATTGTTTGTGTTTGCTTTTTAATAATCAGCAAGTATGCTTCTGTGGGAAGTAGATTGCAGTAAATCAGAGGGAGTGTGAGAACTGAGCACAGATGTATGGAGGGCTGGAGCCGAACTCGTGCTGCTGAAGGGACAGGGGACAAAGGCTGCTTAGACTGGCAGTTGGAGAGGCTTGGTGCTTTTGAGAGAGGCTACAATGGCATTTTGTCCAGGAAACTCGGAAGCACTGGTATCTTGCACTTGACTAATGTTACTTTCCTCAGATTCCTCAGGGAGAATGTGAGCATAGGTCAGGAATCAGCAAAGCATAGTAACGTTTTATTTCAACGGAGGCTTTGGTTCCAAGTGGCATCACAGGTTGGACCTGCTGGAGCCTAGGCTGGCTCTAGTCTGAATCTCAGACTTTACCTCTCCCGTGAGATGAAAAGCCATTTTCACTTGGGCAAGCAGAGATGAAACCAGAGCAAGTGTTTGCCCCATATCTGGGAGAGGATACAGCCTTTTCTGTCCTAAGGTTTTCTCAGGTAAGGCTCCTAGCCATGGTCCAGAATATGGAAGAAGAGAGGGGAGGGAGAGAGGGAAAAAGGATGGGGTGATTCTCTGTTCCTCCTGCTCCAGCTGCTGGGAAAAGAGAAACAGAAGAAAGGCCGTATCCTTGCGTACTTGATCTTTTAACCACATCTGTTGATAGCACCCATTTAAGCAGTAGCCAGTGAAATGCCCTTAAACTTGACTGACATTGTCAGTACTTCTCTCCCTAAGTGGGGAAGGGGCTTTGGCATTTTGTGCAGTGTGAAGGGGGATTTGAGGACAGGGGTCCTTGAGCCCTACCTGGATGTCAGCAGATGGAGGAAGGTGGATTATAGAGGATCATGAACACCGAACAGTCGAGGTTAAACATTTAAAAAAAATTGTCACTTCATGTTGAATGTTAAATTTGCCTTTTCGTTTTAGGAATTGGAGAATGACACAGCTTTTCAGCAAGCTGTGAAAACTAGTCATGGCAGAAGACCTCCAGTAAGTGAATTTTTTTTATTGTGCTGAAAAACACATACTTTACCATCATAACTGTTCTTAAATGTACACGTTGGTAGTGTTAAATTAATTCCCATTGTTGTAAAACAGATCCCTGGAACTCTGTGTCTTCCCAAACTGAAACTCTGTCCCCATTAAACAACAACCCCCATCTCCCTCTGCCAGCCCCTGGCCCCCACCATTCTATTGTCTTTATGAATTTGACTATTCTAGGTACCACATAAAAGTGGAATCATACAGTTTTTGTCCTTTTGTGACTGGCTTATTCCATGTAGCATAATGTCCTCAAGGTTCATCCATGGTATATACCCTGTGTCAGGATCTCCTCCCTTTTTAAGGCTGAATAACATTCCATTGTATGAATGGACCACATTTTGTTCCATGGACACTTGGGTTGCTTCCACCTTTTGGCTGTTGTGAATGGTGCTGCTATGAACATGAGTGTGCAAATATCTTGAGACCCTGTTTTCAATGCTTTGGAATGCCCAGAAGTGGGATTGCTGGATCATATGATAGTTCCATGTTTAATTGTTGGGGGAACCTCCATACTGTTTTCCATAGTGGTTACACCATTTTACAATCCAACCAACAGTGCACAAGGGTTCCAGTTTCTCTACACCTTCACTAACACTTGTTATTTTCTATTTTTTTTTTAAACTTTTTTTTTTTTTTTTTCTTTTTCGGTATGCAGGCCTCTCACTATTGTGGCCTCTCCTGTTGCGGAGCACAGGCTCAGTGGCCATGGCTCACGGGCCCAGCCGCTCCGTGGCATGTGGGATCTTCCCGGACCAGGGCATGAACCCGTGTCCCCTGCATCGGCAGGAGGACTCTCAACCACTGCGCCACCAGGGAAGCCCCTATTTTTTTTGATAGTAGCAATTTTAATGGGTATGAGGTGATTCTCATTGTGGTTTTGATTTGCATTTCTCTGTTAATTAGTGATGTTGACTGTCTTTTCATATGCTCTTTGGCCATTTGTATATCATCTTTGAAGAAATGTCTGTTCAAGTATTTTGCCCATTTTTTAACTGGGTTATTTGATTTTTTTGTTGTTGAGTTGTAGGAATTCTTTATTGGGTATATGCTTTGCAGACATTTTCTCCCGTTCTGTAGGTTGCTTTTTTAAAATTCTGTTGATCGGGTTCTTTGATGCACAAAAGTTTTTATATTTGATGTAGTCGCATTGGTCTGTTTTTGCTTTTGTTGCCTGTGCTTTTTGGTATCATAGCTAAGAAATCATTACTAAGTCCAATGCCATGAAATTTTCCCCTATGCTTTTTTCCTAGGAGTTTTATTGTTTTAGGTCTTTTTACGTTTGGGCCTTTAATCCATTTTGAGTTCTTTTTTTTTTTTTTTTTTGCGTTATGCGGGCCTCTCACTGCTGTGGCCTCTCCCACCGCGGAGCACAGGCTCCACGGCATGTGGGATCCCCCTGGACCAGGGCACGAACCCGTGTCCCCTGCATCGGCAGGCGGGCCCCCAACCACTGCGCCACCAGGGAAGCCCTTGAGTTCATTTTTGTATGTGATACAAGATTAAGGGTCAGATTTCATTCTTTAGCGTGGATATCCAGTTTTCCCAGCACCATTTGGGAGAGACTGACCTTTCCACATTGTATAGTCTTGGCACCCTTGTTGAAGATCATTTGACCTTTTTAAAAAAATATTTATTTATTTAAAAAATTATTTTATTTTTATTTATTTATTTGGCTGCATTGGGTCTTCGATGCTGCATGTGGGCTTTCTCTAGTTGCAGCGAGCGGGAGGTACTCTTCGTTGCAGTGCGTGGGCTTCTCATTGCGGTGGCTTCTCTTGTTGCGGAGCACGGGCTCTAGGCACGCAGGCTTCAGTAGTTGTGGCCTGTGGGCTCAGTAGTTGTGGCTCACACGCTTTAGAGTGCAGGCTCAGTAGTTGTGTTGCACGGGCTTAGTTGCTCCACGGCATGTAGGATCTTCCCAGACCAGGGCTCGAACCCGTGTCCCTGCATTGGCAGGCAGATTCTTAACCACTGTGCCACTGAGGAAGCCCCTGTCCTCACTTCTGGCACCAGTTGCAAAACCACCTTCAGCGTCGGTCCTTTTCTGAAAGGACTCGCAGAACTCGCTGAAAGCTGGTATGCTTACGGTTTATTACAGGGAAAGGATGCAGGTTAAATCTACCCAGAGAAGAGAGACACAGGGCACAGTCTGGGAGGGTCCAGACGTGGGGCTTCTGGTCATCCTTTCCCTGTGGAGCCCTGGGTGGCGTTAACCTCCCAGCCACTGTGAGTGGTGACGGTCCTTGGGAGGGTCGCCAGCCAGAAAGCCATCCCACCGCCCTGGTGTCCAGAGCCTCCCTAGAGCTCCATCACGTACTGTCCTCACGGCTGCCTGATAGTCTCCAGCCCCTCCTGGAAGTTCAGGCTCTGAAGTCTGAAGTTCAGACTGTCTGGTGGTCAGCGCCCCCAGGCAAACAGGGGTGTGTCAGACAGGACATTCCAGGGGCCTGCAGATCTCCTCCCAGTAACAAAGGGCAAAGCCAGACCTCTCTTGGGCTGAAGTCAATTCTTGACTACACATTCCACAAGCTATATTTTAATTTTAAGTTTACCTTCATTATGGAAAGAAAATTGTAGGTTAAGTTCTTGCACTTGGCTAATGACAAGGCCATAAGCTTTTTGAGGAGGCAGACTGTCATATTGTTCTTTGTTTGGCTGCTGTGGGTCCTCCACAAATCTTTATCACATGACTTAGTAAATAAGCAAACATTGTCTTCAGTTTAGCGTTTCTGGGTATCAGACAGGTGGTAATGTCTCCAGGTTGGCCCTTCATCATGTTTAGAAAGGACTTCAGAGAGCCTCACGTTATGACGAGGAAAGCAAGCCTGGGAGGCAGCGTCTCGCGCTCACCCGTAACCAGGACAGAGCTCAGGCCTCCAGCGCCTTGAATATCCTCATCCCACCCTACTTACTGTATTAAATGGGAAAAATTGTGCAAGTGTTTATGAAAGGGACTGGGCTCACTGAAGAGCGATAAAATTCCAGCCAGCTCCAGAGGAACTTAAGGAGGGGAATAAAATGGACAGAAATAGAAATTACAAGGCATAATGCATTATGTGTTGTAAAAAGAGTATAAATTGCTATGGGACCACAAAGATAAGTTCTTTACCACTAGTTGGGACAGTCAGAAGAGGCTGCTTAGAAGACAGATTTACAGTTGAATATTTAAGGATGTGCACAGTTCCGACTGCCCGTGAGATCTGCGAGGAAAGTCACGGTGGTGAGGGTGCAAGGTGGAGGAAGGAAGAGGTAGCGTAGCGTCCAGTCCACTTAAGAGATCAGTCCAGTGCCAAAAATAAAAACCAGAAGAACAGATCTAGTCATTAGTGAGGAGTTAAAGAAAAATGGTCTCTTTCCTTCAATTTGTTCTCACAGAAAAATATTGCTGAGACCCACATCCTTCCTTTTCATGTTCTTCCAAGACCTGTTATCTGTCAATTAGGTCAAGTTTGTTAATGGTTTTGTTCACATTTTCTATATATTTACTGATTTTTTTTGTGTGTGAAGGGGAACTACAGTTCTATTAATGAGAAAAATGGTCAAATCTTACACTGTGTTGTGGTTTTCTTTTTTTTTTTTAGGTTTTTGATTTATATATTTGGAGTAAAGACATTTAGAATTGTTATCTTTTTGTGTTAAATTGACCCTTTTATTGTTATAAAATGTCCTATCTCTAGTAATGCTGTTTTTCTGTTTTGTCAAATATTAGTATATTGCTAGAGCTACTCAAGCTCTCTTTTGTCTAGTGTCTACATTGTATGTCTTTCCCATCTTTTTACTTCCAGCTTTCTCATATCTATATGTTTAACATGTATTTATTAGCAGCATGAATAGAGCTCTGGGTGTTTTGTTTTTGTTTTAATGTTGTCAGATAATCTTCTTTTAGTCTATTTACATTTAATGAAATTACTGATTTGGTTTAAATTTGTTGCCTTAGTATTTGCTTTTTGGTGTTTTCCTGCCTTTTTTATGTTTCATTTTCTCTCCTATCTTCTTTTGTTTGATTATTTTTTATTATTCCATTTCTCCCTCTGTTATCTTGGGAGCTTACATTCTTTAGCCGTTTTTTAGTGTTTTTGTAAAGATTACAACACTCATCTTTTTTTTTTTTTTTTTTTTGCGGTATGCGGGCCTCTCACTGCCGCGGCCTCTCCCGTTGCGGAGCACAGGCTCCGGACGCACAGGCCCAGCGGCCACGGCTCACGGGCCCAGCCGCTCCGCGGCACGTGGGATCCTCCCGGACCGGGGCACGAACCCGCGTCCCCTGCATCGGCAGGCGGACTCGCAACCACTGCGCCACCAGGGAAGCCCTACAACACTCATCTTTAACCTTATCAAAGTCTAGTATAATTTAGTATTTTACTACTTTCTGGACAATGCCAGAATTTTACGTTATTTTCAGTTTTCAGTTCTAGAATTTCCATTTATCCATTTTTTATAGTTTTTTAGTTCTCTACTGAAATTGTCATCTTGTCTTTTAATTCGCTGAACATACTGACCGTCGTTGTGTTAAAGCCTGTGTCTGATGTTTCCGTCGCATGTTTCCCCTTCCGCCTTTCTTTCCATTTATTTCTCTTGGTTTCGGTTAGGTAGTCTTGCTCCTGTGTGACTGGTTGTTTTAGACTGAATGCCAGGCACTGTAAATGAAAATTTTTAGAGATAATTTAAGGCTGTATGTCTCTGCTGTCTAGTGTGATAACCACTAGCCACATGTGACTATTTATATTTAAATCATTTAAAAGTAAGTAAAGTTTTAAAATCCAGATCCTATTGCCTGAGCCACATTTCAAATGCTCAACAGCCATATGTGGGTAGTGGCTGCCTTATCAGGACAGATATCTTTGACTAGAGAGAATTTATTGTTGCTTATGGCCTCAGAGATGCAAGGAATCCGGAATCGCCTCAAGCCAGTTGAGTTTGCGATGATTCTAAATTGGGCTCAGGTCTTACGAGGGCTGGTGTCCTTCTGATTTCCCTTCCAGTCTGAGTGTAGCATTTGGAGGTCAGTCAAGTCTGAATACTGGAGGACTCCCAGGGCTGCCGCCTCAGCAGGCCCAGCTCCAGGGTTTACGTCTTCAGCCCTGTCTTCTGCCTTGCGGCCTGGCCTTCCACATGAACAGACACCCCTGGGAGAAGAGCAGCCCAGACGCGGCTCAGCCCTTAGTCTAACCTTCTATTCCGCGGCTTGAGGCCACGTCATTCCTCATGGCCCTGATGGTTCTCTAATGTATGCAGGCTGAGTTTTTGCAAAAATATTTTTGTCCCTGGCCGCCTTAGTAGTTCTTAGAGGAAGAGATGTTTAAAACAGCGGTCCGTCAAGCCCAGCAGTAGAACTCCTCTAAAAATGATGTTTTAATCAAATACTTAAACAGAGCTGCCCAGCAGCTAACCTGTTTAGCGTCCTTTTTCACCACTGTGGTCCTGTTTGATTCCAGTTACAACTTTGTGATCAACATAGTTTGTATCTTTATTTCAGAGATGAGAACATTTAGGTTCAAAGAGATAAAATAAACAAGCAAGTAGAGGGAGAGCTGAGATTCGACCCCAGATTCCCTGAGATCCTCTGTCTGTTGTTAGACCCAGCGTCTGGCAGTGATAATCATGCAAAATGAATGGTAGGCGCGACCCTGAAGACTCAGCTGTCTTATTGGCGCCCCGGTCATTCCAAAGTCCCTTTTCTCCTTTAAAATGAGTTCCAGAATAGGTCTCCGTCCTGATACTTAAGAATACTTGAGCTCTTTAATATTTAGAATAATTTAAAAGAAATTATTCTAGATATTATATAAATATTTCTCTATTGATGAGCCTATAGTTTCTATTTCTTTTCCAGTTTTCTATTATATAACTTAATCTGAATTCTATTAACTATGTTTTTTTTCCTCCCCAAGATAACTGCTAAAATACCAAGCACAGCAGTTGCTAGACCTGTAGCTACTGGATGTGGGGTAGGTTTTCTTAAGCTGAAGATACGAAGATGCATTTTCTCATACATAAGTTCAGTTTAGGCAGTTAGTTGTAAATAAGTTGGGCTACCTTTCAGCCCACGCCCTGGATATATTTTCCATTTTGGTTAGTGATGAACATTGTAAATTGTTGATTAAGAGCTTTGAATATTCTAGTCATTTTGGTTTTAGAGATAACAGGAAATATTTTAGTGTCTTTTCCTACCTGTAAACCTCATGTTCGGTGATTGACTTCTTTTCATTTTCTGTATAATATAACCAAGTGTCATGTGTATTCCATTCATATATCTTATGTGAGGTTAGATGTTATTTAAACATAATGTTTATAATTTTTAAAAACTTACTAATACATGAAAAAATAAAATTTAAGAAAAACTTCAGAGGCACATAATTGGGTCTTGCTTTTATTTGAGATCGTTGGAGGAAAGATGCTATATTAAAATTCATAAAAGAAAATCTTTTAAATCTTGCCCAAAGTACCTACAATTTGGATATTTTAGCTTATGTGAAATAACAGAGGAATAGGAGAAAAATGGAGAAATGGGGTGATATAGTGTTTCCTAGTCTTTATGATAATATTCTTAGGGGTCATAAAAATGGTTTTAGAACCTAGAGGTCCCGGGCTCTTGCCTTCCAAGTGTCCCTTCCTGTGAATGAAGAAAGTGGCCTTATATGTTATATAACAGTGTATCATGTGATGCATATGTTTATTAATCAACCAAAGCAGGTATCACTCATAAATTTGGTTTCTGGTGATGTTTCAGAATAGGAGACAGCAAGCTTTTCTGTGAAGGGCCCTGTGGTTTAGGCTCTTTGGAACCCAGCTCAGCATTTTCACAGAGGCCGCCCCAGACGATGTGCAGGCAGGTGGACCGTGGCTGTGTCCCAGCGCAACGGCTGACGGTTATAGTTTGCCAATGCGTGCTTTAGAGTTGTACTGTTTGATCCTACACCCTTGGGAGATAAATGGGAAAACATTATGTTTAGGTTTACTTGCCAGTAGAATGAAGGAAAAAAAGTTATAAAGAAAACTTTTATACTTTGGTTTATAAAATTAAATGTAGGCCTTTTTTGGAATCGTTTTAACTTAGTTTTTTGTTTACTAGTCCAAGACATCCCTGGCATCGTCAATGGGAAGACCAATGACAGGGGCTATTCAGGTATCTCCATTGTGTGGGTGTTCATTTTGGGCCTTTCCTGTGACGTAGAATATTATTACCAAAGTTTTTTTAAGCTGTTACTTATATAGTGACCCTGGTTCTTTAAACTGTGGGCTAAAGTTTGGACCGTTTGAAATCTTTGGTGGCAAAGTCTCTTTGTATTTATTTACTCAGGTCTCAAATGAAATCCCACTGGGAATGGACATAGGCCTGATAGTTTGCTTGCAGGATGTACTCTGGGACCCGCTTTTCCTTTGCTGTCATTTACAGCAGTTTCTGTGGTTTCTTCCTTAGGCATATAGGAGACCAGCCAAAAGTAGGGGAGTAGCCAGCTACTAAGCTGCATAAGGTACTATCTAAAAATCCTTAAGAGTGCTTTTCTTTTCAAACTGGGAGTAAGTCCAGTTAGACAAGGAATCAAAATTTGACAGAGGAAAGGTGAAGTGCAGACAGGCCGGCACATGAGGAGGCGGGAGCTCAGAGCAGCCGGCAGGGGACGAAACCAGTGTGACACGCTAGGCTGTGTTGTGACGTGGGTCGTGCAGCTCTGCAAGTAAGAGGCAGGTCTTATTTAAGAATGCGCTTTAAATGATGCTTGTTCTCCTAAGGATGGAGTTACTAGACCCATGACAGCAGTGAGAGCAGCTGGTTTTACCAAAGCAGCTTTGAGAGGTTTGTTCTATTTCAGTTATTAATTTTTTTCAGATCTTTATATTTTTAAAATGTTTTTGTATGTGTAAATATATTACCATATTAAATAAAGTCTAACATGCCATTGATTATTTTAGGTACCATTAAGAAAGGAAAGGGGTGATGAAAATGTTCCACATCCCAGTTGAGGTGGTAGTTACACTGGCATGTAATCTGTCAAAATATACCAAGTTCTACATCCAAAATTTGTATGTGAGTTAGAGCCAAAGAATTAAAGGTGAAAATAGTATTTAAATATATGATAAGTTAAATAATAATTTTTAAATAAAATTGTTGTGACAAAAATTAATGATTATTTTACCAGTAATGGAAAACTAAAAGGCTAATACCAGGTTATTACTCACATGATTGACCATTTCGAGTTCATCATAGGGATAGATTACTATGGGGGAGAAATAAATACTGAGAGATACTTATTTTTGTTTTTACATGGTGACGCACAGTTTTATTTACATGGTTTTATGTATGTTAAAAATCTTACCAGTTTCTTAGTATGCAAAATATTCATGTAAGCATTAAAAAATGTCCACTCCATTTAATAACTAGGTAAATGAAATAGCATGTGCGCGGTTTCATATCCCTTCAGTTGTGCTGGGTTGAGCACTAAACGTGAACTCTTGACTGTGTCTCAGGCTCTGCGTTCGACCCCCTCGGTCAGTCGCGGGGCCCTGCACTGCCCCTGGAGGCCAGGAACGAAGACAGGTATGCAAGTCCCGTGCTGCTCTGCTGTGGTTGCTGCATGTCCTTAACTTTTACTTCTTAAGCACATAATCCTTACGTATTTGAAAAGTTCACGTCAGCAGAATAGTAACCAAAGCATCATCCCCGGTTCTCGGAACTAGCAAAAGAATCAAGTCTCAGAAAAGCAGCCCTGTGTATTCCATGCAGTTTTACTGTAATATTATTGACTTGAAGATGTGTCTGATTTTTATACGTGCCAATATTGATTCTCTTGAAGGCCAAATGGGGTTGTACATGTAATAAGATAGTCTTATTTTAAAAGGATATTTCAAAGAAAAAAATTAAGAAAATGTATAAGTTAGTTTGTCATATTGATATTGAGAAATATAATTTTTTATAGAATTAACTTAGTTTTGTGCCATTGACTAGAGAGTAGCTAAAAAGCCACGGTGTAAATTCAGCTGTGTATGTTTACTGATATCGAAGCACCATTAGACTTTACCAATAGCGATAGCAGCCAGCATTTACTGAGTGCTCACTGTGCAGTCACTGCGTGCCCTGTGCTGTGCACGAGCTCCCCCGAGAAGACCGAGCTCTTGAGTCATCAGTTCAGGGGGAGGGAAGTATGGAGAGCTCGCTGGGTCAGGCCAGTACACGACAGGACTGAGACTTGAACCCAGGTGGTCTACTTCCAGGGCTCATGTTTTTAAATTGTAATTCTTAAACCTGGTATTTGGGCTATTGTGTAAATTACATAATTTCCCTTTTTGACTAATAAGGAACTTCTATAGAAAGTCAGTTTACTTTGTATCCTAGTTAATGACAGCAAGTTTGCCAATAAATACATGTTATCTTACTTAAATATGTCATTTAGGATCCTGTCAGCTGCTAACAGCTGAAAATGATAGAAAAAACACACACAACAAGAATGTTTTATTATTTCCCGTAACAGGCGGTCTGGAGTATGGTTAATTTAACTTCCCAATAACCTCACGCTGGTTCAGCTTCTTTCTGATTCTCTTGGCTCTTCTCAAGAGCCTGCCCATCCTCATGATCCCAGGAGGGCCACGGGAGTTCAGAAGCTTCCTGTCGTTGATAAAACCTGGAGTCAGAAGGTTCTCAGTCTTAGGTCCCCTTTGAAGAGCAGGCATCTTTCCGGGACACATCTGCCCCAGGCAGACGCGTCCTCATTTCTCATTGGCCAGAAATTCATCACACGGGCCTGATGGAACCAGACATTAGGCAGGAGGGTGAGACTCTCCTGTAGCCTAGCTTTCGCGTTCGGGGACGCAGGGCAGCAGCAGGCTCCTGTGGAGGCGCCCAGCAGTGTCTGTGCAGAGTTCATTCTCCTGGCGGTTGGTAGGGACGGGGTAGTGACTTCCACTGTCTTCATAAAATTCTCGCACAGAGTTTTAGCGTTACATTTTTATATTGGTATTTTAGGCTTAATTATAACAACCTGTAAGCAACATTTAAGGACATTTATTAGAGTGTTACAGACAGCTTGAAAATAGAATTCCGTACTTTGAATTCTGAACTTTCTAACCTTTAGAAAGCCACCGTCTATTATTAGAATTTTGCGGTCTCTATAAACTAATAAAATATGTTGTCTTAATCCCAGGTTTTACTGAAGAATATGATTTTGTAGACAAACCTATACTGTGAAATTTATTCCTGTGTTCTTTTTAAAAGTCCATTTGTAGAGAATTAAGAGAATTGATGTTTACTGTGATATATTTGTAGTAAAAGTTCATTTAGGCAGTGATGTACATTCAGAGTGTTGTGTTTTATTGAAAGAAAGTGGTTTTAAAACAACACTGATGTTGTGTTTGAAACATGGCTGATCTGGGGACACTTCATTTGCTGCTAACGAAGTTAGGGCTTTTAACTTCCTCACCTTGTTAGAAGTCTCTGTGGTGAGTGGGGCTTCACTGGCGGCCCAGTGGTTAGGACTCGGTGCTTTCACTGCCATGGCTCCGGGTTCGATCCTTGGACGGGGAACTGAGATGCCACAAGCCACACGGCACAGCCAAAAAAAAAAAAAAAAAGTCTCTGTGGTATCTATTTGGTAGTAAATAATTTTTCTCTCTTTTATTGGGTCTTCAGTCTTTCTGACCATAGATAAAGTTTTCATTTGCCGTAGAATCTGCTTTTCTTTGGGGATGGTAATGCAACAGCATGGCCCTAGAGTTACCTTATCATGTGTTCAAATCCTGGCTTTGTTACTTACTAGCTGTATGATCTCAGGCTTAGTACTTAACTTTCTTTCTTTTGTTTTTTTGGCCGCCCTGTGTGTCTTGTGGGATCTCAGTTCCCTGACCAGGGATCGAACCCATGCCCCTTGAAGTGGAAGCACGGAATCCTAACCACTGGACCGCCAGTACTTTCTAAACCTCAGTTTCCCTGTCAGTGAAATGAGATAATGATAGTACTTGTATCAAATATTCTTATGAAGATTAAGTGACATAATTAGGGTAAAGCATTTAGCTCAAAATTAAATTACACTTATGCTAAATAAATGTTAGCTATTTTTACTATTATGAATAATTATATAATGTAGTTATTAAAAACAGTGGCACATTTATTCTTTAAGGCCACTTACGTATTTGTCTTATCTGTGACTTACTCTTAAAGTTTATAAGCACATGATGGACAATGTTAAAAGTAGATTAAATTTTGTATGTATTATTAGTGGTTGACTGATTCAAAATATACTTGCTTTTTTCTTTAACAGTCCAGAAGAAAAGATAAGACAATTAGAGAAGAAAGTAAATGAGTTGGTAGAAGAAAGCTGTATTGCGAACAGTTGTGGAGACTTAAAATTGGTGAGTTCATAAACTGATAAGATTCAAGATTATGAAGTGTGTGCATATGTATCTTTATGTATATACCTATATAAGCACATTTATAGATAAATACTTTCATTTTGTTGTGGACTGGCCTTAGAGTTTTCACTGAACTAATTATTTTGAGAACCTGCAGTTGTAACTCTGCTTCATAAACTCTGAAGTCAAAACAACTGGCTGATTTTGTAATTTTTCACATTGGTCATTTAAGGAGGGGAAAACATTCCAGTGCATCGGTCGGCTAAATGTTGTAGCCTGGTGGACTGCCGAACGGGACGCACTGGCTGCTGCAGGCGGAGCCCACGGCCCACAGACAGCACTGAGGGCTGGTCTCTCATTCAAGCCTGACTGCTCTGAAGTATTTTGTCCTAAGTAAACTGCAAAGTTGTGGTTTGCTTCCTGGCCGTCCAACTCTGCTGCTTTATTTTTTAATTGAATCTTTTCTCTTAGTTTTCTTTGTTCACATTACTTTGGTCATCATACCACATAAATATAATTTCTGTGACTTAGTTATCAGATCAATGAATACCATTAGAAGGATTCAGTATAAGCTACTTTTATTGCTCGCAGAACCTGTGCTTTTTAATCTAGTTCTAAAAAAAAAAAAAATTCCATGTTTAATTAACGTGACTGTGGTCAGTCTCTCAGTGGAAATCGATAAAAGGTTCTTGGCATCCTGAGTAAGATCTGAGCGAAACTAAGGATCTGTTGTCATTGGGTAGCAGTTATCCATGATCCATGATCCAATACTTGTCTGTATTTTGAGCATCCGAGAAGCCAAACAAATCCACCTAAATTCCTACCTCATGAGATTGAATTAAAACACCAAAGATTCAGGAGTTGGGAGGAAAAAGGAAGTAGATAGACATGGTCAGACCGAAAGGGGGTGGGAGGTGAGGTGATGGAGAGCCTCGACGTGGGACAGGTGTGCTCCAGGTCTTAGCCCCCATGCTTCCTGTTCTTTCCCAGAGAAGACACCTGGCCTTTCCATGCGGGAGGAAGAGCTCCCGTTTAAACAATAGAAGGGGAGTTTATGGTAGGAGCACACGGGGCGTCAGGGAACCCAGGGGTAATGGCAGCCACCCCTGCTTCCCACAGACACTTCCCGAAGGCACCAAATTCCGTGTGAGTGCTCAAAGGAGTTTACACAGTATACACTTGATTTCAGGCCTTAGAAAAGGCAAAAGATGCAGGAAGAAAAGAGAGAGTCCTGGTGAGACAACGAGAACAAGTTACAAGTCCAGAAAACATCAATTTGGATTTAACTTACTCAGTAAGTATGAAGTACCTGTTGAGTACAATTATCTTGGCGAGAATTTATAGATTCCAGAACTCTTATTTCTTTTTTGTTTCTTGTTTTCTCTTGTTCTTTAAGCATTATTGGACTTACGGTGCCCAGAATTAGATTAATAATACTCTTTAGTTCATGGGACCACTCTTATCTTTGGTCTGTACAGTGATCTTCTTTAGTTAGTTAATTAGTCATTTTTAATAATGTAGTAAATATTTGTAAACCTACCAGCCAAGGACTCATGAAGATTGTTAATATTTGGGTTCTATTCAGGGTGGATACTTTAATGAGATTCATTTTGTTTTGTTTTGAGGTATAATTGGGATACAGTGTTCTGTTAGTTTCAGGTATACAACACGATGACTTGATATTTGTATATATTATGAAATGATCACCACAATAAGTCCAGTTAACATCCGTCACCAAACATAGTTAGAGAGGTAATGGGGTTCTAATTTATTTATTTATTTGTTTATTTTGGGCTGCATCGGGTCTTTGTTGCTGTGCATGGGCTTTCTCTAGTTGCCGCGAATGGGGACTACTCTTGGTTGCGGTGCACGGGCTCTAGGCACACAGGCTTCAGTAGTTGTGGTGCGTAGGCTTCAGTAGTTGTGGCTTGCAGGCTCTAGAGCTCAAGCTCAGTATTTGTGGCTCACGGGCTTAGTTGCTCCATGGCATGTGGGATCCTCCCGGACCAGGGCTCGAACCCATGCACTGGCAGGCGGATTCTTAACCACTGCACCACCAGGGAGGTCCTGATAATGAGATTCTAATGTGGACTTTTTGGTCTGTGATTTTGGAGAACTTCAAACTAGGTGAATAAGATAATGTTCTGTGAGGTGACTAGGGGGAAAAAAACAGCTAATTTCTAGCAAAATTTATTCAATTCTGAAAAGACACTTCTTTGATATTTATACTGCTGTTTAAAAGGGTGTGTTTTCAGTAGGAAAAGTCTTCATATGCTAAACAAGTGGAAAAATGGACATTAGAACTTAGAATAAGAAGAATTTTTATATGTTTACTATTTATAGCTAATTTTAAATTCCATGGGGTCTTTAGATTTGGGAATAATTTGATGATTATTTTTTTCCTTTAGGAACATAATTTACTATAACTTAATGGTTTGAATTATAAATTTGCATATAGAGCAGCAATACTATACAAATTAAGGTTTAAGGTATTCCACCTGATGTTTAATTTATATTTACAAAGAGAGTTTGGTCCACTATCTTCCTTATTCCTTTTATTACCAGCAATAGTAATAATACACATTTATTCTTTGTGGGTCTTCCTGAGATTAAAAGATAGCAAATCCATTAATTAGAAAGAATACATGGAAAATTAGGTGAAATTTAGAGGAAAGCTCCACCTGTCTTTTTTTAATAAATGTATTTATTTAATTTATTTATTTTTGGCTGCGTTGGGTCTTTGTTGCTGCACGCGGGCTTTCTCTAGTTTCAGTGAGCAGGGGCTACTCTTTGCTGCGGTGTGCGGGCTTCTTATTGCGGTGGCTTTTCTTTGTTGTGGAGCACGGGCTCTAGGCGCGCGGGCTTCAGTAGTTGTGGCACACGGGCTCAGTAGTTGTGGCTCGTGGGCTCTAGAGCACAGGCTCAGTAGTTGTGATACACGGGCTTAGTTGCTTCTTGGCATGTGGGATCTTCCTGGACCAGGGCTCGAACCCGTGTCCCCTGCATTAGCAGGCGGATTCTTAACCACTGCGCCACCAGGGAAGCTCCCACCTGTCTTAATGTTCTGGTTCATATTAGAATGCAGGGTGTTCTCTGTGTACTTCATTGCCTAATGGGTTGGGTATCTTGATAGAAGCATTTAACTTTGTTATGGTATTTTAATCTCTAGAAAGATTATAGGCAAAAGGGGCCTTCAATGATCATTATGTGTCTCTTTGCAATATTTTTTCCTTAGGTTCTTTTCAACTTGGCCAGTCAATATTCAGCTAATGAAATGTATCCTGAAGCACTAAACACCTATCAAGTTATAGTGAAAAATAAGATGTTTAGCAATGCAGGTAAGTGTGTATAGTGAGTTTCTCCAGTAAGTATAGTTCTTTTGTACTGTTAATTTACAATTTCCTCACTTTATGCTTTCTTATAATGAAATGATCTGTGCTCTGAGAAAATTCATATTTGTGATAGAGGTGCCCTGCTTAAAGATATGAAAATTCACATAAATACAATTGAAGAAATGCAGTTGGTATAAGATATATTGCCTAATAGTAAATGAAAACAGTATTCTGTATCACAGCTAGAATGAGCCATGGCAACCTACAGAACATGCTTTCCCTTGTATAATTATCCACAAGAGACTGTTGTTTATATTTAGCATTTATATTATGTAATTTTTTGGTCTCAGTATTAAAGTATATCAGAATATCATTTTCTTTAATATTTTATTAAACTATTACATCATATAGTTTAAACCAGGTAAGTGTACTCTTTTTATTCCTGAACTACAGGCATCTTTATCCTGGGTCCTGGGGTGGGCCCTATAGAGCAGAGGGAGGATGAGTATTACGGAGGTCCTATTACCTAGGACCCCCAAGTCCTGGTGAGAAGATGTGTGGGATTATTCGAGGACTAGTTGGAAAGTCTAGACAAGCTTTCTGAGTGGACATTGCATTTGAGCTGAGTCTCAAGTTTTGTAGAAACACTTTTTCTCATCAATTCATAAATGCTTACTGTAGAAAACGTGGGGAAAAAAGGATAAACTGTACATATTGGAGCTCTGGGAGATGCTGGAATAACGTCCAAAAGAAGGTCTAAGTTTGAATTATCTAGTATTTTTTAAGTCCCATGTTTTCTTAGAAGAACACAACTCCAGTTTTATAATGTCACTCTGTTGTTTTCTAGCCATGTTTCCAGGAATCCATCTGTCTTAAGCTCCAATTCCTTGCAGAAGTTTAGTGTGCACATACATGAAAATAGTATAACTGTTTTAAAGTGAGAATTTTAGTTAATGTCTGAAGTTTCATAAGTTGAGAAGACCTTCAAAAAATATAAATTAAGTTCATCTAAAATATCATAGAAAAAGTGAAAAAAGTAGATTATATATTCATTAAATTTTTTTTAATTAGGACGGTTGAAAGTGAATATGGGAAATATTTATTTAAAGCAAAGAAATTATTCCAAAGCCATTAAATTCTACCGAATGGCCTTAGATCAAATTCCAAGTGTCCATAAAGAAATGAGGTAAGTTTGTAAAATTTAAGTGTCGTTCTTCAGAAACAAGGTCACTCTTTTGACACGTTGCCAGCGGGCTGAGTGCTTTGTGGTATCTGTACATGAGAGGTGTTAGATTCTTGTTGTAGCTGTAGTACTTGGGTCTGTCCCCTTGTGACTACTTGGCATACATTTGTGTGATGCAAGTTAAAGGTTGAAGGCATAATATGTGATCAGTTGGAATAAAACTAAGCTAACGGGCCTATATAGGGAATAACGCTGCGGGCCATGAGCGCCATAATACGGCTTACTGCTAACACCAAATCAAACAGCGGTTCTTTAGAACATAGCAGACTCCAGAATGCAAGACTGGAAACCAAGACCTCCTTACATTCTTACTACAGCTTGAGAAGGGAAGAGTGAGAGGAAGGGTTACTGTTGAATCTTAGAAGAGGGGGGAAGAGGGGGATACTGGGATGTTTCCTGTTCTTACAGTATTTCAGGAGCAGAAACAGTAGATTACCTTATGGGCTGATTATAACTATGTGAACATAGGAGGGTACCAGGATACTTACTGGTCATAATTTCTCCTAGGCACAGTACAATGCCTCTGTGAAAGTTAATTTCTTTGTAAATGCCACTTTTCGCAATAATTTGTTTTCGAATTATGCATGATATCTCATTATCATCAGCAAATATCTAACTTATAGAACACAATGCCCTTGAGGTACTTTTAACCCAGGTGAGGCCAAGAATTTGAGCATTTTAGAAAAAGATAATAATATTATATAGTATATGTTAAGTGCTTAACAATCCATAATCAAGAGGTAGTGTAGTAATTAAGTTGAAGGAATAATTATTGAGAACAAGAAAGGTCAAGAAAGGCTTAACAAAGGAGGTATACTTGAGTTGGTTACTAAGTGAAGACAAGCGAAGGGGTAACATGTCCGACAAAGGGAGCACTGTGAGAAGAGTCCGGGAAATACTGTGATCTGCTCAGAGAATTAGGAGCAAAAGGATTTAGTTGAAACGGCGTTATATTGAGGAGTGGTTAGAAATAAGGTAGGATCACAGTCATTAGAATGGCTATAATCAAATATAGACAATAATTAGTGTTGGGGAAGATGTAGAGAAATTGGACTCCTCATATGTTGAGGATGTAAAATGGCCCAGACACTTTGGAAAATAATTAGGTTGCTTTTTTAAAAAGTTAAACACAAATTTACCTGATGACCAATTCCATTCCTAGGTATATACCCAAGAGGAATGAAATCATGTGTTATCACAAAGTATTGTACATGAATGTTTATAGCAGCATTATTCATAATAGCCAAAAAGTAGAAGCAATCCAAATGTCCATCAAGTAGTCAATGGATAAATAAAATGTGGTATAGCCATACAATAGAATACTATGCAGCAATAAGAAAGGAGTGAAGTACCCTTACATGCTGTAATATGGAGGAACCTCAAAAAGATTATGCTAATTGAATGAAGCCAGACACAAAATATCACATATTGTAACTCCATTTATATACAGTGTCTAGAAAGGCAAATCCAGAGAGACAGAATGTAAATTAGTGTTTGCCTGGGGCTAGAGGTGAGATCGAGGAATGACTGCAGGGGCACAGGTTCTCTTTTTGGGGTGATGGAAATGACAGAGTAAGAATGTGGTTATGGTTCCACAACTGTGTTAATATAGCAATAATTATTGAATCATACACTTAAAATAAGTGAGTTTTATGATGTGTAAAGTAAACCTCAATATAGCTTAAACAAAACAAAAAAGAAGTAAAGTGGGAAAAAAAAGAAGGAAATTATTTGTGGAATGTCTTGATTGCCATACTAGGGAGTTCAGACCTTTAAAGCAAATCCATGTTTATTTTTCTCTAGGATTAAAATTATGCAGAACATTGGAGTTACATTTATTAAAACCGGGCAGTATTCAGATGCCATTAATTCATTTGAGCACATAATGAGTATGGCACCAAACCTGAAGGCAGGCTTCAACCTAATTCTTAGTTACTTTGCTGTTGGAGATCGAGAAAAAATGAAGAAGGCATTCCAAAAGCTGATTGGTGTTCCATTAGAAACTGATGAAGATGGTAAATACATCTCACCAAACGTGAGTATGAAGAAGACTGTTATGTAGCCAGCTCCTGATTACCTGTGCTTCTCTGTCTCCAGAAATGAGAAAGTTGGAGTGGATGACATTTCAGGTTTCTCCCAGCCCTGTATTAATGTGTTTTATCATTTTCATTTGTTATTTAAATTAGGTTGACACCAGGGCTATTGAAATTGGGCTAGAGATGATGGTTAAAACAGACTGCACAATTTTATTCAAAAAACAAAAAGGAGAATCATAGGAAAAATGGTCATTCTTTAATGTTATTTTGTGTGGAGTCATACCCTGTGCACTTGCCTGTGTTGATACATCACAATGTATAGTAATGTCAGTTTCATAAATTGAACCTAATAGGTCTTCCTGATAGGGTGTAAGGGTGTCGCGGTATAGTGGCTGGCCCCAGTACTCAGTACTTAACTCTCCTTGTTCCTCTATATTTAAAATAGCACTAATTATAACAACCTACCGTGTAGGGTTATAAGGATTAAATGAGATAATGCATGTGAAATGCTTAAAATAGTACCTGGAACATAGTAAGTGCTGGGTAGATGTTAACTATTATATATAACTTTCATATTGAGAAAAAGTCATATATGTTGTGAAAGAAGTCATCTGTGTTTTCAGTAGGAAGTAGCAGTATGGATCATACTAAGTAATTGATGATCATTAAAGCATTTATATTTGAGTTAAGAATTTATAATATCATACATTTGTACTAACAGCCACACTTGTGTACTTGGCCCTATTCTTTCCAGCCTGACCTTGTATCAGCTGCTAGAATCTATGTTAGTTCCGTGGAGGATGTGATAGGTAATCAGAAGTAAGAAGAAAATGTTTACTTTACATAAGGGAAAATAGTTTAGAAAGATTAATATAGTCTCCATTTTATACAGCTAGCCTAGTGGTGAGGTTGATTAGAAATCTAGTTCTTGATTCTTACTTCTGAATCACTCATTTTTTTCCCCCAGGATGACCCACATACTAATTTAGTGATTGAAGCTATAAAGAATGATCATCTAAGGCAAATGGAACGTGAAAGGTAATATTTTGGGCACTTCATGATTAAAACTTAATAATGTAGTCTTAACTTCTGTGTAAGAGAGTTGAATATGCATTCTGATTATTTCTTTCAAAACTTGTATTCAATATATTTCTTGAATAGTGCTGTCGTTTCACCATTTCTATACTTTACTAGATTCTTTTTTCTCCTTCAATATAATCTCAGTCCTCATGCTAATCCCAGTTATTATTACTCAGTTACTCTTACTATTTCTCTGTAATTTGCTTTCCCTCTGGCTCTGGTGCAACATTAGAAGTTTGTTCATCCTACCTTTGTTCAAACATTTATGTCTCTGTGCATTTTTATCATGCCCCCCAATTAAATTTCAACTCCCGAAGACAAAATTCTTTTTATTTATTTCACTTCTTCCTTCCTCCGATATGGTACCTAGTCTCTGTCAAGTATGGCTTGTATCTTCTAATATTTATTGAATATGCAACAGGTATCTTAGAAGTTATATCACATCACAGAGGGCTCTTAGTTTGTTTTTTTTTTAATTGTGATAAAATACCCATAACATAAAATTTATCTTAACCAAGATATGTAATTCTTCATTTCAAAGGTAGTGGTAGGTGCATTCACATTGATTTGTAGCCAGTCTCCAGAACTCTTTTTATCTTCCAAACTGCAGCTCAGTACCCACTGAACAACTCCCATCCCCCTCCCCCGGCCCCTGGCAGCCACCACTCTGCTTTCTGTCTATGAATGTGACCTGCTCTAGGGACCTCATGGAAGTGGAATCACGGTACTGTCTGTTTGTGACTCACTTTTCATCCACGGTGTAGCCGGTGACAGGATTTCCTTCCCTTTTAAGGCTGAATAATATTCCATTGTGTGGATGGAGGACCCTTAATCTTTAGGATTTAGTTTAACAGCAAAAATTAAACTTACACTTCTGGGAAGATGGAGTAGATGTACTTTTCCATGTTCTTCCCGCTAAGTACAAATAAAAACCCTGGAAATTGTATGTACAGCAAAATTAGAAGAAAGGTAGAGACAAGAGGGCAGTTCATCAAGGGACCCGAGGGCTTGAGGAACAGCATGGCAGTGATTCCCCTCACATTGCCCAGACTTGGAGCTGAAGAAGCTGGCAGTCAGAAAGCCAGAGGTTGCATTTTTTAAAAAGGCTCTAAGAAAAGCCAGAGGACAAGGTGAGGGGTAGGCCAGCAAGACAGAAAACTTTCAGACAAATGCCACAGAAAAAAGCTGTGGTCCCATCCCCACACATGCCAGCAACAGCCAAGTGGGTGCCTAGACTTCCACCCTCCCGAGGCTGTAAGGAGACACTCAGTCCCCAGCAGACCAAGTAGGGAGCAGGACTTTAACCCCCAAGGCCCTTATGGAGCCCCACCGCTCTGACTCTGTGGTGTAGTGGACAGCACGTGGGGAGCCTGGAACTCTGCCCCACCCAGCAGTAACAGGGTGCTCTTGACCCTCCCTCCTGCGTAGTGTCAGAGGGGCCGTGGGGAATCAGGGCCTCGGTCATCACTCAGCCGTAACAAGGCCACCCCACCATGGTGTCATTAGGGACTGGGGGACGCAGGAACTCCCATCCCACCCAGCAGAAGCAAGGACCTCCTCCCACGTGGGTGTCAAAGCAGGCTGTGCGGGGAATATGGGCTTCTCCCCTTATCTGGCATGTGATGCGGTGGTGTCTCTTCTTTCCCTGCTGCACTGGTGTCAGGAAAGACAGCTAAAACAGAAGATTTAAATAAAATTCAGTCTTTTTATTTCTACATCACTTTTCTTTTTTTCACAATAAAATACAAAAGCATTCAGCTCTTTAAAGTACATCACTTGGGGCTTCCCTGGTGGCACAGCGGTTAAGAATCCACCTGCCAGTGCAGGGGACACGGGTTCGAGCTCTGGTCCGGGAAGATCCTACATGCCGCGGAGCAACTAAGCCCGTGCGCCACAACTACTGAGCCTGCACTCTAGAACCCGTGAGCCACAATTACTGAGCCCACGTGTGCCACAGCTACTGAAGCTTGTGCGCCTGGAGCCCGTGCTCCGCAACAAGAGAAGCCACCGCAATGAGAAGCCTGCACACCACAACGAAGAGTAGTCCGTGCTCGCCGCAACTAGAGAAAGCCCACGTGCATGCGCAGCGATGGAGACCCAACGCAGCCAAAAATAAAATAAATAAATAATTTTTAAAAATAAATAAATAAAATACATGGCTTGTCCAAATCCTCAGAATCAGGGTGAAAGTAGTGTTGAAGAGCCTGAATGAACATTATTTTATTTTTACTTTTTTATTGAACTGTAGTTGATTTACTATATATGTATTTATTTTAGATTCTTTTCCATAGGTTATTACAAGATACTGAGTATAGTTCTCTGTGCTATGCAGTAGGTTCTTGTTGGTTATCTATTTTATTTTTTTTATTTTTAAAAATGTATTTATTATTTAATTTTGGTTGCATTGGGTCTTTGTTGCTGTGCGGGCTTTCTCTAGTTGTGGCGAGTGGGGGCTACTCTTCATTGTGGCGTGCGGGCTTCTTATTGCGATTGCTTCTCTTATTGCAGAGCACGGGCTCTAGGCATGTTGGCTTCAGTAGTTGTGGCACTTGGGCTCAGTAGTTGTGGCTCGCGGGCTCTAGAGCCCAGGCTCAGGGGTTGTGGCACATGGGCTTAGTTGCTCCACGGCATGTGGTATCTTCCCGGACCAGGGCACGAACCCGTGTCTCCTGCATCGGCAGGCGGATTCTTAACCTCTGCACCACCAGGGAAGTCCCGGTTATCTATTTTATATATAGTAGTGTGTATATATATATATATTTGTTTGTTTGTTTGTTTGGTTTGGTTTGGTTTTGCAGTACGCGGGCCTCTCACTGTTGTGGCCTTTCCCATTGTGGAGCACAGGCTCCGGATGCGCAGGCTCAGCGGCCGTGGCTCACGGGCCCAGCCGCTCCGTGGCATGTAGGATCTTTCCAGATGGGGGCACGAACCAGTGTCCCCTGCATCAGCAGGTGGACTTTCAACCACTGCGCCACCAGGGAAGCCCTAGTGTGTATATTTTAATCCCAAACTCCTAGTTTATCACCCCCCCTTCCCCTTTGGTAACCATAAGTTTATTTTCTATGCCTGTGAGTCTGTTTCTGTTTTGTAAGTAAGTTCATTTGTATCATTTTTTTAGATTCCATGTAGAAGCAATATCGTATAATATTTGTCTTTGTCTGACTTACTTCACTTAGTATGATCATCTCTAGGTCCACCCATGTTGCTGCAAATGACATTATTTCATTCTTTTTTTTTAATGGCTGAGTAATATTCCATTGTGTATATATACCACATCTTCTAAAATTCAGTCTTATAATGTAAAAATGTCCAAGTTTCTTTTTCTTTCTTTTTTTTTTTTGGCTGTGCTGTGGCTTGCGGGGGGGTCTCAGTTCCCTGAGCAGGGATTGAACCTGGGCCATGGCAGTGAAAGCTTGGAATCCTAACCACTGGACCACTAGGGAATGTCCAAGTTTTGATCAAGAATCACTCGTCATACGAAGAACCAGGAAGATTTCAAACAGTGAAAAAAGAGAGTCCATAGATGCCAACACTGAAATGACAGAGATGTTAGAATTATCTGACAAATTTTAAAGCAATCATGATAAAAATGCTTCAACAGGCAATTATGAACACACTTAAAACAAATGACAAAATAGCCTCAGAAAAGAAATAGAGTCTTAGCAAAGAAATGATATAAAGAAAAACCAAATGGAAATTTTAGAACTGAAGAATATAACAGCTGAAATGAAAAGCTCAGTGGAGGGACTCAACAGGAGAATGAAGGGGAGCCAGGAGAGATTTGGTGACTGGAAGAGAACATGGAAATTATCCAATCTGAACAAATAGAGAAAATAGACTAAAAACCAAAATAACCAGAGCCTCAGGGATCTCTGGGACTATTACAAAAGAACCAACATTTGTGTCATCAAGTCTGGGAAGGAGAGGTGAAAGGGATTAGGCTAAAGAAATAATAGCTGGTAACTCCCTAAATTTGGCAAGGAAAATAAACTTACAGTACAAGGAGCTGAAGAAATCCCAAGGAGGCTAAACCCAAGAAAATCCATGTCATGATATATCATGATTAAACTTCTGAAAATTAAAAACACGAAGTCTGGGCTTCCCTGGTGGCGCAGTGGTTGAGAATCCGCCTGCCGATGCAGGGGTCACGGGTTCGTGCCCTGGTCCGGGAAGATCCCACATGCCGCGGAGCACCTAAGCCCGTGAGCCATGGCCGCTGGGCCTGCGCGTCCGGAGCCTGTGCTCCGCAACGGGAGAGGCCACAGCAGTGAGAGGCCCGCATACAGCAAAAAAAAAAAAACAAAACAAACAAAAAAAAAACACGAAGTCTTTTTTTCTTAAAATATTTATTTTATTTATTTGGCTGTGCCAGGTCTTAGTTGTGGCATGCGGGATCTTCGATCTTGTTTGAGGATTGCCGGCTCCTTAGTTGTGGCATGTGAACTCTCAGTTGTGCCATATGAGATCTAGTTCCCTGACCAGGGATTGAACCCATGCCCCCTGCCTTGGGAGTGTGGCGTCTGAAACCCTGGGCCAAAAGGGAAGTCCCTAAAATCACAAAGTCTTGTAAGGAGGCAGAGAAAACAACCCATAAGGGAAAAGCAATTAGAATGACAGTGGGAAAGTCTTAAATCAATAACCTAAGCTCCCAGCTTAAGAACCTAGAAAAAGTATAAAATAATTAAGCTGTAAGGATGTATGTACAGCACAGGGAATATAACCAATATTTTGTAACTATAAATGGAACATAACCTTTAAAAATTGTGAATCGCTATGTTGTACACCTGAAACATATATATGTTTCAGGGATTTTATATATATATAATTGATATTTTTCAGGTATTATATATTTTATATATATGTACATCAACTATACCTCAATTAAAAAATAAAGAACCTAGAAAAAGAAGAGCAAAATCAACCCAAAAGAAGCAGAAGGAAAGAAATAATAACAGAAATCATTGGCACTGAAGAGAGAAACAATACAGAACATCAACGAAACAGCTGATTCTTTGAATAGGTCAGTAAAGTTAACAGACTTCTAGCAAGACTGATGAAGGTAAAAGAGAGAAGACCCAAATTACTAGTGTTAGGAACAAAATAGTAGCTGTCACTGCAGACCCTGCAGACATCAGAAAGATACTGAGGGAGTACTACAGACAACCCCGTACACATAAATTTGAAACGTAGACGAAACGGACCACTTTCTTAAAAAATAAACCACTGCAACTCACCTAATATGAAAGAGATCCTTTGACTAGGCCTTTGAATGTTAAGGAAATTGAATTTATACGGCAAATCTCCAGACCTATATGTTTTTACCAGAGAATTCTAGAAAATGTTTAAAGAAGAATAAATATCATTTCCATACAGTCTCTTCCAGAAAATAGTTCATTTTATGAACTAGTATTACCCTGATACCAAAATAAAACAGAAGAGACAGAAAAATATCTTATGACTATAGATTAAAAATTCTCAAGAAAATATTAGCAAACCAAAAATACTAACAAAATAGGAAAAGAATTATGCACCATGACTAATTGGGATTTATCCCAAGACTACAAGATTGGTTTACCATCTAAAATTCAATTAATATGATACAGGATATCAGTAGAACAAAGGACAAAAGCCACATGATCATCTCAGTAAACCAAAAAAAAAAAAAAAAGGAAAAATTGCGGGGGAACAAAATCCATATTGGATTTTAACAAACAAACAAAACTTCAACAAGCTAGGAGTAGAAAGGAGGTTGCTCCATCTGATAAAGGACATCTATGAAAAACCCACAGTTTCACATTATAATAATGGTGAAAGAAAGAAAAGTAGCTAAAAGACTTACTTATCCAGATTGGAGAGAAGTAAAACTTCCCTCTCTTTAAAGATCACATGATCTTGTATATAGAAGATCCTAAGGAATGCACTAAAAAAATTTACCAATGATAAACGAGTTCAGCAAGCTTCCAGAGTAAAAGGTAAACATGTAAGAATCAACAATACTATAGAAGTGTAGCTCACAGTGCTAGTGAGCTGTCTGAAAATGCCGTAGAGGGGCGGTGGTACACGCTGCCATGAGCTATCTGAAAATCAACAGCTACATTTACAGTAGCATAAAAAATAATTTATTAGGAATAAATTTAACAAATGAAATGCAAAACTTGTACTCTGAGAACTGTGAAACATCATTGGAAGAAATGCTACATAAATGGAAAGAGATCAATCACATGTTTATGGATAGGCACTTAGCATTGCTAAAATGGTAGTGCTCCCCAGATTACCGATTCAGTGTAATCCCTATCAAAATCCCAGTAGTGTTTTTGCAGAAAGTGACAAGTTGATCCTAAAATTCATATGGAAATGTAAGGAATCCAGAACAGCCTAAACAATGTTGAAAAAGAATAGAAAAGTTCGAGGACTCAAGCTACAAAGCCACACTAATTAAGACAGTGCAATAATACTTTATGTTAGAAGCATAAAGACATACATAAAAGTCAATGGGATGGAATTGAGAGTGCAGAAATAAACTCTTACATTTCTAGTCAATAAAACTGTCAGGACAATTCCATGGGGAAAGGATAGTCTTTTCAGCAAATGGTGCTGGAACAATTGAATATGCTCATGCAAAAGAATGAAGTTGGACTTCTCTCTCACACCATACAGAAAAATTACTTCAGAATGGATCATAGACCTAAAAGTAAGAACTAGAATTACAAAATTCTTAGAAAAAAACCACAGAAGTAAATATTATTGACCTGTGTTAGGCAGTGGTTTCTTAGGTATGAAAAAAATAGGTAAACAGAAAAAATAGGTAAGTTGGACTTCATCAAAATTAAAGACTTTCATTCTTCAAAGTATACCATCAAGAATGTGAAAACAACCTAATGAATGGGAGAAAATATTTGCAAGCCATGTATCCAAGAAGGGACCTACTTCTACAGTAGGTAGAAGAACTCTTCCAACTCAATAATAAAAAGGCCAAAACCTAATTAAAAATATACAAAGGATATGAATAGACATTTTTTCAAAACAGATATTCAAATGGCAATGACCACATGAAAAGATGCTTAACTTCAGTACTCAATAGGGACATGCAACTCAAAACTGCAATGAGATTGCACTTCACACCCACTAGTGTGACTGAATCAAAAAGACAGATAATAACAAGTGTTGATGCAGATGTGGAGAAGTTGAAACCTTGTATGCTGATGGTGGGAATGTAAACTGGTACAGCCACTCTGGAAAAGTCTGGAAGTTCTTCATAGACAATGTATGACCCAGCAATTTGTCTCCTAGATACATACCCAAAAGAAATCAGAGCATACATCCACATAATAACATAATAAGTTATACAGGAATATTCATAGCAGCATTATTCGTATCCAGAAAGTGGAAACAACCCAAATGTCCACAACTGATGAATGGGTTAAAAATATATGATCCATCCATGCAATGGAATATTATTTAGCCATAAAATGAATGAAATACTGACATATGCTACAGTACCCATGAACCTTGAGGACATTATGATAAAGTGAAAGAAGGCAGTCACACAAAAGACCACATATTCTATGATTCCATTTGTAAAATGAAAGGTGAAGATTAGGCAAATCTATAGAGATGTGTAGTAGTTCAGTTTTAGGGTTTACCATAGTTTCTGTAGTGGCAGTTTTCACCCTTTCATCTTCACAGACGGTGCAGATTATGCAGCTTCAGCTTCAGAGTCCTGTGTATCTCTCTCTCCTTCCTTCTTTCTCCCTCCCTTCCCCCTCTTCCTCTCTTTCCTTCTTTCCTCAGAATGCATCACAGACCAAGAACTGCTGACCCCAAGGGTCGTGGCTTCCTGATCGCATTTCCCAGTCGTGGTTTTCAACCTGACTTGTAAACAGATTGCTAGCATAGCTGCCCGGACAGTGTTTACACTTACATTTTAAGAAATAAATCGAAACTCTTTTTATACCGTATTTCTAAATCTTTTTTGTTTGTTTGATATAGGAAAGCCATGGCAGAAAAATACATCATGACAGCTGCAAAACTCATTGCTCCTGTAATTGAAACATCTTTTGCTGTAGGTTATGATTGGTAAGAGAGAAATTCAGTATAACTGGATGGACATGATGTTTTCTAGTTTATACTTTTATTGATTTAAAATTTTGTCATTAGAAAAGTAAATAAATAATTGCAAATATTGATTTCTACTTATCAAGCAGTACTATTATATGGTAAGATTAGTATAGGCCACTCTAAAAGTTCTAACATAATTTTCTTCTTGTTCATGTCATTTTGTAAATTAAGTACTAAGGCAAGTGTGCTACATTTGATACGTGGGTACATAATTGCTTTCATTGTATAAATTCCAGCCTGTGCCCTCTTCCTTTTTACTTTATCTTTTCTCATTATGTCCTTTTTCTACCTTAAATTTGTCAGTACTACTAAACTTTTTATCCTGAGTAATACCTCTCACACCTAAAAAGGCTATTGTCTGTGGATATATTTCCCAGATAGGAGTGAAGGGTTTTTAGAGCTGGAAAAATCTTAGGTCATTTTTTGGATGAGTAGTTGAATTTGTTTCTTCCATCCAGTATGAGAATCCTCTTTATAGCATCCCATGTAGGTGCCATTTCTCCTCTGCTTGGATTCTTATGGTGTTCAAATAATTTGCTTTATTTCTGAACATCTCTAAAGGTTAGAAAATTCTTCATTGTATTGAATCCATAGTTGCCCTTCATGAAACTCTTTTCTATGATCTTTTGAACCAATATAGAGTGAGTCTGTGACCTCTTCTAAGTGGTACCCTACCAGAATTTTTAAAGTCCAAGATACATGTACATAGTTAGAAAACCAAGTAAGTACAGAAGAGTTACAGCTCCCATTTTCTCATTACTTTTCATGTTTCTTCTTGGTGTAAGTAACGTATGCTTTCTTTACCATATCCTCATTACGATTCAGATTCTCGCCATGGAATCCATTGTCTCCCTGGTTTAGTTTGTTCTGGAGGCTTCATATTTGACCCATGACGTTTGTTTTTCTGGTGTCTCCAGTTACCTCTCTGTCTTCTCTTGCACTCTTTGCTTCTCTTAGGTTATTGAGAGTCCTCCCTCTCGGAACTCTCCCTGCCCCAGTCTCTGTAAGCTGTTGGTTCCCTTAGCCTGGTGTTGAATGTTGTCTGGGGTTTACCTTCATTTCTTTCCCAGGTTGGATCCTCTTCCTTTTTGAATATCATCTTTATTTTTTCCTTGATTTCTTCCTAAATTAACCCCCTAAGATCTGTCTGTGCATGTCTGTAAGTGTCTAATTCTGTCCTCATTCTTGATTGATCATTTATTTGATCAGGTATAATACCCTAAGTTGTAACTTGTTTTCTCTTAGAACTCAAAAAACATTTCTTCACTGTTAACTAGCACTGTTGCTGATTAGAATTCTAATGCTAGTCTCATCCTTGCTATTTGTAGGTGACCTGCAGTTTCTTTCTGATAATTTTTATTATAATTTTCTCTGTAGCTTTGTTCTGAAATTTCACAATGTGTTTAAATTTGTCTTTTTTTTCCTATTTTCCTCTTAAGCGCTTAATAGACCCCTCAATTTGCAGTCTATGTTTCCTTTCAATTTGAGAAAATATTATATTATTTCTCTGCTAATTTACTTCCTTTTCCAGTTATAAATTTCTTTCAATTGGATTTGGACTTCCTTGTCACTTAGCCTTCTTATATTTTCCAACTCTGGTTCTGCTTTGCTTTCTGGGAGACTTCTTTGAATTTCTCGTTCAACTATTCCATTTAATTGTTTTATTTTACATTTCCAAGAGCACGTTCTTTTTCTCTGGCTGTTCTTCGTCATTGTTGCGTGTGAGGGGAGGTGTGCGGGCTCCCCTGTCCAGTGTCTGGAGATGGCGGTCAGGGGCTCCCGCCGCCCGGCTCAGTGCTTTGCTCCCCACCCCGGGTCCCCGGCCTCACCCGGGGCAGGAAGCGCGCTCCTCGGTGGCCCTTTCTTACTGTCGCCGCCTTTCCTCGGCTTCAGAAGCCGGCACTCTCTCCGTCCTTCCAGAAATTGTATTTCTCATGGGGCTAGGAATGGGAAATAGTGCATGCCTGCTACTGTTTTGAATCAGAGGTTTTGCCAATTCTTGCTGATAGTGAGGTAAGGGCTTTATTCAAACTTTTGTCTCTTTTCAGATAAACAGTTCCAGTTTTTTCATCCATTTCAGATATGGTGTGTTTTTCTAAAACGGCTGGTTTTCTACCTGACTGGTTGCTCACCTAGTTTATAAACAAGTTCTTTAAAATGTGTCCCTGTATCTGTATATGTACTCCACATATGTTTTGGTCAATGTATAGTACAACAAATCACTGTATCCCTTTCAGTGAACACCAAATGTTGGTTGTAACTTAAGATCTCCTTGATTTGGGAGACAGGCATCTCACAGTAAATGAACTCTGTTCATCTTTAATTATACTGAATAGTAAATGTTGTTTTACTGTTACTAAATCTAACTTGAATTCTCTTAATGTTTACTAAATCATATGCATTTAATTTTCTAATGTTTTTAGCTTTTTAAGAAGATGATTATAGTTGTGTCTTTGCAATCTAGTAGTTGGTATGTAAGTGAAATTTTAAGTATTTATAAAATGCCAACCAGTCTGAGTGAAATTTTCCACTAATTTAACATTTTAACTTATCAAAACTAATTACTTTTGTCATATTAGGCTTTTAAAATTTTTATTTATTTTATTTTTGGCTGCGTTGGGTCTTTGTTGCTGCACGCGGGCTTTCTCTAGTTGCGGCGAGCGGGGGCTACTCTTCGTTATGCTGCGTGGGCTTCTCGTTGTGGTGGCTTCTCT